>NC_025699.1:21134651-21135458 GCF_000633955.1 Camelina sativa
ATGTTCCACAATCGCAGTTTGAACACTAAGTGATCTCCTTGCCACCAATATCTCGCCTTTTGCTGGAATTTCTTCAAGTTCTTCTAGTGATTCAGAAACCACCTCTTCATTTTCTGATTCCATCTCTCCATTCTCCAAGAGAATCATGGCTCTTCTATTGGAACACTCATGCGCATAGTGTCCTCTCCCATGACACTTAAAACACGTCACATCTCGAGCTCGGGTTCTGGTAGCCTCAGCTTTGTCCTTGGCAACTTGATTGGCAACAAATGGCTTTGCTTCATCCTTTGGTAGAGCAACTGACTTTTCTCCCTTCTGGTAACTTGGTTTTGGGTTAGATGAACTAGCACCATAAGTTATCTGCGTAGAACTTTTTCTCTTAAGTTGCTTTTCCACCAAGATTGCTTTGTGTAACATTTCTTCAATCTCCACATAATGCTCCATCTCAAGCCTGTCCTGGACATCTCGGTTCAATCCACTCATGAATCTAGCCATAGTAGCTTCTCGGTCCTCAACAACATCAGCTCTTATCAAAAGAATCTCCATCTCCTGGTAGTAGTCCTCCACACTTCGACTTCCCTGAGTCAGTCTCCTTAGCTTTTGACGTAGATCGCGATGGTAATGACCAGGAACAAATCTTCTCCTCATGATAGCCTTCATCTCAGCCCAAGTCTCAATCGGAAATTCGCCATTACGTCTTCGTGAAGTCACCAACTGATCCCACCAGCTAAGCGCATACTCACTAAACTCAACAGCCGCCATTCGCACCTTATTGATCTCAGAATAGTGTTGAAAATTGAAAACTTG
>NC_025699.1:21136098-21136945 GCF_000633955.1 Camelina sativa
GGAACAAATCTTCTCCTCATGATAGCCTTCATCTCAGCCCAAGTCTCAATCGGAAATTCGCCATTACGTCTTCGTGAAGTCACCAACTGATCCCACCAGCTAAGCGCATACTCACTAAACTCAACAGCCGCCATTCGCACCTTATTGATCTCAGAATAGTGTTGATAATTGAAAACTTGCTCAACCTTCTTCTCCCACTCCAAGTAGACATCTGGATCATTCTTTCCAATGAATGGTGGAATTTTAAACTTCAGCCCTCCAATGTTATCACCGTTTCTTTCTCTACCTTCTCTCACACGTCTAGGTCTCCTTCGACTTCCTTGAGATGAGTTTCCACTACGACTATAGTAATCTTCAGCTGCTACATCTCTTGGCATTCGTAACTCCTCTCCTACTCTCCTCTGCTGATTAGGCACGTTTTGTGGTTGCCTTTGTTGTGCTTCTGCTTGAACTTCGTCCAACCTCTCATTGTAACAACCCGTCCCGTGGACCCCACTAGCCTCACTGCTAGCCCGCTAGCCTTACTGCTAGATCGCTAGCCTCACTGCTAGCCGCCCAAACGGACCCCAAGCTGGTCCTGCAGGGCATCGATCCTAACCCATCACTGTGGAAATCCACATCCACCAGTAGGTTATTGGTGCGCCAGACGTTCCNGTCCTGTGGACCCCACTAGCCTCACTGCTAGTTGCCCCCATAGGCTGGCCCTGCNGCTCTCAACTCTCAAAGTGTGTTCAAGTGACTCTCAAAGGTTCTAATAGAACAGAAACCAATCAAACCCAATGTGTTTTCCAAAGCACCCAAAACAGATACAACTCAATGAGATTCCAAAATGGACAAGAAAAAAATT
>NC_025699.1:21137003-21137439 GCF_000633955.1 Camelina sativa
CTAGCAGGGTCCACGGACGGTCCGTTGGGGCAGCTAGCGGTGGGCTAGTGGGGTCCGCAGGACGGGTTGTCACACTCATAGACTGCATTCATCTCAACCCTTATCATTCGTCGCATCTCTCCCAACAAAGCTTCCATCTGGACTTTTCGAAGTCTCCCGGATTCATCCTCCTCATGGTTGCTACTTTCTCCGTCAGCCATATTTAAAGAACCTGCAAAATGAACAAACTCGTTAAAAGTAAAAGTTCCTCACAAGTGTTTACTCTCAAGTGTTTTGTTCACAAGTGTTTACTCTCAACTCCCAAAGTGTGTTCAAGTGACTCTCAAAGGTTCTAATAGAACAGAAACCAATCAAACCCAATGTGTTTTCCAAAGCACCCAAAACAGATACAACTCAATGAGATTCCAAAATGGAGAAGAAAAGAATTGGAAACAAA
>NC_025699.1:21138856-21140319 GCF_000633955.1 Camelina sativa
CTGGATACAAAATTAGGTAAATAAAGATGAAAAGGAAAGAAAGAAGATGAAAAGATAGAAAGAAGGTGAAAAGAAAGAAGATGAAAGATAGATTACCAAACTTAAAGGTGTGCTCTGATACCACTTGATATGATCCTCCCAAGGATTCGGCACCTTTGAGTTGGTAGATAGATACACCTTGATTCTAAAGACAAGGACGCCTCAAGAATAAGGATGATGGAATGAATGGTTGCACAAGAGTTGCGGAAAGACTCTTGATATACCGGTTTGATCTTTCAGCCTCACACCAAAAGGATTGGATCTCTCAGCCTCGCACCAAGGAGATCAGGGTTTTGACTATTGGAATCACACCAAGTAGTCGGTTTTGATTGTTGGAATCACACCAAAGCAATCAGTTTTGTTCACAAAGAACAGAAGAGAATCACTCTAAAAAAAATAAAAGGTTTTGATAAAAAGTTGGATATTTGTTTCAATGATCTTACATGAGTTTATATAGGAAATAAAACTTGGTAACAAAGTCAAGTATTAATTATTCTTGAAACTAAAAGACAATAAAGATAGATAGTTGAATGAAGATTCAACTCTTGGTGTTTTCCTTCCCAAGGTGACTCTAGATGCATGTATCTCTAATTTTCGTCACTCTTCTTTGACCACAAAATAAAGTGATTATTTTGGGCTTTCTTGGACTTGAATTAGGCTCAAAGTGGGCTGGACTTGATAAACATTATCCCCAATAGGCTTTTCCATGCTCTCTTTGGCCATAAGTTCTTGAATAAGCCCATTAAGTGCATCCCTTANTGTCAGAGGAGTGCAGGCCGTGGAGACAGTTGCACGGGAATCCTTGACTGATGGTTGTTCGAGATTCGAGGACGAATCTAGATTGGTGGTGGAGAATTGTAACGCCCGCGAACCAAAACTCTGCGTTTTGGGGTTGGGTGNGGAGGAGCAGACTTGGGAGCCTGAGGTGAGGATGAAGGAAAGGTTTAAGAGGTGGTATGAGAAGCAAGCCGCGACTTGAGCTTGTCTANAACATTCGGGTTCCCAAGCTGAACATGAAGGAGGCTCACGATAAACAGAGGAGTTATGTTGATAGGAGGTGGAGAGATCTTGAGTTTCAGGTGGGAGACAGAGTGTAACTCAAGATGGCCATGTTTCAGGGTCCGAACAGGTCATTGACTGAGACTAAGTTGAGTCCGAGGTATATGGGTCCGTTCAGAGTGATTGAGCGAGTTGGACCAGTGGCATATAGACTGGAGTTACCTGAAGTTATGCGTGCGTTCCATAAGGTTTTCCATGTGTCAATGTTCCGGAAGTGTCTCCGTGAGGGAGTGCGGGTGTTGGCTAAGATTCCTGAGGATCTTCAGCCTAACATGACTTTGGAGACAAGAGCAGTGAGGGTTCTCGGGAGGAGGATCAAGGAACTTCGGAAGAAGAAGATTCCTTTGATGAGAGTCCTTTTGGAC
>NC_025699.1:21145726-21196053 GCF_000633955.1 Camelina sativa
CTGGATACAAAATTAGGTAAATAAAGATGAAAAGGAAAGAAAGAAGATGAAAAGATAGAAAGAAGGTGAAAAGAAAGAAGATGAAAGATAGATTACCAAACTTAAAGGTGTGCTCTGATACCACTTGATATGATCCTCCCAAGGATTCGGCACCTTTGAGTTGGTAGATAGATACACCTTGATTCTAAAGACAAGGACGCCTCAAGAATAAGGATGATGGAATGAATGGTTGCACAAGAGTTGCGGAAAGACTCTTGATATACCGGTTTGATCTTTCAGCCTCACACCAAAAGGATTGGATCTCTCAGCCTCGCACCAAGGAGATCAGGGTTTTGACTATTGGAATCACACCAAGTAGTCGGTTTTGATTGTTGGAATCACACCAAAGCAATCAGTTTTGTTCACAAAGAACAGAAGAGAATCACTCTAAAAAAAATAAAAGGTTTTGATAAAAAGTTGGATATTTGTTTCAATGATCTTACATGAGTTTATATAGGAAATAAAACTTGGTAACAAAGTCAAGTATTAATTATTCTTGAAACTAAAAGACAATAAAGATAGATAGTTGAATGAAGATTCAACTCTTGGTGTTTTCCTTCCCAAGGTGACTCTAGATGCATGTATCTCTAATTTTCGTCACTCTTCTTTGACCACAAAATAAAGTGATTATTTTGGGCTTTCTTGGACTTGAATTAGGCTCAAAGTGGGCTGGACTTGATAAACATTATCCCCAATAGGCTTTTCCATGCTCTCTTTGGCCATAAGTTCTTGAATAAGCCCATTAAGTGCATCCCTTAGCTTCTTAGCTTTTGCTCTAGTCATTGGTCTTTCAGGTACAAGCAATGGTTCCTCAGCTACAAGCTCCTCAGGTTCAAGCTCAGCTACATATTCCTCAGGTTCAAGCTCAGCTACAAGCTCATCCTCCTTAGCTCCATCCATGATCACATCAGAACATTCGGGTTCCCAAGCTGAACATGAAGGAGGCTCACGATAAACAGAGGAGTTATGTTGATAGGAGGTGGAGAGATCTTGAGTTTCAGGTGGGAGACAGAGTGTAACTCAAGATGGCCATGTTTCAGGGTCCGAACAGGTCATTGACTGAGACTAAGTTGAGTCCGAGGTATATGGGTCCGTTCAGAGTGATTGAGCGAGTTGGACCAGTGGCATATAGACTGGAGTTACCTGAAGTTATGCGTGCGTTCCATAAGGTTTTCCATGTGTCAATGTTCCGGAAGTGTCTCCGTGAGGGAGTGCGGGTGTTGGCTAAGATTCCTGAGGATCTTCAGCCTAACATGACTTTGGAGACAAGAGCAGTGAGGGTTCTCGGGAGGAGGATCAAGGAACTTCGGAAGAAGAAGATTCCTTTGATGAGAGTCCTTTTGGACTGTGATGGTGTGGAGGAGCAGACTTGGGAGCCTGAGGTGAGGATGAAGGAAAGGTTTAAGAGGTGGTATGAGAAGCAAGCCGCGACTTGAGCTTGTCTAGCCTGGTCCCATCTGTAATTCGTGGCTGGAGCGGGAATCGAGTATTCCAGCCCATCTCTCTTTTTTACTCGTTCGCTTGGGATGGTTGGTTGTGCAACTCAGTAACAAGATGATGTGGTGCTCGGGGTACAAAGTTTTCGTGAGGCGGGATTTTGGAGAAAGTTTACTGAAATAGAAGTTTCCAAAAGTGGAAAGTTTCCAAAAGTGGAAAGTTTCCAAAAGTGGAAAGTGCTAAAAATGGAAAGTTTTATGTGAGTTGGAATTTGTCCATTTTAGCGGTGGAGAGCCATGGATGAGCTTGTGTGGCCTTAGTGGCGGACTTTTGAGTGTTTTGTGCCATGTGTGGCAGTCTATTTAGACGTTGTGTGGCCTTTGTGGCAGGCTTTTTAGCCAGTTGTGTGGCCTTTGTGGCAGACTATTTAGCCAGATGTGTGGCCTTTGTGGCGGGCTGTTTAGCCAGATGTGTGGCCTTTGTGGTGGGTTGTTTAGCCAGAGTGCCTGTTCAGACGGTCCTTCGGGACAGACGGTCCTTCGGGACAGACGGTCCTTCGGGACAGACGGTCCTTCGGGACAGACGGTCCTTCGGGACAGACGGTCCTTCGGGACAGACGGTCCTTCGGGACAGACGGTCCTTCGGGACAGACGGTCCTTCGGGACAGACGGTCCTTCGGGACAGACGGTCCTTCGGGACAGACGGTCCTTCGGGACAGACGGTCCTTCGGGACAGACGGTCCTTCGGGACAGACGGTCCTTCGGGACAGACGGTCCTTCGGGACAGACGGTCCTTCGGGACAGACGGTCCTTCGGGACAGACGGTCCTTCGGGACAGACGGTCCTTCGGGACAGACGGTCCTTCGGGACAGACGGTCCTTCGGGACAGACGGTCCTTCGGGACAGACGGTCCTTCGGGACAGACGGTCCTTCGGGACAGACGGTCCTTCGGGACAGACGGTCCTTCGGGACAGACGGTCCTTCGGGACAGACGGTCCTTCGGGACAGACGGTCCTTCGGGACAGACGGTCCTTCGGGACAGACGGTCCTTCGGGACAGACGGTCCTTCGGGACAGACGGTCCTTCGGGACAGACGGTCCTTCGGGACAGACGGTCCTTCGGGACAGACGGTCCTTCGGGACAGACGGTCCTTCGGGACAGACGGTCCTTCGGGACAGACGGTCCTTCGGGACAGACGGTCCTTCGGGACAGACGGTCCTTCGGGACAGACGGTCCTTCGGGACAGACGGTCCTTCGGGACAGACGGTCCTTCGGGACAGACGGTCCTTCGGGACAGACGGTCCTTCGGGACAGACGGTCCTTCGGGACAGACGGCCTTTGTGGCGGGCTGTTTAGCCATAGTGCCTGTTTAGGCAGTCCTGTTTAGGACAAATTGTCTGGTCTTTGTGACGGTACTGTTTAGGACATATTGTTTGGCCTTGGTGGTGGTCCTGTTTAGGACATTTGTTTGGCCCTTTGGCATATATATGATCCTTGTGCGCTCATGAGGTATTCGAGTGAGGGGATATGTGGTTGGTAGGGCATTGAGATGTTCTACGCGAGCCACGGGAAGGAAACCTGGATAGGGATAGGACTCAGACGTGTTCAAAATTGGTTGCTCGCGAATCTTGGAAGACTTAGGTTCTCCTAGTACTGCTATATTCTGAGACTTTGTGGCTTGGGAATATGGTTGGTATATCGACTTCGGATGACGATCCGGCGGTGCGCTGTAGGGTGGCAACCCGAGAGACGAGTTGGATTTTTCCTTATATTTTATGGCATGCGGTTTTAGGCGCGATGAGAAGCCAAAATTATGGCATGCAGACTTAGGTTTAATGAGGAGCCAATAAAAACTCAAGGTTTAGGCCTATGAGTAATGGAAATTCCAAAATTCGAGAGCAAATAATGCCTAGAGCGTGAGTCTATCGCCTAGAGGTGACCTTTTGTAGATCTGTCAGAGGAGTGCAGGCCGTGGAGACAGTTGCACGGGAATCCTTGACTGATGGTTGTTCGAGATTCGAGGACGAATCTAGATTGGTGGTGGAGAATTGTAACGCCCGCGAACCAAAACTCTGCGTTTTGGGGTTGGGTGTCGATCGACACCCATGGTGGTGTCGGTCGACACCATGGTTTACTAGCTCAACCAGATTGAGTTTTTAATCGATTTGGTTCGGGTTAGTGTTAGGAAACCAGTAAACCGGGTTATTTAAGTAGGTTTTGACGCAAGAAGGGTTTTGGAAGTTTATTTTGCTGCCGCATTGTTGTTTTTGAGAGAAAAGAGAGAAAAGCATTGTTGTTGAGCTTTTGAGAGAGATTGGTGAGATTCCTGCAAAGAGGGTTGGATTCGTTGCTATTGGTCTGAATCTTCCTGCAAAGTGGTGAGTGCATGACCATGGCTTATCTAAGCTAAGATCTCTAGTTTTTCTNAGTTATGCGTGCGTTCCATAAGGTTTTCCATGTGTCAATGTTCCGGAAGTGTCTCCGTGAGGGAGTGCGGGTGTTGGCTAAGATTCCTGAGGATCTTCAGCCTAACATGACTTTGGAGACAAGAGCAGTGAGGGTTCTCGGGAGGAGGATCAAGGAACTTCGGAAGAAGAAGATTCCTTTGATGNATGCATGTATCTCTAATTTTCGTCACTCTTCTTTGACCACAAAATAAAGTGATTATTTTGGGCTTTCTTGGACTTGAATTAGGCTCAAAGTGGGCTGGACTTGATAAACATTATCCCCAATAGGCTTTTCCATGCTCTCTTTGGCCATAAGTTCTTGAATAAGCCCATTAAGTGCATCCCTTAGCTTCTTAGCTTTTGCTCTAGTCATTGGTCTTTCAGGTACAAGCAATGGTTCCTCAGCTACAAGCTCCTCAGGTTCAAGCTCAGCTACATATTCCTCAGGTTCAAGCTCAGCTACAAGCTCATCCTCCTTAGCTCCATCCATGATCACATCAGAACATTCGGGTTCCCAAGCTGAACATGAAGGAGGCTCACGATAAACAGAGGAGTTATGTTGATAGGAGGTGGAGAGATCTTGAGTTTCAGGTGGGAGACAGAGTGTAACTCAAGATGGCCATGTTTCAGGGTCCGAACAGGTCATTGACTGAGACTAAGTTGAGTCCGAGGTATATGGGTCCGTTCAGAGTGATTGAGCGAGTTGGACCAGTGGCATATAGACTGGAGTTACCTGAAGTTATGCGTGCGTTCCATAAGGTTTTCCATGTGTCAATGTTCCGGAAGTGTCTCCGTGAGGGAGTGCGGGTGTTGGCTAAGATTCCTGAGGATCTTCAGCCTAACATGACTTTGGAGACAAGAGCAGTGAGGGTTCTCGGGAGGAGGATCAAGGAACTTCGGAAGAAGAAGATTCCTTTGATGAGAGTCCTTTTGGACTGTGATGGTGTGGAGGAGCAGACTTGGGAGCCTGAGGTGAGGATGAAGGAAAGGTTTAAGAGGTGGTATGAGAAGCAAGCCGCGACTTGAGCTTGTCTAGCCTGGTCCCATCTGTAATTCGTGGCTGGAGCGGGAATCGAGTATTCCAGCCCATCTCTCTTTTTTACTCGTTCGCTTGGGATGGTTGGTTGTGCAACTCAGTAACAAGATGATGTGGTGCTCGGGGTACAAAGTTTTCGTGAGGCGGGATTTTGGAGAAAGTTTACTGAAATAGAAGTTTCCAAAAGTGGAAAGTTTCCAAAAGTGGAAAGTTTCCAAAAGTGGAAAGTGCTAAAAATGGAAAGTTTTATGTGAGTTGGAATTTGTCCATTTTAGCGGTGGAGAGCCATGGATGAGCTTGTGTGGCCTTAGTGGCGGACTTTTGAGTGTTTTGTGCCATGTGTGGCAGTCTATTTAGACGTTGTGTGGCCTTTGTGGCAGGCTTTTTAGCCAGTTGTGTGGCCTTTGTGGCAGACTATTTAGCCAGATGTGTGGCCTTTGTGGCGGGCTGTTTAGCCAGATGTGTGGCCTTTGTGGTGGGTTGTTTAGCCAGAGTGCCTGTTCAGACGGTCCTTCGGGACAGACGGTCCTTCGGGACAGACGGTCCTTCGGGACAGACGGTCCTTCGGGACAGACGGTCCTTCGGGACAGACGGTCCTTCGGGACAGACGGTCCTTCGGGACAGACGGTCCTTCGGGACAGACGGTCCTTCGGGACAGACGGTCCTTCGGGACAGACGGTCCTTCGGGACAGACGGTCCTTCGGGACAGACGGTCCTTCGGGACAGACGGTCCTTCGGGACAGACGGTCCTTCGGGACAGACGGTCCTTCGGGACAGACGGTCCTTCGGGACAGACGGTCCTTCGGGACAGACGGTCCTTCGGGACAGACGGTCCTTCGGGACAGACGGTCCTTCGGGACAGACGGTCCTTCGGGACAGACGGTCCTTCGGGACAGACGGTCCTTCGGGACAGACGGTCCTTCGGGACAGACGGTCCTTCGGGACAGACGGTCCTTCGGGACAGACGGTCCTTCGGGACAGACGGTCCTTCGGGACAGACGGTCCTTCGGGACAGACGGTCCTTCGGGACAGACGGTCCTTCGGGACAGACGGTCCTTCGGGACAGACGGTCCTTCGGGACAGACGGTCCTTCGGGACAGACGGTCCTTCGGGACAGACGGTCCTTCGGGACAGACGGTCCTTCGGGACAGACGGTCCTTCGGGACAGACGGTCCTTCGGGACAGACGGTCCTTCGGGACAGACGGTCCTTCGGGACAGACGGTCCTTCGGGACAGACGGTCCTTCGGGACAGACGGTCCTTCGGGACAGACGGTCCTTCGGGACAGACGGTCCTTCGGGACAGACGGTCCTTCGGGACAGACGGTCCTTCGGGACAGACGGTCCTTCGGGACAGACGGTCCTTCGGGACAGACGGTCCTTCGGGACAGACGGTCCTTCGGGACAGACGGTCCTTCGGGACAGACGGTCCTTCGGGACAGACGGTCCTTCGGGACAGACGGTCCTTCGGGACAGACGGTCCTTCGGGACAGACGGTCCTTCGGGACAGACGGTCCTTCGGGACAGACGGTCCTTCGGGACAGACGGTCCTTCGGGACAGACGGTCCTTCGGGACAGACGGTCCTTCGGGACAGACGGTCCTTCGGGACAGACGGTCCTTCGGGACAGACGGTCCTTCGGGACAGACGGTCCTTCGGGACAGACGGTCCTTCGGGACAGACGGTCCTTCGGGACAGACGGTCCTTCGGGACAGACGGTCCTTCGGGACAGACGGTCCTTCGGGACAGACGGTCCTTCGGGACAGACGGTCCTTCGGGACAGACGGTCCTTCGGGACAGACGGTCCTTCGGGACAGACGGTCCTTCGGGACAGACGGTCCTTCGGGACAGACGGTCCTTCGGGACAGACGGTCCTTCGGGACAGACGGTCCTTCGGGACAGACGGTCCTTCGGGACAGACGGTCCTTCGGGACAGACGGTCCTTCGGGACAGACGGTCCTTCGGGACAGACGGTCCTTCGGGACAGACGGTCCTTCGGGACAGACGGTCCTTCGGGACAGACGGTCCTTCGGGACAGACGGTCCTTCGGGACAGACGGTCCTTCGGGACAGACGGTCCTTCGGGACAGACGGTCCTTCGGGACAGACGGTCCTTCGGGACAGACGGTCCTTCGGGACAGACGGTCCTTCGGGACAGACGGTCCTTCGGGACAGACGGTCCTTCGGGACAGACGGTCCTTCGGGACAGACGGTCCTTCGGGACAGACGGTCCTTCGGGACAGACGGTCCTTCGGGACAGACGGTCCTTCGGGACAGACGGTCCTTCGGGACAGACGGTCCTTCGGGACAGACGGTCCTTCGGGACAGACGGTCCTTCGGGACAGACGGTCCTTCGGGACAGACGGTCCTTCGGGACAGACGGTCCTTCGGGACAGACGGTCCTTCGGGACAGACGGTCCTTCGGGACAGACGGTCCTTCGGGACAGACGGTCCTTCGGGACAGACGGTCCTTCGGGACAGACGGTCCTTCGGGACAGACGGTCCTTCGGGACAGACGGTCCTTCGGGACAGACGGTCCTTCGGGACAGACGGTCCTTCGGGACAGACGGTCCTTCGGGACAGACGGTCCTTCGGGACAGACGGTCCTTCGGGACAGACGGTCCTTCGGGACAGACGGTCCTTCGGGACAGACGGTCCTTCGGGACAGACGGTCCTTCGGGACAGACGGTCCTTCGGGACAGACGGTCCTTCGGGACAGACGGTCCTTCGGGACAGACGGTCCTTCGGGACAGACGGTCCTTCGGGACAGACGGTCCTTCGGGACAGACGGTCCTTCGGGACAGACGGTCCTTCGGGACAGACGGTCCTTCGGGACAGACGGTCCTTCGGGACAGACGGTCCTTCGGGACAGACGGCCTTTGTGGCGGGCTGTTTAGCCATAGTGCCTGTTTAGGCAGTCCTGTTTAGGACAAATTGTCTGGTCTTTGTGACGGTACTGTTTAGGACATATTGTTTGGCCTTGGTGGTGGTCCTGTTTAGGACATTTGTTTGGCCCTTTGGCATATATATGATCCTTGTGCGCTCATGAGGTATTCGAGTGAGGGGATATGTGGTTGGTAGGGCATTGAGATGTTCTACGCGAGCCACGGGAAGGAAACCTGGATAGGGATAGGACTCAGACGTGTTCAAAATTGGTTGCTCGCGAATCTTGGAAGACTTAGGTTCTCCTAGTACTGCTATATTCTGAGACTTTGTGGCTTGGGAATATGGTTGGTATATCGACTTCGGATGACGATCCGGCGGTGCGCTGTAGGGTGGCAACCCGAGAGACGAGTTGGATTTTTCCTTATATTTTATGGCATGCGGTTTTAGGCGCGATGAGAAGCCAAAATTATGGCATGCAGACTTAGGTTTAATGAGGAGCCAATAAAAACTCAAGGTTTAGGCCTATGAGTAATGGAAATTCCAAAATTCGAGAGCAAATAATGCCTAGAGCGTGAGTCTATCGCCTAGAGGTGACCTTTTGTAGATCTGTCAGAGGAGTGCAGGCCGTGGAGACAGTTGCACGGGAATCCTTGACTGATGGTTGTTCGAGATTCGAGGACGAATCTAGATTGGTGGTGGAGAATTGTAACGCCCGCGAACCAAAACTCTGCGTTTTGGGGTTGGGTGTCGATCGACACCCATGGTGGTGTCGGTCGACACCATGGTTTACTAGCTCAACCAGATTGAGTTTTTAATCGATTTGGTTCGGGTTAGTGTTAGGAAACCAGTAAACCGGGTTATTTAAGTAGGTTTTGACGCAAGAAGGGTTTTGGAAGTTTATTTTGCTGCCGCATTGTTGTTTTTGAGAGAAAAGAGAGAAAAGCATTGTTGTTGAGCTTTTGAGAGAGATTGGTGAGATTCCTGCAAAGAGGGTTGGATTCGTTGCTATTGGTCTGAATCTTCCTGCAAAGTGGTGAGTGCATGACCATGGCTTATCTAAGCTAAGATCTCTAGTTTTTCTGTGATTTGGTGCTCATGTGGTTGTTTCTTTGAGTTCTCTATGGTATTTTGTGGCTACTTTGGCTGGGTTTGGCTTCTGGGAATGCATGGAGCGGATTGAAAAGGATTTGAGGCAAGATTTGGAGTTTTTGATCGAAGGAAATCGATGCTCGACATCGGTGTCGGTCGACACCAGGTTGGGTGTCGGTTGACACCAACGCGAGGACGACTCGAGAATTGGAACAGAGGAAGTATAAGGCAATCTTATATAATGAAACAGAGGAAGTATAAGGCAATCTGGGCCACTAAGCTTCTGAACTTGGATATCGAAATTGCCCAAGAAAGGAGGGCAATGGATCTCCATGAACTCGATGAAATACGATTAGAGGCATATGTTAATTCCACGATATACAAGGAAGGAACCAAAGCTTTTCATGAGAAGAAAATCCAGCACAAGGATCTTAAAGCCGGTGATAAAGTCCTCCTGTTCAAATCTAAGCTCAAAATTCAAATTGAGATGGTCAGGACTGATAACATCATTATTTTACCCATTTTAGCTATAGTTTTAGTATGCATTTAGGAATAGTTTGATATGATTTCAAGGCTTTAATGTCTATTATAAAGTATTTTAGGTTTCAAAAAGGTTTTACAGGTTTTATAGCAAAAAGGACCAAAAGACAAGGAAAATACGTTTCAGGAAAGATTCATAGCTNCCTTTGTGGCGGGCTGTTTAGCCATAGTGCCTGTTTAGGCAGTCCTGTTTAGGACAAATTGTCTGGTCTTTGTGACGGTACTGTTTAGGACATATTGTTTGGCCTTGGTGGTGGTCCTGTTTAGGACATTTGTTTGGCCCTTTGGCATATATATGATCCTTGTGCGCTCATGAGGTATTCGAGTGAGGGGATATGTGGTTGGTAGGGCATTGAGATGTTCTACGCGAGCCACGGGAAGGAAACCTGGATAGGGATAGGACTCAGACGTGTTCAAAATTGGTTGCTCGCGAATCTTGGAAGACTTAGGTTCTCCTAGTACTGCTATATTCTGAGACTTTGTGGCTTGGGAATATGGTTGGTATATCGACTTCGGATGACGATCCGGCGGTGCGCTGTAGGGTGGCAACCCGAGAGACGAGTTGGATTTTTCCTTATATTTTATGGCATGCGGTTTTAGGCGCGATGAGAAGCCAAAATTATGGCATGCAGACTTAGGTTTAATGAGGAGCCAATAAAAACTCAAGGTTTAGGCCTATGAGTAATGGAAATTCCAAAATTCGAGAGCAAATAATGCCTAGAGCGTGAGTCTATCGCCTAGAGGTGACCTTTTGTAGATCTGTCAGAGGAGTGCAGGCCGTGGAGACAGTTGCACGGGAATCCTTGACTGATGGTTGTTCGAGATTCGAGGACGAATCTAGATTGGTGGTGGAGAATTGTAACGCCCGCGAACCAAAACTCTGCGTTTTGGGGTTGGGTGTCGATCGACACCCATGGTGGTGTCGGTCGACACCATGGTTTACTAGCTCAACCAGATTGAGTTTTTAATCGATTTGGTTCGGGTTAGTGTTAGGAAACCAGTAAACCGGGTTATTTAAGTAGGTTTTGACGCAAGAAGGGTTTTGGAAGTTTATTTTGCTGCCGCATTGTTGTTTTTGAGAGAAAAGAGAGAAAAGCATTGTTGTTGAGCTTTTGAGAGAGATTGGTGAGATTCCTGCAAAGAGGGTTGGATTCGTTGCTATTGGTCTGAATCTTCCTGCAAAGTGGTGAGTGCATGACCATGGCTTATCTAAGCTAAGATCTCTAGTTTTTCTGTGATTTGGTGCTCATGTGGTTGTTTCTTTGAGTTCTCTATGGTATTTTGTGGCTACTTTGGCTGGGTTTGGCTTCTGGGAATGCATGGAGCGGATTGAAAAGGATTTGAGGCAAGATTTGGAGTTTTTGATCGAAGGAAATCGATGCTCGACATCGGTGTCGGTCGACACCAGGTTGGGTGTCGGTTGACACCAACGCGAGGACGACTCGAGAATTGGAACAGAGGAAGTATAAGGCAATCTTATATAATGAAACAGAGGAAGTATAAGGCAATCTGGGCCACTAAGCTTCTGAACTTGGATATCGAAATTGCCCAAGAAAGGAGGGCAATGGATCTCCATGAACTCGATGAAATACGATTAGAGGCATATGTTAATTCCACGATATACAAGGAAGGAACCAAAGCTTTTCATGAGAAGAAAATCCAGCACAAGGATCTTAAAGCCGGTGATAAAGTCCTCCTGTTCAAATCTAAGCTCAAAATTCAAATTGAGATGGTCAGGACTGATAACATCATTATTTTACCCATTTTAGCTATAGTTTTAGTATGCATTTAGGAATAGTTTGATATGATTTCAAGGCTTTAATGTCTATTATAAAGTATTTTAGGTTTCAAAAAGGTTTTACAGGTTTTATAGCAAAAAGGACCAAAAGACAAGGAAAATACGTTTCAGGAAAGATTCATAGCTTTACATTAGAGACAGTTTTGAAGAAATTACAGAACTCACATTACAACGTACTTGATGTCTATGGAAATCTGGAAAAGGCATCTTTCTCCTCGATTTGGAATAAAGTCAATCCATTCATTCATCCAAAAGATACGCCCGATTTACCGAGACGTGTTATAGACCGACGAGAAGATAAGTTTGAAGCCAAGTGGACTTTAATGGCGCTCTGATTAGTAACAATCATGGCGGCCCAGCCCGGAGGAGTCACAATTGTCCAGAACCTTCCTACGCCGCCCCTTGTTCTGCATTCAACAAGAAAATACTTTTTTACCCTTACAAAACCCTAAACCTATAAAAACCCTATAAGTACTCATCTAAACCTAGAGTTTAGAGTGTGCACATTTTGGAGCAGCCAAGAGACACGACCTGAGGAGCAGCCGACGACCAGACCCCTCTCGAAGCTTTCAGACCCACCAACTCTTTCTATTCTATTTGCTTTGTTCTTAGTTTTTTAAAGAAGAAGATCCTACAACTTTGTTTGACAATCATTGAAGTAATATCTGAAACCCTTTCCTCTATTTATTCTTTTATGTTTATGAATTGTTTAAACCTTGCTTTGATGNTTTATGGCATGCGGTTTTAGGCGCGATGAGAAGCCAAAATTATGGCATGCAGACTTAGGTTTAATGAGGAGCCAATAAAAACTCAAGGTTTAGGCCTATGAGTAATGGAAATTCCAAAATTCGAGAGCAAATAATGCCTAGAGCGTGAGTCTATCGCCTAGAGGTGACCTTTTGTAGATCTGTCAGAGGAGTGCAGGCCGTGGAGACAGTTGCACGGGAATCCTTGACTGATGGTTGTTCGAGATTCGAGGACGAATCTAGATTGGTGGTGGAGAATTGTAACGCCCGCGAACCAAAACTCTGCGTTTTGGGGTTGGGTGTCGATCGACACCCATGGTGGTGTCGGTCGACACCATGGTTTACTAGCTCAACCAGATTGAGTTTTTAATCGATTTGGTTCGGGTTAGTGTTAGGAAACCAGTAAACCGGGTTATTTAAGTAGGTTTTGACGCAAGAAGGGTTTTGGAAGTTTATTTTGCTGCCGCATTGTTGTTTTTGAGAGAAAAGAGAGAAAAGCATTGTTGTTGAGCTTTTGAGAGAGATTGGTGAGATTCCTGCAAAGAGGGTTGGATTCGTTGCTATTGGTCTGAATCTTCCTGCAAAGTGGTGAGTGCATGACCATGGCTTATCTAAGCTAAGATCTCTAGTTTTTCTGTGATTTGGTGCTCATGTGGTTGTTTCTTTGAGTTCTCTATGGTATTTTGTGGCTACTTTGGCTGGGTTTGGCTTCTGGGAATGCATGGAGCGGATTGAAAAGGATTTGAGGCAAGATTTGGAGTTTTTGATCGAAGGAAATCGATGCTCGACATCGGTGTCGGTCGACACCAGGTTGGGTGTCGGTTGACACCAACGCGAGGACGACTCGAGAATTGGAACAGAGGAAGTATAAGGCAATCTTATATAATGAAACAGAGGAAGTATAAGGCAATCTGGGCCACTAAGCTTCTGAACTTGGATATCGAAATTGCCCAAGAAAGGAGGGCAATGGATCTCCATGAACTCGATGAAATACGATTAGAGGCATATGTTAATTCCACGATATACAAGGAAGGAACCAAAGCTTTTCATGAGAAGAAAATCCAGCACAAGGATCTTAAAGCCGGTGATAAAGTCCTCCTGTTCAAATCTAAGCTCAAAATTCAAATTGAGATGGTCAGGACTGATAACATCATTATTTTACCCATTTTAGCTATAGTTTTAGTATGCATTTAGGAATAGTTTGATATGATTTCAAGGCTTTAATGTCTATTATAAAGTATTTTAGGTTTCAAAAAGGTTTTACAGGTTTTATAGCAAAAAGGACCAAAAGACAAGGAAAATACGTTTCAGGAAAGATTCATAGCTTTACATTAGAGACAGTTTTGAAGAAATTACAGAACTCACATTACAACGTACTTGATGTCTATGGAAATCTGGAAAAGGCATCTTTCTCCTCGATTTGGAATAAAGTCAATCCATTCATTCATCCAAAAGATACGCCCGATTTACCGAGACGTGTTATAGACCGACGAGAAGATAAGTTTGAAGCCAAGTGGACTTTAATGGCGCTCTGATTAGTAACAATCATGGCGGCCCAGCCCGGAGGAGTCACAATTGTCCAGAACCTTCCTACGCCGCCCCTTGTTCTGCATTCAACAAGAAAATACTTTTTTACCCTTACAAAACCCTAAACCTATAAAAACCCTATAAGTACTCATCTAAACCTAGAGTTTAGAGTGTGCACATTTTGGAGCAGCCAAGAGACACGACCTGAGGAGCAGCCGACGACCAGACCCCTCTCGAAGCTTTCAGACCCACCAACTCTTTCTATTCTATTTGCTTTGTTCTTAGTTTTTTAAAGAAGAAGATCCTACAACTTTGTTTGACAATCATTGAAGTAATATCTGAAACCCTTTCCTCTATTTATTCTTTTATGTTTATGAATTGTTTAAACCTTGCTTTGATGATTCCCTTAAACATGCTAGAGTAGTTTTCTAGTTGGGTTTAAAAGGATAATCAAATGGGAGAGATGATCTTAGTTTAGGTGGCAATTTTTAGGGTTTGTTAGATTTTAATTCTGTATATTCTATACTTTAATTGTAAGTCTTTGCTTAATGCTTTAAGTTAGCTTCATGAACTAACTATGATCTAAAGTGTGTGTGCGTCGCCAAAAACTTGCATGTGTGCTTGACCTAGCTTAGATGTGTGTCGTGTCATAGGAAGCACATACCACTTACCTATGGAACTTCATGGATTATAATCGAACTTGTTATAAATGTTTTGATCTATGCGTTGTTGCCTATGAAAGTTGAGTCTCGGAGTATAGGGATCTTAGATGGTTAGCTTGTGATCTATAAGTTAACGGTTCATTCGTGTTTTGCACTCCGAGTTTTAATTAAATAAAATAATCCTAAACTTTCCTAGATAAATAGATCATTGATCCTATGTGATTCCCCTTGATTCCCAACGCTTGTCTTATTAGTTTTACTTGCTTTTAGTTTCGTTTATCGCTTACTACGACTGTGACAACCAAAACCCCCATTTTTACTGAGTCTCAGCCTTACATCTCTTCCGGCGGATTCTCTAAACAACAACTCTCTCTCTATGGGATTGATCCCTAAATACTCCAACTTATTAGTTGTGCACTTGCAGCCGTTGTGTGGTCTTTTTGAGGCAAAAGATTGAAGTGACAAAAACCATGCACATAAAGGACCCTTCACAATCAAAGAAGTCATGCCTTATGGAGAAATAACCTTGCTCGGGAAAGATGGGTCCGAGATTAGCGTGAATGGCCAGAGGGTGAAGAAATACATGGCTAGCAAAGTCACAGAAGGGGGATCATCTTTATACCTCACCGACCCTGCCCCAGTCTGACCATCCCCTAAGTCAAGATCAGCGACTTTAAACAAGCTCACTTAGGAGGAAGTCCCAATGTTATCTTTGTGTAAATAAATTGGGAAGTGAGTACTTGTGATAGGTTTTTCTTTCATCTCTTTGTCGACCATATGCCATATCTGATGCCATATCTAATGCATCTTTTGAGCAGCTACTCGAGTGACAATTCGAGTCTTCTCCCCCACACATATCCATCATACTACCCGATGCCATAGTCGGTGAGCTACGAGACGCCGTACCAGACCCACCACTCGTATGCTGGTCCGAGCAAGTCGTTCGTGCACTACCGATCTCTCTGATGAGTTAACCCCGTCACCCACTGAAGCCAGCGACGACCCTGGGTACACATTGGCCAGCATGGAGGCTGCCACTACCTCCTTCTTCACCAAACCATGAGGTACCACATTCATCCATCCATTGTAAATAGCATTTCATTTTAGTTTGTTCCATTTTTCTGATTCGTGGATACCTTTTCAGACTTTAATTTACACAGAGACTATGTAATTTAAGTTTGGGGGGAGAGTCCTAGAATGTATTTAACATTGTGTTTTATTTTCATATTTTCTTATTTCAAATTTTTGTATACTAGTTTTATTCATTTGAGTCTGCATCTATTTGCACAAAAAAATAACCCAAAAAAGAAATTGAAAAACATTAAAAAAAAAAAAAAAGTGTTCATGTAGTTGCATTTTCATAATATGATTGAATCTAGATTGTTTCATATAGGATTATTTGCATTTGCGTTGGGGGATCATGATGGCTATAGCCTTGTAAACTTGCTGACTAACTAGGATAAATTTAATGCCCTCGTTCTTAGTTGTTTAAAGCTTGTTGATTGAGTTTGAAAGGTAGAACTGAACCACACCTTGAATACTTATACCTGCAACTGAAACTTAGTCGAAGCATGCTGTGATTTGATGTCATTCCCTATCCTATTTGAACTTAATTTTGACTAATAAGTGTCGAGGAGAGCATCGAAATCAAACTCATGAACACAACTGATACGACTTGACTCGTTTTTTTTAAATAATAAATAATAAATATAATATAATAAATAAACTACGACTAGTGGTCTCATACCCACAGCCAACTAACCACAATCACAACCAACAGCGGAATAACAATACCAATATCCAATAAATATAAATAACTAATATTCATAACATAACCAATAACCAAATATCCAGTCATCAGAAAACATAGAACCAACAACCTAGCAATGTTTCTAATGACTCAACTCTAGCAACCTAGCAATGCCAGACAACATCCAATCGAGTCCCTAGAACATCCTCCTCTTCATTGCCTGGATTCCACGATCACACTTTGCCTTTACCTGCACCACAAACACACATTGCAATGCATGAGTATTTAATAAACACTCGGTAAGGCAATCCTCCCATCTACTAGGCTACACACACAAGTATTAGAGTCATCTCTAACCATCAAACAACAATCAACAAACAACAAATAACAAACCAGGACTCTGCATCAACCGACACCAACATGCATCGACCGACACTGAATGGGGATGCATCGACTGACACAGGGCTGCATCGACCGATGCTCGATGCACTTTCGTCGACCGACACTCGCACTGCATCGACCGATGCATGCTCGACATAACACGAAAACCCTAGGGTTTTACGCGCCGTCCTCGCACTTGCATCGACCGACGCAAGATATGCATCGACGGATGCAACGCCAAGCATCGTGTTTTCCCCGAAGCTTCTCGCCGGATCTTCGTTCCTACAACCACAAAACTCGATCCCAAGCCACAAGAAAGCTTCCTAACGTCCAAAATAACAATCTAACAAGTCTAGCTTAGATAAGCTATGGTCCTGCACTTACCTTTGCCAAGACGAAACTGAACCTCAAACAAGCAAAACAACGATCCTAGGAGGCTCCTACAACAATCCCAGCTACAGATCTCTACAGGAACAGCCTCAAATCTCCATAAATCACCAAGAACACTTTTTCTCTCTTTTGTTTCTCTCAAAAAACGGCCAAAGTCGACTAATGGGACAAAAGAAATGATTAAGGGTAGTAGTCAACATCTCCTTAAGGCTTTGAAAGGCCTCCTCACACTCCTGTGACCACACAACATGGACATCCTTCCATGTCAACTTAGTCATAGGGCGTGCTCTACTTGCAAAACCCTGCACAAACCTCCTGTAGTAACCTGCCAAACCAAGGAAACTCCTGATCACTGTGGCATTATGCGGTCTAGGCCAATCTCTGATAGCCTGAATCTTCTCCGGATCTATAGAAACCCCTTCTGCATAAACAATGTGACCCAGAAAACCCATCTGACGCTGCCAAAAACTGCACTTGCTTTTCTTGGCAAACAACTTCTGCTCCCGCAGCTTCTCCAAAACTGCCCTCAAATGCACTGCATGCTCCTCAGGACTCTTAGAATATACCAGGATATCGTCGATGAAAATGATGACAGACACGTCCAGAAACTCATGAAACACGGCTGTTCATTAATCTCATAAATGTTGCTGGCGCGTTAGTCAACCCGAAAGGCATCACCACAAACTCATAATGCCCATACCTCGTCTTGAAAGCCGTCTTCTTCACATCTGCCTCATCTACCTTGGAGAACCAAGTAGCACCTCTCAACTGATCCAACAACTCATCGATCCTAGGAAGAGGGTACTTGTTCTTCACATTAACCCGGTTCAAACCCCGATAGTCGATACACAACCGGAAACTCCCATCCTTCTTCTTCACAAACAACACCGGCGCTCCCCACAGTGATACACTAGGATGGATGAATCCCTTACTCAACAAATCCTCTAGCTGCTTCTTCAACTCTGCCATCTCTGTTGGATCTGACCGAGATGGCGGTAATCCGTGCAAAGACTGAAACACATCCTCAAACTCCTTCACTACCGGAATACCGCTAACCAAAGACTTCCCCACTGACTCTGGCATAGATATAGTAACCAAATAAGCCTCACGGCCCTTCTCGATCATCTTCCCAACCTGAATGGCTGAGATCACGAGACTCCCTAAAGTCGGTCTAATACCCTAAAAAACCAACTTCCCTCCTGGACGCTCAAACTCCACTCTACCCCGATAGCAATCCAAATGCACCATATGCCGATGCAACCAATCCATTCCGAGATAACATCATACAACTCCACTGGACTAAAAAGCAAATCCGCTGGCACGACTCTCCTACGATATGAATATCAACTCCTCTAACTCGACAAGTAACCCTCAGGAACTTGTTTCCCGCAACTCTGACAACTCATGTACGCTCCCCGGGATCCCCTCTGATTCCCGCACTCTCTGCACACTCCGGAGTAATGAAGCTATGAGAAGCTCCAGAATCAAACATAACACAGGACTTAAACCCGCCCACCAACAAGGTCCCTACACAAACCTCATGTGTTGAGAACCTATCACTTTATCATAGGAAAAACATAAAATCTGAACCTACTAAAATTCACAAAGCTTAAGTATGAAAAATTATACTTGTGATCGCCCCGGCACTGGTTCCACCAGTCTCTGCAGTCGTGTAAACCCGTGGCGCCTGCTCAATATGTGCCACCTGCTGACCTCCAAGCTGCACCTGCTGCAACACTACCACTGCTTCTGGCTGCAACTTGGGACACAAGGGCATGATGTGCCCTGGCTCCTTGCAATGATAGCATACACGAGCCCCTGCCATCGGAGCACTCCTCTTGGGACAGCTAGCAAACCTGTGATCCTTGCTCCCACACTTAAAGCAACCCGCACCACTCTGCGTCTGCATAGTCTCCCACCTCCTCTTGGTTCACTGCATAGGCTTGCCGCCCCTGCTAGAACCTCCATGATGTTGAGCCTTACTAGGCTGAACCGCTGGACTAACCACCACTGACTGTGCCCGGATATCCTGCTCAATCTCTGCTGCAGTCTCAACCAGCTCTGCACGCGTAGCATAACTACGTCCTCTACAATGGACCCTCAAGTCATGACGAAGAGCCCTCATAAACCTCCTGATCTGGGCCTCCTCAGGCTCAATAGTCCGACCACAATAACAAAGAAGTCGACTGAACTCCAAGTCCAGCTCCCGCACTGACCGTGTCCCCTAAGACAACTGAAGGAACTTCACCTCCAAGCGGTCCAAAGCCTCTCTAGGAAAATACTTGCGGTTGAACTCCAAAACGAAGTCAGCCCAATCATCTCCCTCTGCACTCTTGTAGCAGCCACTGATCTCCACCACATCTGAGCATCACCACTCAAATGGTGGACCCCTATGTCCACCCAAAACTCCTTAGGACATCTCAGAGTATGGAAGTTACATTCCACACTCGTCCTCCATGCATCCGCAACAGTAGGGTCTGTACCACCCAAACACCGATCAGTCCCGAGACGCATCATCTCCTTGAGCATGGACAAATAACGTCCATGTGCTCCTGTATCCGCAGCCACTGGCTGCCGCTCCTTCGCCACCACTGGTGGCACTACCTGAGCCTGAGCCGGTACCACAGCTGGCAACCGCTCTAACACATGTGCTAGCAAAGCCGCAAAATCAACACCAGGGACTCCACCCGCTGGGACTCCCACACTTGGGACCCTAGCACCACCGTCCACTGAAGCATCAACACCGCCCCCTCTGGCCACACTCACATAATCACCCGGAACATCCTACGACTCGCCAACACCCTCAACTGTCCCACTCTGGTCCTCGGTCACACTAACCTCTGGGACTCTGCCCCTACCACGACCACGTTCGCGTCCACGACCACGTCTGCGTCCACGACCACGACCAGCAACAGTACCATCTCTAGCCATCTGCACTACCATGAACAGAAGACTAAGCAAACAAATTTCTATCTTAACACATAAATATAAACTCACCGTGGAATCACAAAGTAGGCTCGAAGACGATGTTTTAGGACTCTATGCCACACACAATTGACTAACTCACATAATCAATCAAAGCATGCAATCAAAACATCTACAGCACAAAGCCTAGTGAACCCAAACCTAGAACCGTAAGGGCTCTGATACCAAATTGAAACGATCCGACCCGTTTTTTTTTAAATAATAAATAATAATTATAATATAATAAATAAACTACGACTAGTGGTCCCATACCCACTAGCCACCTAACCACAATTACAACCAACAGCAGATTAACAATACTAATATCCAATAAATATATAACCAATATTCATAACATAACCAATAACCAAATATCCGATCATCAGAAAACATAGAACCAGCAACCTAGCAATGTTTCTAATGACTCGACTCTAGCAACCTAGCAATGCCAGATAACAGCCAATCGAGTCCCTAGAACATCGTCCTCTTCATTGCCTGGATTACACGATCACACTTTGCCTTTACATGCACCACAAACACACATTGCAATGCATGAGTATTTAATAAACACTCAGTAAGGCAATCCTCCCATCTACTGGGCTATACACACAAGCATTAGAGTCATCTCTAACCATCAAACAACAATCAACAAACAACAAATAACAATCCAAGACACTGCATCGACCGACACCGAATAGGGATGCATCGACCGACCCAGGGTTGCATCGACCGATGCTCGATGCAATTTCATCGACTCGACACTCGCACTGCATCGACCGACGCATGCTCGACATAACACGAAAACCCTAGGGTTTTACGCGCCGTCCTCGCACTTGCATCGACCGACGCAAGATATGCATCAACCGATGCAACACCGAGCATCGTGTTTACCCCGAAGCTTCTCGCCGGATCTTCGTTCCTACAACCACAAAACTCGATCCCAAGCCACAAGAAAGCTTCCTAACGTCCAAAATAACGATCTAACAAGTTTAACAACACACAACAAGCAAATTAGAGAGTTCTCTAGCTTAGATAAGCCATGGTCCTTCACTTACCTTTGCCAAGACGAAACTGAACCTCAAACAAGCAAAAAAACGCTCCTAGGAAGCTCCTACAACGATCCCAGCTACAGATCTCTATAGGAACAGCCTCAAATCTCCCGAAATCACCAAGAACACGAAGAACACTTTTTCTCTCTTTTGTTCTCTCAAAAACGGCCAAAGTCGACTAATGAGACAAAAGAAACGATTAAGGGTTTTTCCTTCTCCCTTTGCCCAAAACGCAGCATTTAACGTAAGTCAAAACGCAGAAAACTGAACCTGCATCGACCGATGCACCTTCTGCATCGACCGGTGCAATCACCAAACCGGGATTTTGGTTCACAGATGTTACAACAATACACGTACTTGGATTATCTTTTTCCTTTTTACTACCCTTGTTAATCCAAGTAGCTGATTCCCATTAGTGGAGCAGTTCCCCCCACCATTAACCTTACCCTACTTTCAAGCCACTGCTATCTTTGAGTGATTAGGCATTTTCGGATTGAGCTTGGTAGAAAGTGTTTGGTTTCAGCCGACAAGAATATGATTCTAAGTAGTTCTAGTTTCGCATCATCCGAACTAGATAGGATTAGGTAGGAACTTGTTTCAGAAATTTGGGAGTTTTTGGTTTAAAAAGAAAAAAAAAGAGAGAAGAAAAAGGTAAAAAGTCTTTAGGAATAGAGTGTAATAAAAAAAATAAAAATAAAAAAATCTAGTGAAGAATTTGGAAAAAAAAAAAACCATAGTTTGATAAGAATACAAATCCACTAAAAGATTTTTAAGAAAACCATCCCTAAGACTAGCAAAAACAAATGGGTTTAGAAAAGCATAAGCTAAATGGTAGAAATTAGACATTTGCTGGGTGTATATTAGAAAGGATCAAAATTGATATATGTGCCTTTGGGTAGATGGGATCCTATTCTTGTATGCATCTGTTGGAGCTTACTTTTAGCATTCTCCTAACGCTCATTCCATTTTTGTTGATAGAAACCAGTTTTAAAAAGATAAAGCCTTTGAAAAAGAGACCACCTTTGTCTCTAACACATTCATCCTAGCCAAATGAGTTTGATGACAATGCATTGCTTGACTCATGGTTTAATGCTAATAATTTTTCAAGAGAATGACGGATCTGAATGCATGTGTAGATTAGGGGTAGAATCATGTTTTGTTGTGAAGGGGGTGGTGAAACTTCTTAAGTAGACTCCTTCACCATGCATCTTAGAGTTAATAACTTGGACAATGAATTTAACTAATAGATGAGAAAGTTTTGACTCTGAGTCCCCACTTTCAAACCTCATCCTCCTAATTTCTTGCTAGAGGACTAGCAAGAGATAAGTTTGGGGGTGTTGGTGTCTCTCTATTTTACACCTTTTTAGGCATCTTTTTTAGTCATGTTATGCATTGTACAGAGCCTAACCTTAGCATTTTTAGGTCTTCAACCTTAGATATTTACATTTAGGTTATTTAGGGTGTTGCATTGTTGCATTGTTGCATTTTGGATGAAAAAGGTGCTTTGGAGCCTTAAAAGAGCAAGAATGAGGAGAAACCCGAGCATGTACCCAATGGTGTGATCGTGCATGAAAAACAGCCCGAGACCTTAACCCGATCAAACAAATGTAGGCTCAAAAGGAACTATAGGAAACTAGGGTCGAGCACCTCCTCGTGTTGGGCGTCGGGTAGTTCCTTTGGATATAATTATAGCCGAGGTCTATTGATGCCTACCCAGCTCCTCATCCGATGGGGTACTCGATACTTTACCCGATGCCACATCCGGGCACCTATTCGGGTGACTATTCGGGTCCTTATCCACATCCCTACCATATGTCATACCCGATGCCATATCCGATGTGTCCATATGTTCTGACCATCCGTTCCTTTTCTACGATCCGTCTGACCATCCGTTCCTTTTCTTTCATGCGTCCGTCTGTCCAACCATCCGTTTGTCCATCCATTACATAGTTTTGTCCAGTAGTCACATCACGTAGTGTATCTATATTAACAATTTCACAGCAGTTTTGACAAAGAATGCTTGGAGTTGAGACTTATTTACAGGCAATGCCATTGTAATTATATATTTTTAAAATTAAAATTATAAAACAAAAATATTAATTCAGCAGTTTTCCATTAACAAAACAAAGATTTCCTAATTTATCTCCATATTAAATCTGAAATAAAATTTTCCATTTTCATTCTCCTAAATATCTCTATAAAATCTTTATAATAATCGATTTTAAAATATAAATTTATGAGAAGCTTATAAATCAGCTACATTTGATTTTCTATCTTTCTAATTAATCACCACATTCAACTCTCAAATATAATTTTGTCCCGAATTTCTATATACAAAATCGTATAAAGAAACAAATTAATGGCTCAAAATCAATCAAAATTAATCTAAGAATATAAACTTGGCATATTCCCATATATATATATTATGTGAATATGAAATCCCTAATTAGTTGCTAATGCATTCAATTTGTTGCTTGAAAAGGTGGACATAGTCAACTTAATTTCTCGCCTATAAATAATGTTTACCCCTATTCTCAAGTTAGCATCACCAACGATATAAAAAGATGCACCTATTTGCTATGCTCATTTAGCAACTGCACAGATACAACTATGATGAAATATGTAGAGATGTCATGGAGGGATCACCGAATCTGGGGCAGTCCCTATGCCTCGTATGCCACAGCTGAATGATAAGTTTGCGACCTTAAACACTAAATAAAACAAACAAAAATTAACAAACAAATGCAGCTTATAATTTTTATATTTTAGTTTAAATGTATCGTCCTGCGGTGTACTGCTGGTTAAAATATTGTGATAATTAATAATATACTCCCTCGGTTCTATAAAGAATGTCATCTCGACACATTTCACACAAAGTAAAAAACTATTAAATAAAATTTATATATATATATGTATATATGTATGCTTCTATGTACATTTGGAAATATAAAATGACAAAGACACTCTTTGTAAAAACTTTGTAAAGCAGAAGGAGTATATCGTTTTAAACCCCTTAATCATGTGGGGATGTATCTTTACTTGGCTTCATCCTTCCCTACCGGAATTTGATTCTACTAAATTACGTTATTCCGGTTATTAAAGATTGATCTCGTTGATTTACATATATTTAGAAGAAGAAAAAAAACTTTAACCGCGTTTTGTATTTGCGATTAGACAACTCGAATGTGACCCATTGACCTGATAAGCAAACCTTTCAAATGAACTGAAAAATTAAATCCTTGACTGAAGTCAAAATCGAATTGTGGGATTGATATTTTAAGGTTCGTCGATGAGTTCTAATTTGGGGGAGAACCACGACGTTTTCGTCTGCCAAAGAAGAGCAAAATTGAGTAAGTTTTCGTCAAAAATTATGCTTTGGTGGTTGTTCATCATTTGTGTCCGGATAATTGTGAGTTTCTATTGATATTGAGTAGTTTTATGTAAAACGTTTGTGTAAACTATGAAAATTACTTGTGTTGTTGCAGTGAAAATGAAACAAGGGATGGAAGAAAACGTGATGAAGATGAGACGGATAGAAACGAGTGTCATGAGAACGAAAAATATGTGAAAATAAATCTTGGAAGGGGGTTCTATACACTTGTAGAGTTCAAGGAGTGTTGCAACTCTCAACACTCCCCAATGAGTTTTTCGATTTTATTTCTCGGCTCCAAATTAGAGTTTTGAAGTTTGGTGCTCTACCTCTTCAGTGCTGATTCCTTTGCTCTTTATCAGAGGAGCTCTTTCAGGATATCAGCGTAGCTCATTGGTATATTTTATGAGATTTTTGCAGTTACACCTACTTTTCTACATTTTAATCACACACACATACTTTTTGCTAGTGGTATATTTTGATAGAGTTAAATGACCAAATAACCCCTTAACCAAACACAAACAACACATCTTCTTTGTCGTTTCTTTCTTTCTATTTCTCCCATTCAGTTTCTATGTTTTTCACAAAGAGGGAGAAGATGTTTAAGTTTAGGATTTAGATTCAAATTTAAAAGATTAAAAAAAAAACTTAGATCCCTATTTCTTCAACCATCAAATTCTCAATTCTTCCACCTAGTGTTGCAACCCTAGATCCCAGATTATTCAACCACAAGATCTAATTCTTCCCCAGATCAATTGGTGACAGCTTGTCCTGTGGGAAGGTTGTTAAAGGGCGGGGACCAGGGTTCGAGGAACGACTGGAACACCAATAACCTACTGTGGATTTGGATGAATAGTTCCATTTGCCCAAGGAGGGGTTAGGATCGATGCCCTGCAGGGCCAGCTTGGGGTCCGTTGGGGCGGCTAGCAGTGAGGCTAGTGGGGTCCACAGGACAGGTTGTCACATAAAAATCTGTCAACACAAGTACAACCATTACATGCTTGGGAGAGTTATTAAACTTAAACAAATTGGTGCATATCACATATGCTAAACTTAAAAGCAATACAAAAATGGAGCGATTCATGTTCTTAAAACAACAAAACAAAAGTTGTATTTAATTTTCTTGATTAAGTTATTTATTTCTCCCCCCACAATAACATTACTATACCTACAGAATATGAATGAACAAAACACCAATGGTATCCATGCTACCATGTACATATGGTTATCATTTGTAGCGATCAAACTAAACTAAATAATATCGTATCAGAAGAAAGCATTTGTAGCTGCTGACAAAAAACATATTAGGTAGCTTAAATTGTTTGTAACTGAGAAGAAGAAAGCATGCATGTGCTCATGTCCTACAATCATATGTCGACAAATTAGGGTAAAATGACCATGTGGTCAAAGTTAAGTGGATGGACTTGGATGGAAATTATGAATCTTAATGTATGAATATATTTGTTATGGCCGCACATTCCGAATTGGTGGTGGAAAAGAGACTAACCTTAGAATAATTTACTTTGTTTTGAATAAATCCATTGAGACCTATAAATAATTTATATATCCACTAAACTGTGTTTATTTTTCTTTTCAAGTTAAGGTCTGTAACTAATCATCTTAAGCTCTTTTTTATGTTCTCTTTGCAAAACTCTTTCTTTGGGTTTTGGGTAACACATAAACCTTGCAAAAATATCATAACAGAGCAGATCAGAGTGGTTTTGGGTTTTTATGCTCAAATTAACTCTAACGAAAATCAGAGCAGAGAAAGTTGTCAGAGTCAGAGTGGAGGAGGTGTCAGGGAGCGGAGGCGAATGGTTGTTGGGTCTCCATGGATTGCAGAATCAGCTTATGATTTGTAGACAACTTGTCCAAATGTAAAGAATTTTGCTAAGATCTAAAAAGCTACAAAATCTATTTACAAGAGAAAAACAAAAAAAAAAAACACTTTGCTTTCGAGAGAGAGAAGAGAGAGAGAAAACAAACAAACAAAAACAAATTGTTAGATTAAATATAAGCCCTCAGATCTAAGCTATTAATTAAAATCGGATGGTTCAAATTTTATTTAATTTTCTTCCTTTAGTTATTTCTTGTTAAAAGTGCAGAGGTAAAATTGTCTAGAATTAACGGTATAAAATAGACCAAAAAGTACACTAATAGCCAAAGTATGTCAAAGTAAAAACACTTTCTCCTAAATCAGGTGTATATGCAAATCATTCATATTTTATTTCTCAATCTCCTTCTTGATTCGAATTTCTTCTCCATTCCTTTATTTGGAATTTCTTCTCCATTTGTGGAATTTTGTTGCACAATCGTCTCTACAATCTTGTTCTACCTTTATTCAATTTCAATCTATGTTTCTAAACTTGAGGATACCCGATTTTTCAAAACAAAGGTAATCTTACAAACTGGGCATTATAGTTCTGGGCCTTAACGGGCTTAATACATTGCTTTTAGATCTGACTCCGTTTTTTTTTTGTCCGCTATCCATTTTCATTGATTAACCCAACATGGGCATATTACAAGAAAGATACAATGTGAATTTTTGGAGTCCAATAACCCAAATATAGAGCCCAAACATAAACCCATACAAATGATACACCAAAACAGGAAATTAGGTTTAGAGTGGAACATGTGGTAGATATGTGTTAAAACGCAAGAATATGGTGGAAAACGACCGACTCAACAGTCAACGCCATCTTTCCACCAAATCTGAAAATCTGATCGAATCTGAAAATTTTCCGGTGAGAAAATCACCTTTTTCGCCAGAAGATTCCAGTAGATTTTAGCATTTTACTCTGAAGTTTACCAAAACCTTTTGCAGTTTTCTTCTGAGTATGAAGAAAAAGAGGTCCAAAAATCTTCATATCCATTAGCTCTGGAAGACGCGAGAAGATGATATAGCCAAATTAGTCGCAAAACTTCGCTCCCCAATTTGTTCTTCACCAGCCACGAATTCCACTCATCACGATTCACAAACTGAAGGAGAAACAAGCATCCAAAGCCGATAGTACGGCCACCAATATATGGTATGAGGATTTACTATGAGATCGAGCATCATAAGATCCAGAAACTCTGATCCACTCCTCAGCTTTCTCTCTCTAAATTTCTCTCTTCTCCCCTCCCCCCCCCCCGACTGTCGGCCTCACGCTGGTGGTCGGAAATTTCTCATGGCCCCTAAGAAAGAAAAAAGGCTCTCCGCAGGTCATTCCTGGCTCCTCCAAGTTCGCTAGGCTGAATGCTCGTGCTCTAGTTGGCAAACTCAAGCCAGCTCCTCCGCCGGTCTCCGGTGACTGCTCTGTTGCTGTAGACTCGCTCCCTGCACTCCAGGATCCCCCCTGGACTGCTCAACTTCTACCACTGCAAATCTTGAGGTAGATCTGATGGTCGATGCCATCTCGGGTTCTGTGCCCTGTGCAGATCTGGTTTCCACTTCTGAGAGCTCTCCTCCTCGCATCGTTGTAGGTTCATCCTCCGGTGAAGTTCCTGTAGGAGACCCTGTGGTTGTCGTTGCCGACCCTTGCCATACCACCGACGTAGGTCCATCCTTCGGTAATGACAAGTCTACCTCGCGACCCCTCCTGCTTGGAGGAAATTGGTACTCCAACACAACATGTATCTAGAGTTCCATTTGTGCTCATCCCAGAAGAGAATATCCAGGCTGCGAAGATTGACTTTAAAGACTTCATCTTTGCTCAGTTTCATGGACCTTCCCCAGCAATGGGTAGAGTAATTGGAGTTGTCAATGCGATCTGGGCCAAGACAGGACCTCATATTTTTGTCCACCACATTGGTGATGGAATTTTCCTCCAAAGGTAACAAATAACAGAGTCAAGGACACGATTCTTAGCAGGAACATGTGGAGCATTGCAGGTCATCCAATGTTCATCGCACCTTGGTCGCCTGACTTTAACCCCGATGCACCTCCTATCTCGTCTGCTATTGTGACAGTTGAACTTAGAGGGGTGCCATATCTGCTCTTCAACAGGGAAAGCCTCAGAAGGCTTGCAACTGCTGTAGGTAAACATGTTGCTTTAGCTCTTGAGACAGCTCGAAAGGAGAATTTTGAGGTGGCAAAAATCCTGGCCCGAGTTAACCTCCTCAAAGACTTACCCACCCGTATTGTCTCCGGTTTTAGTGATGGGAGAGAGATTGACATTTCTGTATCCTACCACTGGCTGCCAGCAAAGTGTGATGTATGTAATCAGTTTGGTCACAACTCACAAGAGTGTAGACGTAGCTTGACTTCTCTGACGGGAAGAAAGATTCCTAGAAGATCCACCAGCCGTAGAGGATGACCCTCTCGCCGTGAGAGATTATCTAGGAAGGAATCTCACTCAAGAGTGGGAAGGTCTAGGACTGTTGTGCATTCTGTCGACAACACCTCACCTGCCACAAATACTCGAGTACAATGTTTGAATTACACACCTACCCGCATAGATGACTTGGATCTTGCTGCTTCCCCGACTACCCTCGTAGTGAGTTCACAACTACCACGGGCTAATGGGGAGAGGGCAGGAGAGGTGGTCAAGGAAGTGGACGTTGCTTTGCAGCAATCCCACATTGTTGAAATGACTGAAACGGAACAAGTTCTGCAACAAGCTGATTTGGGTTTGGTCCTCATGGACCCGGAATCGACTACGCAGCAGCTCTCACGGGACATTGTGGTTTCATTGCCATCTAGCAGTACCAACTCTAGTATCCAGTTGGAGGAGAATCTGTTTATTCTGGTGTCACGCTGGAAGAGTGGCCGCAAGGCCACAATATCACACTAACTACCCAATACCATGTATTTTTTATGGAACATTAGAGGGCTGAATAGCAGTTCTAGACAGAATTCGACTAAGGATTGGATTAATATCCGCAAGCATTTTTTTGGAGCTTTTTGGAGACTCATGTCAGAGAAGTAAACAGTAGGAGAATTGTAAGTGCCATCCCCGCAGGATGGAAGTTCTTTGGAAACTTTGATCAACACAGCTATGCAAGGATTGTGGTGGTTTGGGATCCAAGTATCTCAATGGTGATCTACAAATCGTCGGCTCAGATGATAACCTGTGGAGTCTTCTTGCCGGCTAATAATGTGAGTATCACAGTGTCTTTTGTCTACTTGTTTAACACCATCAATAGGAGACGATCGTTGTGGGAGGAGCTGACTCTTCTCAATAATACTACACATGTGCCTTCTCACCCGTGGGCCGTGTTAGGAGATTTTAATCAGATCATGCGTGAGTCTCACCATTCAGACTACCAGATACGTGAAGTTGACTTTAGTGGCATGGAGGAGATGAATTTGGCTCTGCAGGATGCGGAGCTATTTGAGGCTCAGGCAAAGGGGTTGTTGTTTTCGTGGTGGAACAGCAGTGATAATGCTACTATCTCGAAAAGAATTGATCACGCTCTTATCAATCAACATTTGGCCACTACCTACCTAGATGCTTACGCTGAGTTCATGGATCCTAAGCAATCTGATCACACGCCAATTTGGTTCAATGTTTCTTCCTTTAACCGACACATTGTCAGGCCTTTTCAGTTCTTCCACCATGTGGTGGATCACCCTGATTAAGTCGATCTTGGGCTAGCTCATCTATGGAAGGGTTGAATCAGTTCCGCGTGGCTAAGTCTCTGAAAGCATTAAAGCCAGCTCTCTGGAAGCTAAATAGAACACACTTCAGTGGGATCTCTCAACGAGTTAAAGAGGAACAAAAACTTGATATTCTTCAGAGAGCCATCCTCACCAACCCTACTGATCAGTTGGCTAGAGAGGAGCGTCGTGTGCGAGAGAAATGGAAGTTTCTGAGTAATGCAGAGGAGAAGTTTTTCAGGCAGAGATCGCGGATAAAATGGGCTCATCTTGGGGACAGAAACACAGCATTCTTCCACAAAATAGTCATCGCAAGAACTAACAAGAACCATATCCATTTTCTTCATGACCAAAGTGGAAGAAGAATCAATGAAAGTACAGAGCTTAAGGAACATGCCGCATGTTATTTTGAGAAAATCCTTGGCTCAACGGATTTGCCACACTCTCCTTGTTCTATTGAAGCCCTTGAGGAACTCCTTTCATTTCACTGCTCAGAGGTGCACAAGCATAGCCTAGCAAGAGATGTAACGGAGGAGGAGATCCAAACCACTGTTTTTGCTCTTCCCTTAAACAAGTGCCCAGGTCCTGATGGGTATTATGTGGAGTTCTTTAGAGCTTCTTGTTGTGTTGTGGGATCTGATGTGGTAGCGGCTGTAACACCCCCGACCCGTTCTAGGCCAAGAACAGACCAAAAGCATCACGTATACAACGCCCGCAGCCGGCCGACCAAGGTTCCCGGAACACATTCGATCGCCCAAGCCATCCAACCACAGATGCCCGTTCCTCGCGAATCATGGCCTAAGGCTTTGCAACCCGTACCGTGACGCGCGAGTTGTGATTAGTCCGGACTAGACTAAGAAATATCATTGGGAGACACGGGGTTTTAAGAAAACATCGCTTTATTGATAATGTTAAATCGAGTACTACATAATATATACACAAAACTACATCTTACAAAGGCAAGGAAATCTACACCGGTTGGCCTAACGTCCTTTGCTACCCCTAAGGTCTCCCCACTAAAGTTACCTGCAAAAGGGAGTGAGGGATGAGTGCTAATCACTCAGTGAGTTCGGGCTCCCCTAACATGTAATCAATCCCATCCCCAAAAACCCAAAATAACAATCAACACGCAGCAAGCAATGCAAACAACAAACAATGTATACTACCACGAGTATACGCAACAATAATTAAACATGCATGCAATCATCTACTCAATCAATTAACCTAGGGCCCTGCGTATTGTCCTTCCCTTCCCATAATTCGTGAAAACCTATACAAGTAGCCACACAGGCTAAACAAGTACAGATTATCACTCGTTCCGAGTTCCATATTGTGGTGGTAACTCAGGCTACATCGTCATGCAGCAACTCGGCCATAGGGTGCGACCCCGTCATCTCCGAGTCATCGTATCGTTCGTGTGTAGGGATTAACCACTATGCACACACTACTAACCTACGGCCTCTGGGAAGCATCAAGTACGCTACAATACTAACATGCACAATCTACTATTCATGCAACACTAGTATCTAACCAGCAAGCGATCAATAATATAGCAATCGGACAGCACAACGGCAATGCGACTAACCGTCCAACATCCCAGTTATACCATCGCGATGCTATATCAACACGCAATCATACAATGCAAGCATAAAGACAATGCAAGCAAACAATAATGCAAGCAATCACACAATGCAAGCAATCACACAATGCAAGCAACAATAATGCAAACAATCAATAATATAGCAATGCGACTTAACGTCCAGCATCACGGCTATCCCATCGCGATACTATATCAACAAGCAATCATGCAATGCAAGCACACAACAAGCAACAAGCAACAAGCAACAAGCAACAAGCAACAAGCAACACAACAAACAATATATCAAACAACCAACCTAAGAGCATTACTAATAATTCTAAGTAATACTACCCAACCTCAATCTAATCTAGTCTATAAGTAAAAATAAAAGATCCACAAGCAACCAATTAAATCCCTATTTAATTCTAGTTCGCATCAAACAATTAAACAAACAAGCTGGTCAACTTGCGTTCTTCGAACAACATGCAACCACATGCAACACACATAACCAAAACTCACCTTGGCCTAATGTCGCGAGAATGACATTCTACCCTTGACGCCTACGCTAGCCCCGATCCGACCAAGCTTTCGCCGACGCGATAAATCTAAGCTTGAACCGAACCAAAACCCTTATAAAAATATTCTAAAAATAAAATAAAACTAAGGGAGGGACTACCCGACTACCCGGACTACCCTGACTACCCCGACTCGGACTCCTACGGCCTAGCATCTAGCGGGAAGGTTTTGGTTTGATTTTGGTGTGAGGAAACAAATGAAAGGGCTAAGGGGGTTTATATAGGTGCCCAAGGTCGGTGGTGGAAGCATGAGGTGGCGGATAGGCATCACCGGAGCGCGACACATGTGCGGACACTAATCCAGCTCCGGACGGTGACACATGGCGGATAGGATCGGCCGATCTTATCCACAACTCTATCCTCGCCTATCGGATAAACTTGTCCGATCTTATCCACAATCCTATCCTCGCCTATCGGATAAACTTGTCCGATCTTATCTCTCCGTCCCATTTTATCGGATAAGGATGTCTGGGAATGGATAAGGATGAAAGCAAACGGATAAGCTTCACCCATGATCTGATCCTTACCGACCATTCCAGCAGCCTGCCTAGTAGCTATCGTACGCGGACGGTATGGTACGCTTGGTACGCGTCCGGCCATCGGCCAAAGACTGCACCACAGTACCAAATCCGATTTTCCCCGTTCATCTTCAATTTTTCTTCGACCAAAAGCTTCATCTTCATCTTTAAATACTTTGGCTCAGCTCCAATAATTAATTACCCTTCGTCTTGATCGATCCTTTTGCGATAGCCGTCCCTCGGCCATTCCGCATAATTTAGGCCTCGGGGAGGGGTATTACAGCGGCAGTACAAGAATTTTTCCGGAATGGCCGGCTACTAAAGATTTTAACACCACGAAGATTGCCCTGATTCCTAAGTTTCCTGAAGCTTGCAAGCTAGGAGACTACAGACCTATCAGTTGCTGTAATTTGGTTTACAAAGTCATCTCTAAGATCATTGCCAATCGCGTAAAGCCCATCCTCCAGGAATGTATCTCACCCAATCAAGCAGCCTTCCTTAAGGGCAGATTATTGGGTGAAAATGTTCTACTTGCGTCAGAGCTCATCAAGAATTATCAGAAACCGACTTGCCAGGAGAGCTCCATGCTGAAGGTGGATATTAAGAATGCATTTGATACGGTCTGTTGGGACTTTGTGTTAAAGCTGTTGGCGGCTCAAGGGTTCCCTCCACTATTCTGCATATGGATCAAGGAATGCATCACATCACCTAGGTTCTTGGTTGCTATAAACCGAAGGAGGACTGGGTATCGGTTTGCTGGAGGATTTTGAAATCGTATTCAGGCTTAAGCAGGTTTGGAATTTTTTCTCTAAGTCTGGTTCCCTATGGGTGGCTTGGCTGCGGGAGAACATCTTCAAGCGAAAGAACTACTGGGAAACGAACGTGTCAAGTCGTTTTTCCAAGGCGATAAACAGTATGCTGCAACTCAAACCAACTCTTCAAAACTTCATTAAGTGTGAAGTCGGGGATGGAACCACTGCTTCTTTCTGGTATGATAATTGGACTGACTTTGGACAGCTAATCACCTTCCTCGGGGTAGCGGGTCCTAGTCAACTTCGAGTCAGAAGAAGCGCAACGGTTATTGAAGCCTCAAGGAATGGTGACTGGAACCTCCCAGCAGCCCGATCAATCAAAGGTCAATCTCTTATGGTAGCCCACACTGAACTTCCTGCTCCTGTGGTAAGTCGTGGCCCAGACATGTTCCTATGGCGCAAAGCCTCTGGTAATTACTCTCATACATTTTCCTCCAAGGAAACATGGGAGCAAGTTCGACATAGATCCCCTATGGTCCCGTGGGCGGAGATTGTTTGGTTCAAACAGCATGTCCCACGCTACTCCTTCATTGCCTGGTTAGCAATGCTTAACCGGCTTCCTACTCAAGATAAGCTCCACAGGTGGGGAATGAATGTTCCTACGTCTTGTGTCTTATGCTCGTCTGGGGTTGAGAGCCATGCCCATTTGTTCTTTGAATGCCCCTTTTCCACTGACTTGTGGGGCTTCCTGGCTGCAAAGTTTATTCCAAACCCTCCCTGCAATCTTTCTGCCGTTGTATCGTGGATCGCCTCTTGTAATTCGCCTCCTCAAGCCAACACAGCCGCCATTCTCAAGCTCCTCCTTACGTCTATTCTATATCACGTCTGGAAGGAGCGTAACTCCAGGATCTTCACCAACGCCGCCTCCACCATCCACCAGCTCTGGACTGCTGTTGATCGTGCAATGCGGGATAGGCTTATGTCCTTCACGGGCCCTTGCTTGCACTCTTCTCTCCTCCTTACCTACTTCTCTCATGTTTCTCCTGTATCCTTTTGATGTAAATATGCTTTCTGTCTAATGTTTATGTGCTAATGGGTAGCTTTTGTAATAGTAGGACCTTATTGTTCTTTTTTGGAATGAAATCTTCACATTAAAATCAAAACAAAAAATAATAATAAATAAAAGATAGCCACAAAAGCTAAGTACATCTCACACTTAGGCGAGAAAGACAAAACCGGATTTAGCCGGAAACAAAAAGACCGACGAAAAGACTCGCTGGATAATATAAACAGAGCTTTCTCTCTCTGAAAGATTTAGACCTGATCCCGTTTTAAAACCAAATAATTTTAGTTGGGTGCATCCTTTTAAACTCGTTTATTAACGGGGTTTAACTAATTTTAAATGGTGTTTGAACAACAACAAAAAAGAAACTAATTTTAAATGGGTAGCCCGTTAAGTAAAACCGACTTTGACTCTTCGTCTCCGATCGTGCAAGAAGAAGAGAGTTGTCTTCTTTCTCTAAGTTCACTCATATCTTAAAGGTGCCAATTCCAGGTATAGTAACTTAAGACGCTGTTGTGATTCGACTTCTTGAGATTGATTCTGGGTTTGATTTTGGTGATTTGTATAAGATAGAAAGATTTGCTTCTATAAGAATAACTCTCTTATTATTGCTTAGAAAATAACTCAAAACTAAAAAATGTTTGCACTCTTTCTCATATCATTGTCACAACTCAACAGTTGATATATATAGTGCTTTTATTCTCCTATTTCTATTAGAACTAGATAACTCCTAATTCTAGTAAGATTACGCTTAGCCCTTCTTGTCCTTATCATTCCTTTGTAAAGATATCTTGGGCCTTAAGTCATTGAAGTTTATCCAACATTTCCCCCTTAAACTTCACATCATGGACACCTATCAAGCTCCTCATTTCTTCAAACTTTACTCTAGCCAATGCCTTAGTCAGGATGTCAACCTTTTGCTCCACTCCAGGAATGTGCTCCACACGAATGAGCTCTCTCTCAATGCATTCTCACACAAAGAAGTATCGCTTATGTATGTGCTTGCTTCTCCCATGAAACACTGGGTTCTTAGCAAGTGCAATTGCAGACTTGTTGTCAACATACATCATGATTTGAGCTTCCTTCTTCCCTGTGACTTCACTTAAAAGATCTTGAAGCCATATCGCTTGCTTTGCTCCTTATGTTGCAGCCATAAGCTTGTGCTTGTTTGGAAAGATCATCATAAATAAACTCGGCCTCACATGAAGATAAAGTGATTGTGTCTTGCTTTCGTGTACACCATGTGATCGGAGTATCACCAAAGAGGAATAAATGTCCAGTAGTACTCCTCCCATCATCTTGATCTACGTTGTGACTGCTGTCACTGAAGCCAACAATCTCCTTTAAGGCTCCACGCTTATACTTAAGACCATATGACGTCGTTCCTCTGAGATAACGCAGGATCTGTTTTATGATCTCTCCATGAGACTTCCGCGGGGTCTGCATATATCTGCTTACAACACTCACTGCAAAAGACAAGTCAGGTCGAGTGTGTAAGAGATATCTCAAACAACAAACGTTTCTTCTGAACCGAGTAGGATCTATCGCTGTTTCTCCAAGTGACTTAGAGACCTGCAACCCAAACTCCATCGGAATCACTGTCGAGTTGCAGTCTTAAAAACCTGTTTCTTTTAAGATCCTCCGTGCGTATCCTTCTTGGTTGATAGTGATACCATCAGCTCCTTGATGCACCTCAATACCAAGATAGTAGGTGAGTCTACCGAGATCAGACATCTCAAACTTCGAAGACATCCCTTCCTTGAACTCCTTAATCGCTCTAAGATTGTTGCATGTGATAAACAAATCGTCCACATAAACAGCAACAATTAGTAGATAACCTCCTTTCTCTTTTCGATACACTGCAGTCTCCTTTAAACATCTCTTGAAGCTCATGTCCTTCAAGATTTGATCCAACTTAGTGTTCCAGGCTCGTGGAGCTTGTCTTAAGCCATATAGAGCTTTTGTCAGCTTATAAACTCTATGTTCTTCCCCCTTGATCTCAAAACCTTCTGGTTGATCTACATAGACATCCTCTTTCAACTCACCATGTAAAAATGCAGTTTTTACATCCAAATGATGGATCTCCCATCCATCTGATGCTGCCAATCCTATCAACATCCTTATTGTCTCCATACGAGCTACAGGCGCAAAAGCTTCTTCATAGTCAACTCCACTTTCTTGCACATAGCCCTTTGCAACAAGCCTAGCCTTATACTTGTTCACTGTTCCATCTGCATTCCTCTTAATCTTAAAAACCCACTTGAGACCAATCACCTTCACACCATGTGGTCTATCAACAAGAAACCAAGTCTTGTTTTTGTTGATAGAATCGATCTCATCCTTGCAAGCTACTCTTCACACTTGCAAGCTGACCACAATTCTCCTTGTAGACGGATTGAACAGTCGATAAGCCTTGGATCCAGGCTCGATTCAAAGGTGTACTAACGACTGTGATCGATCGTCCAACTTCTTAAGACCTGCAGTATCAGCTTTTGCATAAGCTATACACCCAAATACTCTTAGGTGTTCTATCTTTGGTTTCCTCTCACACAAACATTCATACGGTGTGATGTTATTCAGCGCCTTAGTAGGTATCCGATTGATTACATATGTACTGTGACGAACTCCTTCTCCCCAAAGATAATTGGGTATCTCCATGGCCTTGAGAATGCTCCTCGTCATTTCCATCAGGGTCCTGTTTCTTCTCTCGACCACACCATTCTACTGCGGAGTGTACGGAGCTGTCAAGTGTCTTTTGATCCCACTTGTTTCACAAAAACCATTGAACTCACTTGATGTGAATTCTCCACCTCTATCTGTCCTAAGAGTGATGATCTCCTTTCCAAGTTCCTTTTCAACAACACTCTTAAATGCCTTGAAGCTTCAAAACGCATCACTTTTTTCTTTTAACAAGATAGACCACATGTATCTTGAAAAATCATCCACAATAACAAAAATATATTTGTTATGTGCGAGTGTTGTAGGCGATATTGACCCGCATAAATCAGCGTGAAGAAGCTCTAACGGCTTAGAGGCTCTAAAATTCGTGGCTTTTGGGAATGTTTGTCGAGCCTGCTTCCCAACGAGACAAGACTAGCACAACATCTTCTCATCTTTAATCTCTAACAAACCATGAACCATCTTCTCAAACTCTGACATGAGTGTCTGCAAACGTGCCTCCTTGACATGTTCTGCTCCGAGGTTCCTAGACTTAATTGAGTTCCAAATTGCCTTTGGTGTACTCAAGTTACCAACCTGCATGGTAAGTGCTTCAGGAATCCATTGAAACAACAAAGCTGTAGTGATGTCATTCTTTTCTGGATCATCTGATTCTGGTTTGATCGTTTCCCAAACGTTATGAATCCTCAGCATGATCCTCATTCTCATGGACCATACCGTGTAATTCGTAGAAGTCAAAAGAGGGCACTGAATAGAGATAGCTTTGTCCAACTCCTTTGGACGTGATGAAGCTACGATTTCCCCCATTGTTGTGGTTCGATACTCTCTACCAAAACCTGTTCTGTAATCGAATCACAACCTTGATCGATTAAACCTAGAGCTCTGATACCAAATATAAGATACAAAGATTTGCTTCTATAAGAATAACTCTCTTATTGTTGCTTAGAAAATAACTCAAAACTAAACAATGTTTGCACTCTTTCTCATATGATTGCCACAACTCAACAATTGATATATATAGTGCTTTTAATTTGATTATTAATATTTTGGTAATTCGAAAGTTTAAGATATCTATTGTGATTTGTAATTTTTTGTGATTTGATTCTGGGTTCGTCTAGGGAATGATTATGGGTTCGTCTAGGGACTGTTTCGGGGTTTGGATTTGGTGATTTGATTTCTAATTTTTGGTGATTCGATTGCTAGTTACATCATCTTAAGTTTCAGATATCTAAGGTTGTTGAATTTGGAGACTGTACAATGTAATAGGGTTGTTGAATTTAAGATTGTACAATATAGTGATGTAACGTGATGATGCATTGGCGTTAATAACACATGTATTGTGTTTTATGATCCGTTGGTTTCATGGGTTTTTGTCTTAGAGACTTAGACCATTGACATGATTATTTGCATAGTGCTGTGACTTGATGATGCATCGGCTTTATACGTTATTTTAATTGTGCTGTGTTTATGAAGCATTGACTTGATGAAGCTGATACGTTTGAGAATCAGCACCCTCCCATTCTCTATCGTTACCAAAGGAGGAAGAGAAGCCCAACAAGTGGCTAGGAGTCCAACAACAGAGATCCAGTAGGTCCAAGAGGAAGTAGTACGCCTTTTGGGCAGGGGGTGTTAGTTTATCAATAATGTCACTGTCCTACGGTAAAGTGGCCACAACGGCTCTTTGGTGTAGAGACAAGGAATCAGTAGGGTTTGGTAGTAGTACTTAAAGGGCAGGAGGGGTAAGAGGGTATGTATCGAATATCAGAATACTTTTGTAAGGGGAGGGGAGAGACTCCGAGCATTTCTCTCAAACTTGTCTCGTTTGTCTTATAATAAAAGAAGCATTTGTCTTATTCAGTGTCTTACGCTCAGTTCTCTATCCTAAACGTATCAAATTGGTATCAGAGCCGTCTTTCTTGGGAAACTAACCTTCTAGATGGCGCTCAAGAAGGTGGAGGAATTGGAGAAAGTCATGGAGAACATTCCGAAGGAAGTCCAGCAACTGTCTAGCTTGGAATCCGACGTCAGTGCCATGAAGAAACAACTTGGTAAGTTGGATGCCTTGGAGAAGCAGATGGGGAAACTGGATGTTCTGGAACGATTGGAACGAACAATGGCGGAAGAGTACCGACGTAGGTGGGATCCAACCAAGGGGAACAAGGATGACTCTCAAGTCTCCGGCGTGGAAAAACAGGGCGGGGAAGAGTCGCAACAACGTTTCCCGCAGAGTCCTACCACTGAAGTGGGAGAAACTGAGAGGCGGAACACTTCGGTGGAGGAAAGAGAGCCACTCTCACAGAGGATCGAGCTTCCCCTGTTTGAAGGAGAAGAGGCGGAAAGCTGGCTTCTCGGGGTGGAGCAGTACTTCGAGCTGCAGGATTTCACCGAGGAGGAGATGTTGCGGCGATGCGAGTTTGTTTCTCCGGAGATGCACTCTCTTGGTACCGATGGGAAAAGGATCGAAACCCTTTTCTCAGCTGGGAACAACTGAAGAACAGAGTGTTGGAGAATTTCGCTACGGCTCACGACTTGACCGCCGGGGAGCGATTGTTGTTACTCCAACAGGAGGATACCACAGGACAATACTGTAAGGACTTCATTGCCTTAGCCTCTAACGCACCGGAGGTGTCGGAGCGGGTGTTGGAGATGGCCTTCATGATTGGGTTGAAGCCTAAGGTTTGGAAAGGGGTGAAGATGTTTGAGCCTAGGACAGCCAAGAAGATGATGAGCTTGTCGAAAATGGTAGAAGACTGGGAAGGGCAAGGGGACTCTCCGAAGCCGACGGGATGGGAACTCACGAACAAAACCGGAGCACGAGTCTTAGGGGACAAAAACCAGACAAGAGGGTCCCAAACATCTAGTACAGGGGCAGTTTCGTCCTTTCCAAAGGCTGTTGTTTCTAATGAAACAAAAACGTCGCAGTTTCGTGGTACGGGTTAAAGAAACCAAAACCCTCAAACCACAACTGGAGAGAATCGCCGCTCCACCTACCGATGGTTGTCCGATGTCGAGGCTAACGACTGCCGTGCAGGGGGGCTGTGTTTCCGCTGCGACGAGCGCTACCACACGGGACATCGCTGTCGTCTCAAGGGGCTACAAGTCTTGGTGGTTGCTCCGGAGGAGGAGAGCAACGAAATTGAGAAAGAAGAAGACGGTATGGAAGAAGTGGTGGTTATGGAATTTGCAGCGTTGTCGATGCACTCTGCGGCTTGGATTTCGTCCCCACGAACCATTAAGATGCGAGGCAAAGTCCTAGGAGAGGATGTGGTAGTCCTGTTTGATAGTGTGGCTACCCACAATTTCTTATCTCGCTCCTTGGCTCATCGCTTGGGGATTACCACGAGAGGAACAGCGAGGTACGGAGTTCGACTGGGAAATGGAGTGATGGTGAGAAGAGAAGGAGTCTGTCAAAAGGTGACTCTGCTACTTCCGGGATACACCCTCGTTACCAGTTTCTTGCCTCAGATTTGGGAGAGGCCAACGTGATATTAGGGATGCAGTGGCTCGAAACCTTGGGGGATACTAAGGTTAACTGGAAGGAACAGAAGTTGGGATTCCTGGTGGACGAGAAATGGGTTACTCTCCATGGGGATCATAGTCTTTGCAACTCTGCTATCTCACTCAAGGCGTTATGGAAGGCGGTGAAACAGGAAGGGGAAGGAGTGTGGCTGGATTACTGCAATCTACAAACCGCGAATCCACAGAGTGAAGGAGTAACTCCCGTGGAGCTCCGTACTCTGTTAAAGGAGTTTGCTCAGGTCTTTGAAGAACCTCAGGGCCTACCTCCTTCGCGTGGTAAAGAACACACTATCACCTTGAAAACGGGAGCAGAGCCGGTGAGTGTGAGACCATTTAGGTATCCTCAGGCACAAAAAGAAGAGATCGAGAGGCAGATAGCTGTGATGTTTGCTACGGGAATTATCCGTGAGAGTGGAAGCCCTTTCTCGAGCCCTGTGTTACTAGTGAAGAAGAAATATGGTAGTTGAAGATTCTGTGTGGATTACCAAGCCCTGAATAAGGCCACCGTACCTGACAGTTATCCCATTCCGACGATCGACCAGCTGCTTGACGAACTCCATGTAGACAAGGTGTTTTCAAAACTTGATCTGCGTTCCGGCTACCACCAAATCCGGGTGAGATCAGAAGACATCCCAAAAACCGCTTTAAGATCTCACGATGGGCATTACGAGTTCCTCGTAATGCCATTTGGACTGACAAACCCCCCTGCTACCTTTCTGTGGCTGATGAATGACATCTTCCGACATTTTCTCCGACGATTTGTTTTGGTATTCTTTGACGACATCTTAGTCTACAGCCAGTCCCTCTCGGAGCATTAGGATCATTTGCGGGAAGTTCTGCAAACCTTACGTCAGCACAGTCTGTATGCCAACCAGAAGAAGTGTCAGTTTGGGAGTAAGCAGGTCGAGTATCTCGGTCACGTCATTACACCTGAAGGAGTGGCTGCTGATCTCGGGAAAATCAGTGCGATGGTGGAATGAAAGACACCAACGAATGTCAAGGCATTACGCGGCTTCTTGGGGCTCACAGGGTACTACCGCAAGTTTGTGCAAGGTTATGGGGTGATTGTGAGACCTCTGACCACTCTACTCAAGAAAGATTAGTTCAAATGCGGAAAAGAAGCAGATGAAGCATTCCACAAACTCAAAGCAGCCATGACGACAGTGCTAGTTCTGGCTCTACCAGACTTCTCTGAAATGTTTGTAGTAGAGTCGGACGCGTCTGGAGTGGGTTTGGGAGCTGTCTTGATGCAAAGAGAGAGAATAATCGCATACTACATCTATTCTTTGACAGAGAGCCAGAGGCTCAAATCGGTGTATTAACGGGAGCTCATGGCCATAGTGTTCGCCATTCAGAAATGGCGTTACTACCTGTTAGGGAGGAAGTTCTTGGTGCGTACGGACCAGAAGAGTCTAAAGTTTTTGTTGGAACAAAGAGAGATCAACCTGGAGTATCAGAGGTGGCTCACGAAGATACTCGGGTTTGACTTTGATATTCATTACAAACCTGGTCTGGAAAACAAAGCTGTAGACGCTTTGTCTCGAAAAGAAGTGGTTCCTTCCTTGTTTGCTCTCTCGGTTCCAACAGCTCTTCAACTGGAGGAAATTTGTTCAGAGGTGGACAAGGACAGTGAGTTGCGGACCATTATTCAAGGGCCGCGGAACGATGAGAACTCGTACCTGGATTACTGCTTGGTCCAAGGGCGACTGCTGAGACAGGGCAGACTGGTGATTCCAAAAGGCTCTGCCATCACGGGATTGATCATGAGGGAGTTTCACGATGGTAAGTCTGGCGGACATGGAGGAGTGTTGAAGACTCAGAGAAGGATTGGCGAGCTGTTTTACTGGGATGGCATGATGACTGATATCAGGCGACATGTAGCAGCATGTCAAGTGTGCCAACGATACAAGCACTCCACACTCTCCCCTGGAAGTTTGCTTCAACCGCTGCCAATCCCAGATAAAGTTTGGGAAGATGTCTCCATGGATTTTGTTGAGGGGTTACCTAAGTCTAGAGGACATAATGCGGTGCTCGTGGTGGTGGATCGGCTGTCTAAATACGCCCATTTCTTCCTCATTAAGCACCCATTCACAGCTACAAACGTGGCCAATTTATTCATTCAAGAGATTATCAGGTTACATGGCTTCCCTCGGTCCATTGTATTTGATCGAGACAGGGTCTTTACCAATCAATTCTGGAAGGAGCTCTTCAGACTTGCGGGTACAAACCTGTGTTTCAGCACAGCTTACCATCCTCAATCTGACGGGCAAACGGAGGTTACTAACAGGAGTTTGGAAATGTATCACCGTTGCTTGGCAGGAGAGCAGCCTCGAACTTGGGCTAAATTTTTACCTTGGGCTGAATGGTGTTATAATACCTCTTTCCACTCCGCTCTTAAGATGACCCCATTTCAGGTGTTGTATGGCAGGGAACCTCCAACATTAATCAAGTACGAGACTGGCTCCACCTCCAATGCCGATTTGGACACTACAACAAATATGGGTATTGATAGCAGATTATAATAGCACAATTTTTGTAACTGCTATTAAAAGTGAAATGAGAGTTTGTCAAATAGACTTATAGCATTGCACTAATGCTATGCCCAAAAATCAATAAGCGGGAACTAAAAACACCTGATTCCGCCAACACTTGTGAAAAAAATAACATTTTGGCGGTCTCAATAATAAAATCTTTACATTTCATAGCACAAAAAAAAGACAAAATAAAGAAGGCAAACAAAAAAAAAAGACAAAACCTTCGAGTTCTCCGTCGACTCGTTTGCTCGATCGTCATCTCCATCGATTTTTCTTCTCCATCTCTCGCCATCTCCGTCGATTTCATCCTCTTCAAAGACGGCCATCTCCGTCAATTTTTCTTCTCCATCTCTCGCCATCTCCGTCGATTTCATCCTCTAGATCTCTCGCCATCTCATTCGATTTCGTCCTTTAGATCTCTCGCCATCTCCGCCGAAACTCATTCTCAGATCTGATTTTCAGGTGAGTTGAAAGTGAGTTTATAGTATCTATACACAGCAGTGTGTTTCGTTGGTTGTTGTAATTACAGGTGTGTGTTTTCTTAATAGGTGTGGGTTCTCAGATATCGGGGAAGAATACAATCACTATAGAGGTTAGACACATCTATCGATTTCTTGGCCTTTTGTATCGATTTCTTGTTAATAGGTGTGTCTCTGTGATTGATTGTCGAAAATATGTTTAACTTGTGGTCATTGTTGCTTGTATCCTCTACCCTTTGAACTGTGTCAAGGGAAACTAGGATTTTTAAGAAAAATGTTTGACAAGGCATGGGTGCATTTATGCAGGTAATTATAATTGTTAAAAGTGTTTTGTTTATGCATTTCGACTAGTGTTGTGATACTTATGCCTTTTTCTTATACTTTTCTCTTACATGAACTCTAGGGTTGATTCTGCATATGAGAGTGGTGCTCGATGTTTTGTTGAATTTGTTAGTGCCAAATTAGCAGTTAATGGAAAGATAATTTGTCCGTGCACCGGATGCCGCAATTTAGAGCGCCATACATGCAACGAGGTTGTGTCTCATTTAGTTATAAATGGAATGGATGAGGCTTACAAGAGACGTACTGATTGGTTTCACCATGGAGATTCTGTTGGTTTAGTAGAAGGTCATGATAGAGTGTGGAATGCTGAGATTCTGGGTTTATACGAAGCTGCTAAATGGTCTGATGNTTCATCCTCTTCAAAGACGGCCATCTCCGTCAATTTTTCTTCTCCATCTCTCGCCATCTCCGTCGATTTCATCCTCTAGATCTCTCGCCATCTCATTCGATTTCGTCCTTTAGATCTCTCGCCATCTCCGCCGAAACTCATTCTCAGATCTGATTTTCAGGTGAGTTGAAAGTGAGTTTATAGTATCTATACACAGCAGTGTGTTTCGTTGGTTGTTGTAATTACAGGTGTGTGTTTTCTTAATAGGTGTGGGTTCTCAGATATCGGGGAAGAATACAATCACTATAGAGGTTAGACACATCTATCGATTTCTTGGCCTTTTGTATCGATTTCTTGTTAATAGGTGTGTCTCTGTGATTGATTGTCGAAAATATGTTTAACTTGTGGTCATTGTTGCTTGTATCCTCTACCGTTTGAACTGTGTCAAGGGAAACTAGGATTTTTAAGAAAAATGTTGGACAAGGCATGGGTGCATTTATGCAGGTAATTATAATTGTTAAAAGTGTTTTGTTTATGCATTTCGACTAGTGTTGTGATACTTATGCCTTTTTCTTATACTTTTCTCTTACATGAACTCTAGGGTTGATTCTGCATATGAGAGTGGTGCTCGATGTTTTGTTGAATTTGTTAGTGCCAAATTAGCAGTTAATGGAAAGATAATTTGTCCGTGCACCGGATGCCGCAATTTAGAGCGCCATACATGCAACGAGGTTGTGTCTCATTTAGTTGTAAATGGAATGGATGAGGCTTACACGAGACGTACTGATTGGTTTCACCATGGAGATTCTGTTGGTTTAGTAGAAGGTCATGATAGAGTGTGGAATGCTGAGATTCTGGGTTTATACAAAGCTGCTAAATGGTCTGATGAAGATTTAGCTTGTAATTCAGATTTATGTGAGGTTGCTGAGGGAGAGGATAGGCAAGAAGATGAGTTTTTAGCAAAACTTGCAGAAGCTGAAATGCCATTGTATCCCACATGTGTGAATCATAGCAAGCTTTCTGCTACAGTTACACTGTTTCGGATTAAAACTCAGAATGGCTGTTAAGACAAGAGCTTCGATGATTTAATGGAAACTTTACCAAAAATGTTACCTGAAGACAATGTACTACACAAATCAACATATGACTTAAAGAAGTTTCTGAAATATTTTGATATGGGATATCAAAAGATTCATGCTTGTGTGAACGACTGCTGCCTGTTCAGAAAGAAGCTGAAGAAGGTTGATACTTGTCTAAAATGCAAGTCTTCGAGATGGAAGACCAACATGCACACTGGGGAAGTCAAGAAGGGTGTTCCACATAAGGCTTTGAGGTACTTTCCAATAATCCCTCGTCTGAAAAGGATGTTCAGATCGGAGAAAGTGGCTGTGGATTTGAGATGGCATTTCAATAACAAGAGCAGTGACGGGAAATTACGCCATCCAGTAGACTCAGTGACATGGAAGTCAATGAATGACAAGTATCCTTCTTTCGCAGCTGAGCAGAAGAACTTGCGACTTGGGCTCTCTACTGATGGGTTTAACCCCTTCAACATGAAGAACAGTCGATACAGTAGTTGGCCTGTCTTGCTCGTTAATTATAACATGGCTTATGTATGAAGGAGGAAAACATCATGCTTAGTTTGTTGATTCCTGGACCGCACCAACTTGGTAATAGTATAGATGTTTACTTAGAACCTCTGATAGAAGATTTAAATCGTTTGTGGTCTAAAGGCGAGGTGACTTACGATGCATTTAGTAAAACAACTTTTACGTTGAGGGCGATGCTGCTTTGGACCATAAGTGATTTCCCAGCATATGGAAATCTTGCTGGTTGTAAAGTAAAGGGTAAGATGGGTTGTCCTATATGTGGGAAGCACACAGATAGTTTGTGGCTGAGTCATAGTAGGAAGTTTGTATATATGTGCCACCGAAAAAGTTTGCCTCCGTCACATAGATTTCGAGGAAAGAAGAGTTGGTTTGATGGTAAAGCAGAGCATGGAACAAAGGGAAGGATACTCACGGGTAGAAATATTTCCTTACTACTGAGAAACTACAAGAATGATTTTGGTAATAGAAAAGAGAATGGGAAGAAGAGATCTAGAGCTGCTTGTGACATACCATCTGATAACGAAGATGAATACAGTGAATCTGATGATGAAGAAGAAGACTTAGCAGAAAAAGATGAAGAGGAGTTAACTAGATGGAAGAAAAGATCAATATTCTTCACATTGCCTTATTGGGAGGTATGTATAGTTCTTATAGAGTTTCCATTGTCATCACTTGTATATAACGTTCAACTGATTACTCTATTTTATGTTTTTTCTTGACAAGGAGATCCCAGTAAGACATAACATAGACGTGATGCATGTGGAGAGAAACATGGCTGCAAGCTTGATTGCCACATTGTTACATTGTGGCAATTCAAAGGATGGATTAAAAGCTAGAAAGGACCTCGAAACTCTTGGTATCAGGAAAGATTTGCATCCAAAAGATCATGGTAAAAGGACACTACTTCCCGCAGGTCCTTGGTCTTTGTCAAAGTCAGAAAAGAAAATATTCTGTAAGCGGCTCTTTGATTTTAAAGGTCTGGATGGCTATTGCTCTAACATATCTACTTGTGTATCATTAGACGAGTGTAAAGTGATAGGACTCGAATCTCATGATTACCACGTCTTGGTACAACAACTGCTACCAGTTGCTCTTAGAGGTTTACTACCTAAGGGTCCTAGAATAGCCATTTTCCGCCTATGCGCATTCTTCAACGTTTTGTGCCAAAGAGTTATTGATATGGATCAACTCCAAGTAATGGAAACAGAAATTGTGGAGACTCTATGCATGTTTGAAAGATTTTGGCCACCTAGTTTCTTTGACATCATGCTGCACTTGTGTGTGCATCTAGGAAGAGAAGCCCGACTAGCTGGTCCTGTCCATTTCCGATGGATGTATCCTTTTGAGAGGTAGTGTCCTTTTTTTTTATTTTAGTTCCATCTTGAAGACTAAATTAGTGAATCTAATTGGACTTATTTGATGTTCATTACAAACAGGTACATGAAATTATTGAAAGACTATGTTAGAAACCCAGCAATACCAGAGGGGTGTATAGCTGAGTCATATCTTGCTGAAGAATGCATGAGGTTCTGCTCTGATTTCTTGAAGACGACAACAAATGTAGAAGAAAAAGAGGAGAGGAACACTGAGTACGAGAACCACTCAATCCTAGAAGGTCGTCCTACATCAGCTGGAACCTCATTCACTCTCACTGATATGGATAGAAAAATAGCTCACCTTGCTGTAATCCAGAACACGACAATGGTGGAACCTTACATTGAGTAAGTTTTCTTATTACGTTGTACATTATTTATTCTTACAATAATTGTTTCTGATGAAGTTTCTTGTTTCTTGTTTATATGCAAGTGCTCATTTCAACATCTACAAGACATAATTGGTAGATGCAGACGTGATGCAAGTTATGTATGGACTATGCACACTCAAAATTTCCCCACGTGGCTAAAGCAACAGGCATGTTATACTATATTTGTTTTTTTTTGTGGCTATTTAATTAGTACTTTAGCTGACCTTTTATTTTGTAATTGTTAGATACCTCTTGATTATGAAGATAATGATGAGACACTTAAGATGTTGGCTTATGGTCCACGTAGTATAGCCAGATCTTATACAGGATACATTATGAATGGCCTGCGGTTTCATACAAAGTCAGTGCATAGGCTAAGTCAGAATAGTGGGGTTTACTATGAGGCAACAGCAATGTGTAGAACTAGTGCAAGGGACACAGCAAAAGTGGTAGATGTTGTATCATACTATGGCAGAATAGTTGATATAATCTTGTTAGACTACAATGTCTTCTACGTCCCAATATTTCGGTGTCCGTGGGCGGTTAAAGGTAACGGTGTTAAGGTAGAAGAAGGCTTTACGCTGGTTAATATGAATCAGAGCCAAGTGTCATTTGTGAAGGACCCATTCATTTTAGCCTCTCAAGCGAGACAAATATTTTATTCAAGGGAGAATGATGAATCTAGTTGGTATGTAGTTTTGAAAGGTCCATCTAGAAGATACAGTGATGAGAATGTGGAAGATGGGTATGTAGATGTTGGACCATTACCTTCGGATATTGATATGACTCTAGAAGACGTACCAGATGAGGCTCAAAATGCCAGAGCTGATTGTGAAGGAATTTTTGTGTGATCGCGTTCATTTGAGTCTATATTTGATTGGTTTTGCATGACTGTTATATTTTTGTTTTGGATACTTGGTCTGTCTTTGAGTCTATATTTGAGTTTCCGTCTTAGTTTTACAGACGTATCAGATGGGCAAGGGAAAAAAGGGTGGAAGGAAAAGGAAGACCAACGTACAAGAAGAAGAACCTGAATTCGTTGGCACCATATTGCCACAGGACACGCAGCCTCAAGACACACAGGTTGATGAACCACAACCGGATCAGACTTTGATAGATAGCCATATGGTTGGTCAAGCTGCTAAGGACGTTACAGAACAAGGAGCCGATAAAGAGTCAGCTGCTGTTTCTGAGGATGCTACAACTTCAGTTCCGCCCCAGACTAAAAAACACAAAGGACCAACAAAGATGAAAGATATTGCCAAGGATCCTAATACACGAATAAGAGTACAGTTCACTGAATTTGGAGAATCGTGTGGAGAAGGATCAATTAAGTTGTCTTCCTACTTAGGTCCCTTGGTAAGAGAACATGTTCCTGTTGTGATAGATGATTGGAGGAAAATTGGTGAGGAGCTGAAGACAATTCTATGGAAATCTGTTCAGGTATTTTAATTTCAAGTCACAATCACAAATAATTTGCTCTAAGTACTCTTATCTTATCTTTTTTCTTTTTTACTTTATTGTAGATATGATTTGAACTAGATGGAGAATATGAGAAAGCGGCTGTTTTGAAGTAAATGGGATGTCTATGGAGGGCCTCTAAGTCACGTTTGGTTAATCAGATTAGGAAAGATCTGAACAACGTAGAAAGAATGAAGCTGCGACCAGACAATGTTCTTACGCTAGAGTGGAGGAAGTTTGTCAAAGAGAAGACTAGTCAAGAGTTTAAGGTNGCCACAGGACACGCAGCCTCAAGACACACAGGTTGATGAACCACAACCGGATCAGACTTTGATAGATAGCCATATGGTTGGTCAAGCTGCTAAGGACGTTACAGAACAAGGAGCCGATAAAGAGTCAGCTGCTGTTTCTGAGGATGCTACAACTTCAGTTCCGCCCCAGACTAAAAAACACAAAGGACCAACAAAGATGAAAGATATTGCCAAGGATCCTAATACACGAATAAGAGTACAGTTCACTGAATTTGGAGAATCGTGTGGAGAAGGATCAATTAAGTTGTCTTCCTACTTAGGTCCCTTGGTAAGAGAACATGTTCCTGTTGTGATAGATGATTGGAGGAAAATTGGTGAGGAGCTGAAGACAATTCTATGGAAATCTGTTCAGGTATTTTAATTTCAAGTCACAATCACAAATAATTTGCTCTAAGTACTCTTATCTTATCTTTTTTCTTTTTTACTTTATTGTAGATATGATTTGAACTAGATGGAGAATATGAGAAAGCGGCTGTTTTGAAGTAAATGGGATGTCTATGGAGGGCCTCTAAGTCACGTTTGGTTAATCAGATTAGGAAAGATCTGAACAACGTAGAAAGAATGAAGCTGCGACCAGACAATGTTCTTACGCTAGAGTGGAGGAAGTTTGTCAAAGAGAAGACTAGTCAAGAGTTTAAGGTACTAACTTGTACTTAATTAATCTTCCACATAGAGTGTGCTAATTCTTTTATATAGGCTGTTAGTGATTCATACAAGGAAAGAAGACGTAACCAGATTCCTCACACATGTAGCCGTAAAGGAATGGTTAGATTGGCCGAAGATTTAGTAAGTGTCAGTTAGTGATTATCAATATATTTTGTCCACCAGTTTTGACAATGGTTTCTTAATATCACTGAATGTGTGTTATAATTACGCAGAGAAAAGAGAGCACAGATGAAGTGACTAGACTGAATGTGTGGGTCAAGTCACGAACTAAAAACGATGGGACAGCAGTGAACACGGATGCTGCTGCAAAGATTGTAAGTCATTTATTTTGTGATCCTCTCTTCTATGTTTTTCATTATAATTTACCTCTATAAACATAAGTCCGACATTTAATAGGAAATGGCAAATGAGTTCGTTCTGTCTGATGCTCCATCATCATCATCATCAAACCCAAAAGAAGACACTCTTGCTCAGATATTG
>NC_025699.1:21196367-21212005 GCF_000633955.1 Camelina sativa
AAATGGGATGTCTATGGAGGGCCTCTAAGTCACGTTTGGTTAATCAGATTAGGAAAGCTCCGAACAACGTAGAAAGAATGAAGCTGCGACCAGACAATGTTCTTACGCTAGAGTGGAGGAAGTTTGTCAAAGAGAAGACTAGTCAAGAGTTTAAGGTACTAACTTGTACTTAATTAATCTTCCACATAGAGTGTGCTAATTCTTTTATATAGGCTGTTAGTGATTCATACAAGGAAAGAAGACGTAACCAGATTCCTCACACATGTAGCCGTAAAGGAATGGTTAGATTGGCCGAAGATTTAGTAAGTGTCAGTTAGTGATTATCAATATATTTTGTCCACCAGTTTTGACAATGGTTTCTTAATATCACTGAATGTGTGTTATAATTACGCAGAGAAAAGAGAGCACAGATGAAGTGACTAGACTGAATGTGTGGGTCAAGTCACGAACTAAAAACGATGGGACAGCAGTGAACACGGATGCTGCTGCAAAGATTGTAAGTCATTTATTTTGTGATCCTCTCTTCTATGTTTTTCATTATAATTTACCTCTATAAACATAAGTCCGACATTTAATAGGAAATGGCAAATGAGTTCGTTCTGTCTGATGCTCCATCATCATCATCATCAAACCCAAAAGAAGACACTCTTGCTCAGATATTGCGACCTGACAATCCTGGACGCCTGAGGGCAATGGGTAGAGGAATGAGTATGTCCAAACTTGCTTGTTTCCAGATGAAAAGCAAGTATGTGACTCAAATGCAACAGAGCCATATTCAGTTGCAGCAGCAGGTCAATGAATTACAAGATGCTCTTGCGAAACTGAATAGTCCTGTAAGTCTGGAAATTCATATCATTGGATTAATGGTCTAAGAAAATGGTAACTAATTACATTCCTTCTCATTTTCTAGCGTCAATTTTTGGAAGTTGGTGAACATTCAACGCCAAGAGTAAGTGTTAATATATAATGAGATTTGTTGAGGTTGTTCACTGAATGGTTAACAGATTCTAACTATTATTTACATTTGTAAAGTGTAAACCAAATACCGCAGCCTAAGTGCATTCTATATGATTGGTCTGGCTCTAAATTTAAAGTAGCCGAAGGTTGTATTCTGTCTTTTGATCACATGGACTTCGTCAACAATGTATCATTGGGCCCTAATTCAGTGAAGGTGTTGGTTGAGACGGTTTTTCAAGAAGATGCATTTCTTTGGAGACCTGCGGCAAATATGTTTAGTATTGGTCAAGCTGTAGGAGAAACTATTGCGTGGCCTCAGGATTGTGTTGAGGCTATTGAGCAGGAGTTAGGACCAGAAGACATTCCGCCTAAGGTAATGTTTTCTTAATCTGATTGATTGTACTTAGGATTTGATCTCTATGTTTTAGTGTTCTTAAATCTAGTAATATTTTCTATATTGGAATAATTTTGTTTAACAGAGCCCAAATATAACTTCCATGAACAAGTGCAAACTTCTACATTGGCTATCAAATGATGATAAACCTATTGCTGAAGGCCGTTGGCAGACTCGTGATCCCAAAGCTTTGGTGAATGGCCTTCCTCTTGGACCAAATTCCATTAAAGTTTTTGTCGATGCGGTTAATGAACCTGAGACATTTCTTTGGCGGCCAACAGAAGAACTCTCAAATCTTCATGACTCTTTGAAGTCGTTTGTAGCATGGCCATTCAACAGAGTTTTAATCGAAGATTTAAGTACAGAGGCACCAGCTACAGCATCTCCTCGCATGCAGTCACAAGGACTCACTCCAGCAGCTCCTGTGAAGAGTTCAAAACCACTTACACAATCTCCTTCAAGTTCATCTCAGCAGGTAAATTTCAACGTTTTCTTACTTATAAAATATGTTAGCACTGATGCCTTTGGTAAACGTTGCATATTATTTATACTATGCAGCACACTTCTCCGAAACGGATTGTCAAGGAGGATCAGAAGTGCAGACTGCTGGACATTACCGGTAAGAATAGGGTTGTTGCAGAAGGACGCTGGTCTTCAAAAACCCCAGAGCAGTTAGTGCATTTTATTCCCTTGGGTCATAATGCAGTTCGTGTGTGGATTGATGTAGTCAAGGTGCCTGATGCGAAGGTTTGGAGGCCTAATTCTGCTATTGAGTGTATGGAGGATGCTATTGGTACCACTATAGCATGGCATGAAGAAAAAGTTGTCATCATTTGATGTCGACTAAGAACCGTATGATTTTCTACTTTCGTTGTTCTGGCAAATGCATGAGACTTTTGTTCTTTGTTTGGGATTTATGGAATTGGATCGTATGCTCATTTTGTATCATAACAATGTTTGATATTTTCTATTCTAGAATACAATTTCAGCTTTATCACAGGTTACTTTCAAACTGTAACTTCATTTGAATATGCTGTATAAAAAACGGTTAATAGTAATCAGAAACCAAACGTAATAGTAGGCAGATGAAGTCATTGTATACAACTTAGTAGCACATAATAAAAGCTACAACTCCGATACAAATAGCTCAACACCGATGTTAAGATAACTAATCAAATGGCATTAACATAGAGCTACTACAAAATAAAATCATAGCAACAACAGATAGCTACGTTTACCGTACATATAGCAGACATAAAGTACTATTATATACTTAAATATAGCACTATATATATGTTATTAGAAATTATAATATAGCACATGGTATATGCTATTACAGGATACCCTACGATAGCACAAGCCCAAAAATGCTATCGTATATAGCCCCCCTATTATAGCGTCTCGTTTAATAACGTTCATGAAAACGCTATAATAACCATATCATAGCGTTAATCGTATGCTATCAATACCCATATTTGTTGTAGTGGGACCAGCAGCTGCAGGAAAGAGACACCGCGTTGGGTTTGATCAAGGAACACTTACACAAGGCTCAACAGCGGATGAAAACACAGGCTGATGCTCATCGCAGAGAGATAGAGTTTCAAGTGGGTGCAGTGGCGGACCCACGTTAAGGGTTGTGGTGGCAGCTGTCACCAGTAAAATACAAAAATTTTAAAAATTTACACTATGCATAAATTATTCATTGGCAAAATGGTTTGTGAACAAGGTTAAAATGTGTAAGGTCAAAGGTTCAATAGCATCTTGTGACAATCTGCCCCCATTAAATTTTTTGGCTGGGTCCGCCCCTGAGTGGGTGATCAGGTTTTTCTCAAGATGCGACCCTTTCGTCTTCGCTCATTAGCCAGGAGAACAAATGAGAAGCTCACAGCTCGTTTCTATGGTCCCTATCGAGTAGAAGCACGTGTAGGAGTTGTTGCTTACCGCCTCAAACTACCGCAGGAAGCTAAGATACATCCTACATTCCACGTATCCCAGTTGAAGAAGGCAGTAGGAGATCGGGTGGTTTCTTCCTCCATTCCGAGTCAACTGACTGAAGATGCGGTCCTCGAGGCTGAGCCAGACAAGGTACTGGGAGCACGCATTAACCCCCGTTCAGGACAAGCAGAGGTTCTTATCAAGTGGAAGGGTCTTCCTGACTATGAGTGTTCGTGGGAGTGGGTTACCACAATCAAAGGGCAATTTCCACTCTTCAACCTTGAGGACAAGGTGAATTTCAAAGAGGGGGGGGGGGGAATGATACGTTTGAGAATCAGCACCCTCCCATTCTCTATCGTTACCAAAGGAGGAAGAGAAGCCCAACAAGTGGCTAGGAGTCCAACAACAGAGATCCAGTAGGTCCAAGAGGAAGTAGTAGGCCTATTGGGCAGGGGGTGTAAGTTTAATATCAATAATGTCACTGTCCTACGGTAAAGTGGCCACAACGGCTCTTTGGTGTAGAGACAAGGAATCAGTAGGGTTTAGTAGTAGTACTTAAAGGGTAGGAGGGGTAATAGGGTAGGTATCCAATATCAGAATACTTTTGTAAGGGGAGGGGAGAGACTCCGAGCATTTCTCTCAAACTTGTCTCGTTTGTCTTATAATAAAAGAAGCATTTGTCTTATTCAGTGTCTTACTCTCAGTTCTCTATCATAAATGTATAAGAAGCTTGGTGTGGTGAATATATTATTTTACTTGAGTTTGCTTCTCTTGAACCTTTGACATTATTACATCTCCATTTAAGGTTTTGAATTGTTGGTTCTGGTTTGAATTTGAGCAGATGAGGTTGTCTTCAGTAAACAGCTAATCGGAATCTTGTGGATTTAGAAACATAAAATCTGTTTTGGTTTTGAAGCACTGGCCTCTGGTTGTCAACTTCACTTTTACCAATGGTTTCCAATTTTTGAAACCTTAACCTTTTGTACTTTGACGCTTGATTCTTCTTCTCTGTCTCTGCATCCCTTTTGCAGGTCTTTTCTCTGATTTTCAGTTTTCTCCAGGTTGTCTCTTTTGATCACCCTCTTGATCAGTTTGGTTCCTTGACCACATCTTCTGTTTCTCTACTCTTGTCTCCTTTCTTGTTTGTTTCCGAACTTTTCTGGTTCTTAACTTCACTTACTGATCTTAGCTTCACAGCTTCAGTTTCTGACTCTTTTTGATTGTTTCTTCCACTTGTTGACTTGTTTCTATCAGCTCCATCTTCATTCATCTCTTTCTTATGATCCACAGGTGATGACTTATCCTGATTTGCAGCAATAGCAAGCCAACTCCTTGACGACCTGAAAAGGCGATTTCCTTTGATGCCATCATTGTAGATTCTTCGTTTGTGCGCCACTTGAGGTAAAAGCTCTTCTTGATCGTAGATATCTCAGCTATCTTCCTCCTACTGGATCATAAATAATACAGCCCCCTTTGGTTAAAAGTAACTTCATATCTATTTGCGATCATCTGAGAAACACTTAATAGATTTTTGGCAATCTTAGGAACCAGAAGAACATCTCTGATGAGTCTCTTGCCCTTCTTTGTTGTGACTTCAGTGTCTTCCTTTCTTATAGTCGTCTAAACAGCTTTATTACATAGATGTATAGGAACATTGTAATTTGTGTCGAGGTTAGTGAATAGTTTCTCACCTGAAGTCATATGATTTGTGCAGCCACTGTCAATGAGCCAGACGTTCTCTTCAAGAGTTTCTTGACCTTCTTGTCTTGGTGTGAACATATGATAGTCTTCTTCTTCTTTATTATTTTCTTTAATGGCATGAGTTTGTTCTCCATTTTTGTTTTTGCAATCTTTCACTAGATGTCCTGCTTTGCGACAGTGGATGCAAGTTCTCTCCGTTTCTTTCGTAGTTAGGCCTGATTCTACTATTAGTTAAGTGGAACGAACAGAATCGATGAAGATGGTAGAGAAAAGAGGAAGAAGATGAGAATGGAAATGATGATTTCTGTTATTCACAATTAATGTATGATACAGAGATTATATACAAGTAAAGTCTATCCGGTACAAACCGGTTATTTACATAACCCATATTAAACCATTGTATATCTAATATTCCCCCTCAAGATGGAGTGTATATGTTAATAACACCCATCTTGCGAATGAGTCTCAAGAACTGTGGAGTAAACAATGGTTTAGTGAACACATCAGCGAGCTGGTGTTTAGTGTCCACATGAAGTGTATTGATAATCCCCAACTGAACCTTTTCCCTCACAATGTGACAATCCATTTCCAGATGTTTGGTCCGTTCATGGAAGACCGAATTGTTAGCTATATAGAGAGCAGCTGTGTTATCACATTAAAGTGTAGAAGCTTCAGACATATCAACCCATAAATCAACCATAAGCTTCCTTATCCAAAGAATTTCTTTCACTGCTGCACCCATAGATCGATATTCAGACTCCGCAGAGGACATGGAGATTGTGTCTTGTTTATTTGACTTCCAAGAGACCAATGATGGACCAAGAAAAGTACAAATGCCAGAAACGGAACGCCTGCTATCCGTGTCTCGACCCTAGTCCGCGTCTGCAAAAGCTTTCAGCCGAAAATCAGAGGTAGCAGAGTAAAACATACCTTGACCAACTGTGCCTTTAAGGTAATGTAAAACCTTATATGCAGCAGTCAGATGAGGTTGTCTCGGAGCTGATGTGAACTGGCAAAGCTTATGGACTGCAAAAGTGATGTCAGGTCGAGTAAAAGTCAGGTACATGATTTTTCCAATCAGTCGGCGATACTGTTTCACATTTGTCAACAATTTCCCAGTTTCTCCATTCAATACATCACTAGGATCCATGGGAATAGGAGATGGACAGCATCCTAAGAGACCAGTTTCATCCAACAAGTCAAGAACATATTTCCTCTGACAAATAGAAATACCTGCAGAAGTTCTTGCAACCTCAAGCCCCAAAAAATATTTAAGAGGACCCAATTCTCTCAGCTTAAACGTTTCCTTCAAGGCAGCAGTAAGAGAGGCAGTGGCGAGAGAAGAACTACTAGCAATGATAATATCATCTACATACACCAAGACTGCCATATCAACATCTCCTGACTGCCTTGTGAAAAGGGTATCATCACCAGAACCACCCTTGAAACCCAAAGAGAGTAAAGACTGAGAGAATTTGAGAAACCATTGCCTTGATGCTTGCTTTAAACAATATATAGACTTTTGGAGTTTACAAACAGCATTTGGTGGAAAAGATTCCCCCTGTTTTGGTGTATAACCAGGTGGTAGAACCATATAAATCTCTTCCTTCAAGTCTCCATTAAGAAAAGCGTTAGAAACATCCAGCTGATCTAAAAACCACTTTCTGGGAGCTGCAACCGCAAGAAGAAACTTGACTGTGGCCATTCTTGCAACTGGAGAGAAAGTTTCCACATAGTCAAGACCCTCTCTTTGAGTATATCCCTTGGCTACTAAGCGAGCCTTGTAACGCTTAAGACTGCCATCGGCATAGAGTTTCACCGTATACACCCATTTACATCCGACAGGCTTTTTACCTGGAGGCAAAGAACATATGAACCATGTGTTTGTCCTTTCCATAGCCCCTATCTCAGTATCCATAGCATCACAAAATTCCTTAATCTTACTAGCTTGATGATAACTAGTAGGAGTAGGATATTTTGTCAAAGCATTGACATAAGCACAAAAAGGATCTGATAGATTGGAATAAGATAAAACCTGTGAGATAGAATAAACTGTAGATTCTTGTAAAGAGTTGCATTGATAATCTTGAAGATAACCCGGAGGTCGTGAAACTCGTTTTCTTGGAATTATCTCATCAATCTTAGTCACTGATTCCCCCTCACTTACAGTGCCAGAAGACTCTCCTCTATCGTCAACGCGTGTACACAAATGGGGAAAGAATCGTGTGGCGTCATTGGTGGGTTGTGTGTTCTGAAAAGGGAAGATATCTTCAAAGAATTTTACATTCCTGGAGATAAAAACAGCATTGCTCTCAATATCCATCAGTTTGTAACCTTTATAACCTGCTGGATATCCCAAAAACACACAAGCTCTGGCTCTATCTTCAAACTTTGTTCTCTGTTTCGGAGAAGTTCTTGCGTAACATAGACAACCGAAGGTTCTTAAATCGGTGTACTCTGGTGTCTTACTTGTGAGCTTCTCAAACGGTGTTTGGTTGTCTAATAGTGGTGAAGGTGTTTTGTTGATAAGAAACACGACAGTCAAAATACAATCTCCCCATAACGATAAAGGAAGGTTAGACTGGAAAAGGAGAGCACGAGCAACATTCAGAATGTGTTGGTGCTTCCTTTCAACAACGGAGTTCTGCTCTGGAGTTTCTGGACAAGAATGGTAAGCTACGATCCCTTTATTGCGATAAAGATCAGTAAACTTTAGCTCCGGAGCATTATCCGACCTTACACTGCGAACCTTCTTATCAAACTGAGTCTCCACCATTTGTAAGAAATCAGGAAAAACTTTCAACACATCACTCTTCAATTTGAGTAAGTAAATCCAAGTTACTCTGCTGTGATCATCTACTATTGTCAAAAAATATTTAAACCCTTCCACTGTTGGTTCTGAAAACGGTCCCCAAACATCGATATGTAACAGATCGAAAGGTGCAGAACAAAAGTTGTTTCTACTAGAATATGGCAATTTCTTCTGTTTTGCTCTTTGACAAATATCACAATGTATAACCCCTTTATTCCTTTGTTTAGAAATACCAAGAACGTCTGTAAGCATATCAATCCGAGAAAAAGAAGTGTGACCAAGTCTCTTATGCCAAACAGCAGAATCTATTACAGCATTCAAACTACAAGAAGATAGTTGTCTTGAATCTGCAGGGTCTTCAACGTCCAACATGTAAAGATTAGCAATCCTTCTACCTCTTCCAATCGTCAATCCCCTGATAGGATCCTGTATCAGGCAAGAACTAGGATCAAAGATAACACAAGAACCAAGGTCTGTAGTCAACAAACTGATCAAAGATAACACGAGAACCAAGGTCTGTAGTCAACAAACTTATACTGAGAAGATTTAGCCTGAAATCTGGTATATACAGAACATTCCTCAAATTGATAGAACCATTGATCACCACTGTACCAATACCAACTACCATAACTAAACTGCCATTGGGAAGATTAACATGCTGACGAATAGACATATCAAGATCACCAAATAAACTCCTATCATGACTGACATGATGAGTAACACCAGAATCAATAATCCATGATCTTTTATTTGCCACACATTGAGCAACAGTCAATATTCCAATAAAGCAATAGGTAGGATTAGAGAAGAGAATACCAGAAGGTGAAGCTTCATTCGTTGATTTTGGTGTGGTCGGAGAGGTGGACTGAGGAACAAGGTGAGAGCTGAAATACGCAATGAAGTTCTGCAACTGATCTTTAGACAAGTTCCCAATCAAACTCTCCAAACCATCGGATTTCTTGTCAGAAACACCAATCGTACCAGAAACTTGGGCTGTAACAGCAGGGGACATACTAGACGATTGAGAAGATTGAGAAGAAGCAAATTGTTGCTTCCTAGGCTTCCATCCAGGTGGATAACCATGTAGCTTGTAACAACGGTCCACAACATGGCCAGTAAAACCACAATGAGAGCAAATTGGTTTATCCTTCTTATGAGACTGATATGCAGAATTAACAGATCCAGCAGAGGTGTGAGGAACCGTGACATTCATCACTCCAGGATGTGGCACAACATTCCCAACCTGAAAAGCAGCTGGTACAACACTCACACCAAATTGTCTCTGACTATCATCTTGATCTAAGATGTTGTAAACTTCAGCAATATCAGGTAGAGGCTTCTTCATGATGATTTGACCCCTGATGATAGAGTAAGACTCGTTTAAACAAGCCAAAAACTTAATGAGTCGTCCTCTATCAACCTTCGCTTGAAAATTGTGTTTGCTCACACAGTTGAAAGAACGACAACACAAACATGATTCAGTAGGTTCACTGCCGTCAAGTTGATCCCATAGAGTTTTCAAAGCAGTGTAATAGCTTGACAAATCCATGGAACCCTGACGCAGATCTTGAATCTGCTGAATCAAATGAAAGGTTCTCGGCAAGTTTGTCATATGAAATCTATTGTGCAGATCTTTCCATATAATAGTAGCATCATCAAAGTTCAAAATACTACCATAGATCTGCTTAGAAACAGCATTCAACATCCACGATTTGACCATACTGTTGCATCTAGACCAGATTCGAAAGATAGGATTACCTTCATCCGGACGAGGTAGAGAACCATCGATGAAAGCGAGTTTGTTCTTTGCATCAAGAGCAATCTTTATCGCAGAGCACCAGTGGTTGTAGTTCGTACCATCGAGACGATCTACAACGAGAGAGAGGCCAGGATGATCAGCGCTGTGAAGAAAAAACGGTGAGTGTGGGCTATCCACAGTATCGATCTCAGAACCGGAAGTGATCGGAACACCCAGAGTTGGATCTGCCAGAATCGAAGAGAAAGAGCTCATCGGAGCTTTTGATTTTGAAGCAGAACTCCCAGCACCGGTGGATTTACCCTGACGACGAGTACTTTTCCGGATCGGAACTCCCATATCGACACAAACGAGCACACAACAAATCACCAACAATAAAACGATCAGAGTAAAAAGAAAACAAAATCTGAGCTAAGCGTATAGCTCTGATACCATATTAGTTAAGTGGAACGAACAGAATCGATGAAGATGGTAGAGAAAAGAGGAAGAAGATGAGAATGGAAATGATGATTTCTGTTATTCACAATTAATGTATGATACAGAGATTATATACAAGTAAAGTCTATCCGGTACAAACCGGTTATTTACATAACCCATATTAAACCATTGTATATCTAATATCTACCATTCTTGAGCCAGAACACTTTTTCATTCTGATTGTCTCTTTTGCAGAAACCAAACCACGTATTTTCTCTGTAACTCGTTTTACCTATGTTTGTTTGCTCTTGTTTTCTAGATTCATACTCCTGAAACGTGCATGGAAAGCTCCTTCACCTTCTCCTTTATTATCTAAGAAGAATTTCTTCTCATGGGCCTCCAAAGATCCAACCAACTCAGCATAGGTAACAGTTTTGAAATCCTTAGCTTCTTCTGTAAGTGAGGATTTTATGCCTCTAGTATTGGTGTCGGGCAATTTATAGACTGGGAAGCGTCTGTGAGGATGTTGATAAATGCTAACAATGTGACAGTCATTTAACTCCACAATTACCAAAGCAAGAACAAATGGTTTCAATGCTTGAAATGATTCGAAGGCAGGTTATGCAGCAGAGAGAAAGAGGAAAGCAAATAATCTCAGTCACGTAAAGTTTCTCTTTATGGTAGTAAGATTTTGGCTTAATGGTGTAAGATTTGGACTGGTACACATGGATAATTTGATGTTGATATTTTATGCACAGAACCTAGTTCTTCTTCTTCTTAGTGGTGTGTGTTTTAAAGAATTTTCTTCAGTCAAAGATAATATTTCCGTTTAAGAATTGTGGCATGTTTGTTCAATCTCCATCAAAAACCCAGAAAATATTCTTTATCCAAATACATTCAAACAAATTCAAAATAATAAATAGAAAACAACGAATCGGGTATATTTGGATCCAAACGGAATTAAACCATATTGTAAGTATTCAAAATAATACAACAAACGGAACCAAACCAATTTCGTTCAATACTTAACACATAAGTTTACAAAAAAACATTAAAGATAAAAAAAAAATGAAAATACGCATGGATAATTTCTTCACCATTTCACTTTTAGCCAGCCACAAGTTATCTCTTCCTAGAACTGCATGAAACACTTTTTTTATTCATTGAATTCTTTCTTCCTATTAAAAACCTTCTCTCCCACCTAAGGCCTGGTCGACTGATCTTCTGGATACCGCATCCTTATCTTCGTAATGATAGGCAAATCCACCATGACTTGTTATATCAATACCAGCCAGCTCTTCCTCCGTAGATATCCTGAGAAGATTGAATCTATGAAGTCCATAAAACAAGGGAACAATTGTTAACGTCACCCACGAGAAGATGACAATGATTTCAACGATCTGTGCTGATAGTAGCTTCCATCCTCCGCCCATCAGCAGTCCGTACGGCCTACTGCCATCGCCCGAATAAACCTCGTTCACAAACTTCTTGGTAGCGAATAATCCGGTGAAGAGTAAGCCCCATGCGCCACAACCACCATGCAGCTGCGCAGCATTAAGAGGGTCGTCAAATTTAAGTTTCTTAGCTAGCTTATCAAGTCCAATCTTGACCAACGCAGCGACAACGCCACACACAATACTAGCCCAAGGATCGACAACAGCGCAGCCTGAGGTGATTGCAACCAGCCCAGTGAGTAGTCCTGAACAAGCGTCAGTGACCTTCCAGTGAGATCCTAAGAAACGTTTAGTGAATAATGTGGTTAATGCCGCTGTGCACCCAGCCAGCGTTGTGGTCACTGCGGTTCGTCCGATGGCACTCCACTGACCATAGTAAGGAAACTGCTGCTCGTAGCTTTGCAAGATAGTTAAGAATGACCCTGCATTATAACCATGCCAACCAAACCATACCAGGAAGGTACCTAACACTACAAGGGGAACATCATGACTATGTACAGTAGAAGCCCTTCTTGATCCATCGAACATTCCGACTCTTGGTCCTTCTATGAAAGATCCCCAAAGACCCGCTATCCCGCCGACCATATGAACCACTCCGGATCCAGCAAAGTCGATTGCACCCGAGCTAAACAAGAGGCTGTTGTGATCTCGTGTTGCACTAGCCCAACCGTTGCTTGACCAAAACCAATGGGAAACTGTGGGATAGACAAAACCAGTTAAATAAAACGAGTACATTAAGTAGGCAATAAACTGTGTACGTTCCGCCATAGAGCCGCTTGTGATTCCCGATGGAGTTATGGCAAAGGTCCACTGGAATAGGAAAAAGCTAAAGTCGTAGCCGGAGGAATCAGGAAAAGAGTTCAAAGCAAAGAAGTTGTGATGATCACCGATAAAACCGTCGGTTGGTCCAAAAGCTATGGCAAATCCAAAAATGAAGTATGAGATAGCACCTATGCAAGCATCCATTATGTTTGTGAGCATGACATTCGTGATGTTTTTGGAACGAATAGAGCCAGCAGTTAGCAAAGCAAAACCGATTTGCATAGTAAAAGAGAAATAGGCAGAGAAGAGAAGGTAAGAAGTATTGATGGCTAATGCTATCTCAGAAAATTTTGAGCAAAGGAAAGTGGAAGCATCTGTCATGTTTATTGAATGAAATGAGGAAGAGAGTATTGAACAAGTTTCACTTGCCATGAATATATGGAAGGAAAAAATTTTGTTGAGACGGCAAGAGAATAGGTGTAATTAATGTATTTGTCAATTGAGCCTTATATAGTGATACTTGAANAAGAGGGTCGTCAAATTTAAGTTTCTTAGCTAGCTTATCAAGTCCAATCTTGACCAACGCAGCGACAACGCCACACACAATACTAGCCCAAGGATCGACAACAGCGCAGCCTGAGGTGATTGCAACCAGCCCAGTGAGTAGTCCTGAACAAGCGTCAGTGACCTTCCAGTGAGATCCTAAGAAACGTTTAGTGAATAATGTGGTTAATGCCGCTGTGCACCCAGCCAGCGTTGTGGTCACTGCGGTTCGTCCGATGGCACTCCACTGACCATAGTAAGGAAACTGCTGCTCGTAGCTTTGCAAGATAGTTAAGAATGACCCTGCATTATAACCATGCCAACCAAACCATACCAGGAAGGTACCTAACACTACAAGGGGAACATCATGACTATGTACAGTAGAAGCCCTTCTTGATCCATCGAACATTCCGACTCTTGGTCCTTCTATGAAAGATCCCCAAAGACCCGCTATCCCGCCGACCATATGAACCACTCCGGATCCAGCAAAGTCGATTGCACCCGAGCTAAACAAGAGGCTGTTGTGATCTCGTGTTGCACTAGCCCAACCGTTGCTTGACCAAAACCAATGGGAAACTGTGGGATAGACAAAACCAGTTAAATAAAACGAGTACATTAAGTAGGCAATAAACTGTGTACGTTCCGCCATAGAGCCGCTTGTGATTCCCGATGGAGTTATGGCAAAGGTCCACTGGAATAGGAAAAAGCTAAAGTCGTAGCCGGAGGAATCAGGAAAAGAGTTCAAAGCAAAGAAGTTGTGATGATCACCGATAAAACCGTNACAAACTTCTTGGTAGCGAATAATCCGGTGAAGAGTAAGCCCCATGCGCCACAACCACCATGCAGCTGCGCAGCATTAAGAGGGTCGTCAAATTTAAGTTTCTTAGCTAGCTTATCAAGTCCAATCTTGACCAACGCAGCGACAACGCCACACACAATACTAGCCCAAGGATCGACAACAGCGCAGCCTGAGGTGATTGCAACCAGCCCAGTGAGTAGTCCTGAACAAGCGTCAGTGACCTTCCAGTGAGATCCTAAGAAACGTTTAGTGAATAATGTGGTTAATGCCGCTGTGCACCCAGCCAGCGTTGTGGTCACTGCGGTTCGTCCGATGGCACTCCACTGACCATAGTAAGGAAACTGCTGCTCGTAGCTTTGCAAGATAGTTAAGAATGACCCTGCATTATAACCATGCCAACCAAACCATACCAGGAAGGTACCTAACACTACAAGGGGAACATCATGACTATGTACAGTAGAAGCCCTTCTTGATCCATCGAACATTCCGACTCTTGGTCCTTCTATGAAAGATCCCCAAAGACCCGCTATCCCGCCGACCATATGAACCACTCCGGATCCAGCAAAGTCGATTGCACCCGAGCTAAACAAGAGGCTGTTGTGATCTCGTGTTGCACTAGCCCAACCGTTGCTTGACCAAAACCAATGGGAAACTGTGGGATAGACAAAACCAGTTAAATAAAACGAGTACATTAAGTAGGCAATAAACTGTGTACGTTCCGCCATAGAGCCGCTTGTGATTCCCGATGGAGTTATGGCAAAGGTCCACTGGAATAGGAAAAAGCTAAAGTCGTAGCCGGAGGAATCAGGAAAAGAGTTCAAAGCAAAGAAGTTGTGATGATCACCGATAAAACCGTCGGTTGGTCCAAAAGCTATGGCAAATCCAAAAATGAAGTATGAGATAGCACCTATGCAAGCATCCATTATGTTTGTGAGCATGACATTCGTGATGTTTTTGGAACGAATAGAGCCAGCAGTTAGCAAAGCAAAACCGATTTGCATAGTAAAAGAGAAATAGGCAGAGAAGAGAAGGTAAGAAGTATTGATGGCTAATGCTATCTCAGAAAATTTTGAGCAAAGGAAAGTGGAAGCATCTGTCATGTTTATTGAATGAAATGAGGAAGAGAGTATTGAACAAGTTTCACTTGCCATGAATATATGGAAGGAAAAAATTTTGTTGAGACGGCAAGAGAATAGGTGTAATTAATGTATTTGTCAATTGAGCCTTATATAGTGATACTTGAAGGAAAAGGAATATTTATAAAGTGTTTTTGCCCAAACTACTTAAGAAGGTATAACATATGTTGAGCACGCTTTATAACAAAATTGACTATCAAATACTCTTGATATACCGTAAAAGAAAAAGGAAAAAAACTAAAACTCTTGAGATATATTTATTCGTGATTATCAATCAACTATCAATCAACTAAACACGTCACTAAGGTTCTGTTTTAGTGGTTTACGAGCCATGAGTACTACTAGTCCTATTAGAGGAGATGCTTTATATTTTATTCATGAGTACTACTAGTCACCGATTGAGATCTCTCACATCACAAGAGTTTAAAGGATTTAAGTTTTGACAAGTAGACAAAAAGGAACGAGTTTAAATCAATGTATAGCTTACCATTACAAATTCACAATTCAGAGCTCTGTTAGATGTCTAAGACATTGAGGACTGGAGTCGTATGTTTCGTGAAGTCGATATTATTAGGTCAGTCTTTTCTTGTCAAGAAAAGCAATGAATTATGCTAAACTATTTAGGGTTTTCAGCTTTTATACAAACTCTAAACAACTAAATCTTCTAGTATCTAATTGGTATTTACTAATAATTACTAAATGTTTTTTTTATAGTTATTAACTTTTAAAGCTTCTAGATGTATTCACAGGGTTTGGTTTACACTTTAAAACAAGCTGGACAGTGGTTACCTGTAGCCTGTAGGCTCTTGTAGGCTGTAGCCGAACCCAAGGTATGTCTCTATCCTCTGTTGAATCCCCAACAGGGCCTGCAGTGAAGTTGGATGTTCTCCTCTGTTGACTTGAGTACCTGAAAAGCCAAAAAACGTGAATGTTCTCCTCTGTTGCCTTGAGTTTATACAAACTCTAAGCTAT
>NC_025699.1:21212105-21224192 GCF_000633955.1 Camelina sativa
GGTGAAAATGGATAGAAAAAGATGCAAAAGATGTGAATAAACCAAGGAAAAACATGGTAAAATATATGAACATCAGAGCCCAACCCAAGAGATAGTAGAGGAGTGAGGGAGAATGGCAAGAGGTTGACACTTTTGCAAAGATGGGGCAAGTGGAATGGGAAGAGTTTGATAAATTTAATAAGAAGGTGGGAAACATGGCTAAGTCCATCAAGGGCTTAAAGAAGGAAATTGCTGAGCTAAAGAGTGGAAACTCATCTCCAAGCCATTCAAGCCCTTTCAGAAGAATTAGCTCAACTAGAGCACTTTCAAGAGTTACAAACCCTTTGGAACCAGCTAGGGCTTCGATGTATGAGCCAAATCAGAGGAAGAGGAGCTCAAGTACCCGAGAACATCAGTCTTCGAGGCACTCGACCGGGTCACTCGAGCACCCACTCGACCGAGCACACCCGACGTACTCGACCGAGCACCTTCCCAGATCACCCTATGGCTTCCCACCTCCAGCTGCTTATCCAGGTTATCCAAGTTACCCTCCCATCCCACCTCAATACTACATGGATCCAGCTCTCTACCAGCATTTTTGCCAGCAGCAAGGTCAACATTTTGACACTCGCGGTCCAGCTCGACCCCCCCACTCGGACACGCACTCGACCGAGTCATGGTCGATCGCCATCGTCGAGCTGCCCCAAAGTCCATCTCCAAGTCACGAACAAGACCCCAACTACTCCTATGACAACATGCAGATGGATGTGGACAACTTCTTCCACAATTCCTAAGGTACCAACATCACCTTACCTTGTAAATACCATTGCATTTGACATTGTGTTTTGTTTTGTTTTTAGTCTTGAATCATCTTACAAATTTCTTTCACACAGAGGACTGTGTGATTTAAGTTTGGGGGAGGGTTTGAGATAGCATTTGATGTTCTTATTTCAAATTTTTTATCATCATCATGTTAGCACTTGCATAAGCATCTAAGGCATAGAAAAACCATAAAAATTTGAAAAATTTTGAAAAAATCTTCATAAAAAAATAGTGTTCATGTAGTTTGCATTGCATATTAGGATCTTGTTTAGCATGTTTCATGTAGGATTGTATAATATTTGCATTAGGGATCTATGATGAGTATTTCCTTGTTAGCTAGCTTATTCACTAGACTAGGATCAATGCCCAAGTTAATAGTACTTTGATGCTAGTTGAATAGTTAGAAGAATAAGATTGAACCAAGCCTTGAATTCTTGCATTGCATTTGGTCTAAATTGAAGCATGTTGTGATTTGAAACCATTTCCTACTTATAAGAACCTAATATTGACTTATAATTATCAATGTGTGCATTGCTTTAAACTCATGGATACCATATACATATTTGGATCATCTTTCTCCTTTTTACCACTCTTGTTGATCCAAGTAGCTGATTAAATCATTAAGATCAGTTCCCCTACCCCTAAACCAAACCTTCTTTCAAGCCTTGTTTATTCTTGAGTGTGTGAGGCCTATTTTTGGGATTGAGCTTGGTAGAAAGTGTTAGGTTTGAACTGACAAGAGTAAGACCTTGTGTAGTTCTAGTTTGCATTTTTCAAACTAGATAGGACTAGGTGGTTCACTTGTTGGGTTTGGGACTTGGCTGTTATAAAAAGAAAAGAAAGAAAAGAGAAAGAAAAAGAGAAGAGTCTTTAAGAGGAGAATGTGTTTAAGCAAAGTCTAGTGAAAGGATGGGAAGTAAAGATTATTGAAAATGGTTCTAGCTTAAGAAAGAAAGAAAGAGAAAAAAAGAAAAGTCTAGCAAAAAGCTTGTATGTATTAAGAATAAGAAGAAAAGAGAACCATAGCAAATAAGTAAGAATCCCCCATCCCACTAGATAGATCAAATAAGAAACCTCTCCTAAGACTTGAAAACCAAAAAAAAAGAGAAAAGGGTGAAAGAGAAAAGTAGAAGTAAAGGGTAGCACTAGGATCATTTGGGTTTAGATTGCTAGGATAAACACTTTGGGTACCTTTGGGTAGACAAGGTTTTGTTCATGTATGTGTCTAAGTGTTCTTACTTTTAGCATTCTTCTATAAAGCTCAATCCATTTTCATGAGAGAACCTTGATATTGACAAGCCCCACTCTAAAAAGAGACCATCATTGTCTCAAAACCCTTTATTACCAAGCCAAATGAGTTTAAGCTTTGCATAGAATTGATTCATGTTCTTGATTAATGAATCTTAAAGGAAATGGTTGACTTGAATGCGTGTGGATAACTAAGGCTCAATTCAATAAAGGTTGTGATATGCTTGTCTAAAATTTTTAAGTACAGCTCATTCACCTTGCATCATAGTATTAGTAACTTGGACATTGATTCTAGATGGTCTATTTGCAAGCTTTAGGAGTTGAGATCCCACTTTCAAACCTCACTTACCTTCTTATGCCTTGCTTATTTGCTTGAGGGCAAACAAAGACTAAGTTTGGGGGTGTTGATGTTCATATATATTACATTGTTTTCCCTTAGTATATTCACATCTTTTGCATATTTTGCTATCCATTTTAACCATTATTTCATAGCTTTAGGACCAATCATGCATTAGAGTTTAGTTGCATTGCATTTGCATCTTTTCATGCATAAACAGGTGCTTTTGGAGCTTAAGGAGCATGGAAGCAATGCTGAGGAGAAGTGAGCCAATCATGAAGGAAAAGCAAGAGAGTTAAGGCTGAAAAACCAAGGTCCAGAGTCCAACTCGACCGCACACTCGACCAGACACTCGACCGTGTGGTGAGGAGGACTCGACCGTGTGGTGAGGAGGACTCGACCGAGTGGAGAATGCACGAGAGAAGTGATGTTCATATATTTTACCATGTTTTCCCTTAGTTTATTCACATCTTTTGCATCTTCTGTTAGCCATTTTCACCATTATTTTGTAGCTTTAGGACTAATCATGCATTAGAGTTTAGTTGCATTGCATTTGCATTTTTTCATGCATAAAAAGGTGATTATGGAGCTTAAGGAGCATGGAAGCAATGCTGAGGAGAAGTGAAGCAATCATGAAGGGAAAGCAAGGGAGTTAAGGCTGAAGAACCAAGGTCCGGAGTCCAGCTCGACCAAGCACTCGACCGAGTGGGGAGATGGACTCGACCGAGTGGAGAGTGCACGAGAAAAGCCAGCTCGACCTGCCACTCGACCGAGCACAGGTCGAGTTGACCGTGCCGTTGACTACTTTGACTTTTTTCCATATTTAGGGCTTCCACTCCCCTTCCTATATAAAAGCTTTTTACCTGCAGCTACCAAAAGAGTCCAGCTTTTTAGATATTCTCTAAACCTAGTTTTTACCTTTTTTAGCTTTATTCCTTTTGCATTTTTATTTTTAGATCTTGTACTTTCTTAAGAAAGAAGACTAGATTCTTATATTTTGTTGGTTCTATAACTTTCAAGATATTGAGAATTTGAGTTTGATCCTTTCATCAGTATTAAAGATCTCTGTTTTATCTTTCTAATAATGCAAGTTTCAATAATTTCTGGGTTTTTGACTTGTTTAATCATGTATTGTTGTGAGTAGTCTTCCTAGGATCTCGAGAATGGTTAGGATGGACTGATCTTGTGGTTTGTGTGATTTGGTCAAGCTTGATTGTTGTAGATCTCTTCTAGGGTATATGATCTTAATGCTGATTCTATATCTGAGAGGGTAGAATCTGATTTCAAGCTTCTTAGCATCACATCAATGTTTAGGAAGCATAGATAAGGCTAGATCTAGAGCTTACCATTAGGCTTGCTAAGAGATTAGAGGTCTTGTTTGGTTTGAGATGTATTGCTTAATGCCTGCTTGTGTAGATTCTTTACTGTGTGAGAACAAGTCTAGAATTGCATAGGTTTGATTGTTTCTTGACCATGAGAGTGGGAGAAACTTGTCTTAGATTAATATGTCTAGAGGTTAGCTCAAAGTTTGCTTGAGATTTGTTGACCAAGTTAGATAACCACAATGATTAGTCCATCCCATGAATCCATCCTCAGGACCTTCTTTGTTTATTGAAATCTTAGTCTTAATCCTGTTGCTTGCTTGTTGTTTGATTGGATTTAGCATTACTCTGTTTTTATTGCATTGCTCTGTTTCTGCGTCTAGTCTAGCTCGACCACCCACTCGACCTACACTCGGTCGAGTGCTGCTCGAGTTCATCCCCAGAACTTTGTGTTTTATGATTTGTGATTGTCCTGTTTCATTCCTGTTTCATTCTAGTTGCATACATTTAGCTTTCAGTTCATTAATTGTCTTGCATTAGTTCATTAGTAGTAGTTTCTATTTCTGTTCTTGCATCATTACTGTTATAATCATTCTGTTTCATTTGCATTTAGTTCTTAGTTCTTGTAATTTACTTTCTGCATTTTACATTTTCATCTTAGGATTGTTAGTGACAAACAGTCTTTACACTTGGCTTGACTTAGATTGATATTCATATCTTAATTGTTCACAAACACTCATTTAGGATTGACACCTCTTATACTGCAACTGCATAAGGGGAATTGAAACACCCATCATTCCATATCTCACCATTGCATCCATTTTCCATTCATCATCATTCACACCCACAAAATATTCTTGTTTCAAGAAGCCAGCTCGACCTGCCACTCGACCGAGCACAGGTCAAGTTGACCGAGCCGTTGACTATTTTGTCTTTTAGTGTTTTTAGGGCTTCCACCTCATCTCCTATATTATATAAAGCCTTGTACCTTCAGCCACCAAGGTGTACAACCTTTTTAGAGAGTCAGAAACCTAGTTTTTACTTTTTAAGGAATTATTCCCTTTGTCTTTTTATTTTCTTAGATTTTGTACCCTTTTTAAGAAAACTCTTAGCATCTTCAATATTGTTGGTTCCATAACTTTCAATGTATTAAGAATTTGGGTTTGATTCCTTTTGCAACATTGTAGATCTTGTTCTTATCTTTCATTTGATGCAAGTATCGAGATTTTCTGGGTTTATGACTTTGATGTTCATCATGTGTTCATGTGAGTAGTGCTTAGGATCTTGAGGTGTGTTTGCTTTGGTCAAGCTTGATTGTGGTAGAATCTCTTCTAGGCTAGATGTTCTTAATACTAATCCTAAACTGAGAGGTTAGGGTTTGACTTTAGCATCACACCAATGTTTAAGGAGCATAGATAAGGCTAGTTCTATAGCTTACCATGAGGCTTGCTAAGAGATTAGAGGTCTTGTTTGGTATGAGATGTATTGCTTAATGCCTGCTTGTGTAGATTCTTTACTTTGTGAGTACAAGTCTAGAGATGCATAGGTTTGATTGATTCTTGCCATGAGAGTCAGTGTGCCGTGTGTGGCAGTCTTTTTAGTCATTGTGTGGTCTTTGTGACGGGCTTTTTAGCCAGAGTGTCTTTGTGACGGTCCTCTTTAGGACATTTGTTTGGCCTTGGTGGCGGTCCTCTTTAGGACATTTGTTTGGCCTTTGTGGCGGGCTGTTTAGCCAGAGTGTCTTTGTGACGGTCCTTCAGGACAAATGGTCTTTGTGACGGTCCTTTGAGACAGATGGTCTTTGTGATGGTCCTTCGGGACAGATGGTCTTTGACGGGCTTTTTAGCCAGAGTGTCTTTGTGACGGTCCTCTTTAGGACATTTGTTTGGCCTTGGTGGCGGTCCTCTTTAGGACATTTGTTTGGCCTTGGTGGCGGTCCTCTTTAGGACATTTGTTTGGCCTTGGTGGCGGTCCTCTTTAGGACATTTGTTTGGCCTTGGTGGCGGTCCTCTTTAGGACATTTGTTTGGCCTTGGTGGCGGTCCTCTTTAGGACATTTGTTTGGCCTTGGTGGCGGTCCTCTTTAGGACATTTGTTTGGCCTTGGTGGCGGTCCTCTTTAGGACATTTGTTTGGCCTTGGTGGCGGTCCTCTTTAGGACATTTGTTTGGCCTTGGTGGCGGTCCTCTTTAGGACATTTGTTTGGCCTTGGTGGCGGTCCTCTTTAGGACATTTGTTTGGCCTTGGTGGCGGTCCTCTTTAGGACATTTGTTTGGCCTTTGTGGCGGTCCTCTTTAGGACATTTTGTTGGCCTTTGTGGTGGCCCTTGTGGCATGTATATGATCCTTGTGTGGTCATGTGGTATTCCAGTGAGGGGATATGTGGTTGGTAGGACATTGAGATGTTTTACGCGAGCCACGGGAAGGAAACCTGGATAGGGATAGGACTCAGACGTGTTCAGAATCGTTTGCTCGCGACTCTTGGGGGACTTAGGTTCTCCTAGTACTGCCATATTCAGAGACTTTGTGACTTGGGAATATGGTTGGTATATCGACTTCGGATGACGATCCGGGGGGGGCGCTGTAGGGTGGGAACCCGAGAGACGAGTTGGATTTTCCTTTTATATTATGGCATGCGGGTCTAGGCCCGATGAGGAGCCAACATTATGGCATGCAGACTTAGGTCTGATGAGGAGCCAATATAAACTCAAGGTTTAGGCCTATGAGTAAAGGAAAGTCCAAAAGTCGAGAGCAAATGACACCTGGAGCGTGAGTCTATCACCTAGAGGTGACCTTTCGTGGATCAGTCGGAGGAGTGCGGGCCGTGGAGACGGTTGCACGGGAGTCCTTGGCTGATGGTTGTTCGAGATTTGAGGATGAATCTAGTTTGGTGGGGGAGAATTGTAACATCCTTGAACCAGAATCCCGGTTTGGGAGTTGCATCGGTCGATGCAGATGGTGCATCGGTCGATGCATGTTCAATTATGTGCGTTTTGACTTAAGTCAAACACTACGTTTTGGGTTAGGAAAACCCTTAGATGCGAGTTTTGTCTCATTCGTGGTTGTGTGGCCGTTTTTGAGAAAAGAGAAAGAGAGAAAAGTTGTTCTTGAGTGTTCTTGAGAATTCTGGGAGATTGGAGGCGTTCCTGTAGAGATCTGTAGCTGGGATCGTTGTAGGAGCTTCCTAGAGGCTTGTTCTTGTTTTTTCAGGTTCAAATTCTTCTGTGGCAAAGGTAAGTGCATGACCATGACTTATCTAAGCTAGAGATCTCTCTGATTTGCATGTTATGTGTTGTTAGGCTGGTTAGATTGTTATTTGGGACATTGAGAAGCTTTCTTGTGGCTTGGGATCGAGTTTCGTGGTTGCAGGAACAAAGATCCGGCGAGAAGCTTCGGAGGAATACGATGCTCGGCATTGCATCGGTCGATACACTTTGTGCGTCGGTCGATGCAGATGCGAGGACGGCACGTAAACTCTAGGGTTTTCGTGTTATGTCAAGCATGCGTCGGTCGATGCAAGTTAACCTTGCATCGGTCGACGCAACCTCCACCTGGTGTCGGTCGATGCATGTTGGTATCGGTCGATGGTCGATGCATATCTTGCATCGGTCGATGCAAGTTAACCTTGCATCGGTCGACGCAACCTCCACCTGGTGTCGGTCGATGTATGTTGGTATCGGTCAATGCAGAGTCCTGGTTTGTTATTGTTTATTGTTGTTTGATGGTTAGAAATGTCTCTATTGCTTGTGTGTATAGCCCAGTAGATGGGAGGATTGCCTTACTGAGTGTTTATAAAATACTCATGCATTGCAATATATGTTTGTGGTGCAGGTAAAGGCAAAGTGTGATCGTATAATCAAGGCAATGAAGAGGAGGATGTTCTAGGGACTCGGTTTTATGTTGTCTGGCATTGCTAGGTTGCTAGAGTTGGGTCATTAGAACATTGCTAGGTTGCTGGTTCTATGATTCCTGTTGTTTTGGATATTGATTATGTTGGAATATGGTTATATTTTATTATCGGATTATTATTAAATATTGGTTGGTTATTTCCGCTGTTGAATGTGTTTGTGGTTAGGTGGCTAGTGGGTATGGGACCACTTGTTGTAGTTTATTTTATTATATTCTATTTATTATTTATTATTTAAAAAAAAAAAGGGTCGGTCGTTTCAATATCACAACAAACAAGTCAAACAACCACAACCACCGGTGACTCCCCACTCGCCAACACAACAAACAAGTCAAACAACCACAACCAGCAGTGGCTCCATTCATCTTACAGCCAGCCGCAACAACAAAACAACCTTGAAGCTAAACTGGGGAAAATATCAGATACGAAAATCTTTAAGACCGTCCAATTTTCACCATTGAAACTCAACCCCTACATGTCCTGAAGCTACCAAGAAAGTTTCGTGATGATCAGGTCGAAGATGAATTTACGATCTCTCTTTGAATCCACATTGGTCCCAATTCGCGTCTGAAACCGAGAACCTCCAGAGACTGCATATAATGCTTAAAATATTAACTCAAATATTCTAACCATTATCTAGAAGTTTGTTCATACAGAGGCCAGCCCCTTTAGATTCCTCCTTCCATGCGTATTTCAGTAACACTCATGGGGCATGGTCACTGGAATAGCAGTGGATGAAGAACAGCTGAATTTACTCATGAATTTCATGAAAGTCTTTTTGAAAGCTTTGAGTGCTTTATCCCTTGCCTTGCTCCATTTATGAAGCTTGTTGATTCGATCATGAGATGCCTTAGTCCCCTTTGGCATTCTCAGCGCTGAGTACTTTTCAAAGTAGAACTGCTCTGGGCGATACTCTTCTATTTCCTCTTCCATCGGATCATTTCCCTCCTCATAAGCTCTCACACACTGTTCTGAAACGTCTGATTCATAGAGAGCGCATGTGTGAGTTGTGAACTCGATGTTCTCACCATTTAAGATAGTTGTCAGAAATACACATGGAAGGAGGAATCTTGAGGGGCTGGCCTGTGGCTTAGCATACAACTCCACAAAATGTTGTTACCTTTAGAATCGATCTGTTAGGTCGAACCCCTTTTCCACCAAGCCTTAACAGTTATGTCTCCATTGCCTTACACACCAAAGACAAGTTGCTCACCTTCTTCCTTCACAAGCGATCAAGCTCTCTCTTTCTCTCTATAACAACACGAACAACAAACAACCAAAAGAGAAGAGAGACTTCGACTTAGAGCATCTCCATCAATGGTCATTAGCAACATTGCTTAAAAATTAATTTTATTATAAATTTGAAAGAAGTTAGATTAAGAACTTCTTAATAAACTGTAAAATTTCATGAGGTCCGTTGATAGTTGTTAAACTTTGGGTCTTAATTCAATTTTTTTGTTCTTGATTAAAAGAGATTTGTTTGCTTGATTCTGATTTTTCTTGTTCTTCACATAAGCTCCAATGCACTTGCATCCAACCATAAATAGCTTAAATGAATTCCCAGCAGAATCGCGTGTCTCGCATTCTTGAAAGATCTTCATTTATTCAAACCGCAGGCCATTCTTTACGGATGTCAAAGGTGTAGTTGATCTCCAAGTAGCACTTATTATCATCATCAAGAAACTGAAACAAGATTTTAAAGTTAGTTTAAAAACCAACATCAAAGAAGAGAATATCAAAGAGTTTGATGATGAAGGTCTTAATCTAATCATAGAATTTGATGATGAAGGTCTTAATCTAAACCTTGCTAACCCACTCTCGTGGTAGAAATCAAAATTAATCACTCTTTTACCCTACTTTCGTCAGAGAAACATAATCAAGTATATATTAAAATCCAATTCATTATTGTCAATAAACTCCTTACACATCTAATCCCTTAAGATTAGTGAGTAAATCTCTGTCATTAGCTAATTCAGACATTTCATTGAGCATCTCTCGGTGTGGAAGTGTCTACAATCTAATCCCAACCTCTCGATTCGAAACTAGCATTTAAATTGCTTAAGGATTTGAATCTTGCTAGTTTGTAATTGTTGGTTTGATGTGGAGAAACCACACATACGTGACAATACGTAGCATTGTAAGAAGAAACTCGAATATTCAAGGACCAACTGTGATACATGATCCATTTGACATTATTGGTACAAAAGAAAGCTTCGTTCTAAGAGCCTCAAACTCATCACTTTTTCTCTCAACACTCGTCAACCATATCGCTAGACACCGGTCGATCAACTCCTTACCATAAGACCAAGCTGAGTTTCCTTTAAGAATCCTTGCCCTATCGAACCGTAAGATATTGGAGAGGTTTGAATCAAATGATTGGTCAGAGAATGCTCTTATGGTTGCTTTAATGGCTTTGCACCATAAAGGACGTCCAACGTTCAAGAATTCCTGCAGTGCCTGCTGGGAATGTCCTGAAATCACTTTTACTTACTTTTGTATAGTCAAGATTTGAAAGTTATACAATATTAGATGATTATAATCAGGGGCAGACATACGCTTTAGTTTGTGTGGCACATGCCACATGCTAAATCCTGGAAAAAAAATTTTTACATGAGATTTAGTTATCATAGTTCAGAAAATAATAACACTTAATTATTGTGCCACATGCTAAAGTCTAACGGAAGCTCTTTCTATAATATAAACTAAAACTAAAAGTAAATTGTATCATAATTTATGCTATACATATATTAAGGCAATATAGGTTAAGCCCAACTATTTTAAAATTACTAATGATTCAAGCCCAACTAACTAAAAGTCTAAAACTCAAAGTCTATAAACTTTTTTTTTATCGGGACTTATATCTAGTTTTCATGAGTTCATCGACAGCAATTCAACTGCATCATAGAGAGAGAAAAGTCTTCTGCTTCTATTTTTGACTGGTTCCAGTATTATTTTTGTCTTCGGTTATTTTTTATCAAACAGCATATAACAACAGTAAGTAATTGATGCAAAACTTGTGACAAAATTCTGTTTACGTGTTATAGCATATAAACTTGTCTATTGATTTTCTTCTTATTCTAGATAAATTGATAGTCTCATTCAATTGCTTTAAATATATATTGATGAATTCATGCTATGTTTTTTATTAGGTGATCTATGGAAAAATATTTTCCAAAAAAACCAACAAGTACATCTCATTCTCATGATGATTTGGAGAATTTACCCGTGGACCCTGCAGATAGGAAACGAATTGTGGAATATCACCCTAACCAAAGAGATGAGGTAAGACGCAAATATTTAGTTAAGGGTTCTCATCAACCTCGTGATCACAAATTTCCTAGAACACTAACTGGAGATAAATTGAGACGATTCAATCCAATTTGGTTTGATCTTTATGGTGATTGGCTGGAATATAGTGTGAAGATAGACAAGGCTTTTTGTTTGGTTTGCTACTTGTTTAGAGTTTACAAAAAATAAAGGTGGAAGTGATGAACTTGTAACAAGGGGATTTGATACATGGAAAAATCCAAAGAGATTGAGTGTTCATGTGGGAGAAGTGAATAGTTTTCACAATAATGCATTGAAAATGGCTGATAATTTGATGAGACAAGGTCAATCAATTGTTCATGCTTTTTATAAGCAGGATGATGCTGCAAAAAATGAATACTGAATCAGATTGAATGCTTCAATTGATGTTTGTAGATATTTATTATGGCAAGGATTACCTTTTCGAGGTCATGATGAGTCAGTAGAATCAGCTAAAAGGGGAAACATCATAGAGCTTGTGAAATATACTGCAGATCAAAATGAGCTTGTAAGGAAGGTTGTGTTGGAGAATGCTCCAAATAATAATCAGATGGTGTCTCACAAAATTCAGACTGATCTAGTGCATTGCTTTGCAGAGGAAGTTATTGAATCTATTATTCAAGAAGTTAATCACGATGTATTTTACTTGTTGGTGGATGAGTCTGCAGATGTTTCTACTAAGGAGCAAGTGGCAATGGTTTTTCGCTTCGTTGATAAAGATGGGATAGTAAAAGAAAGATTTTTGGTCTTATTCATGTTCAAGATACATCTTCTGCAACTCTGAAATGTGCTGTTGATTCATTGTTTGCAAAGCGGGGGTTGAGTATGAAAAAATTAAGGGGACAAGGTTACGATGGAGCAAGTAACATGAAAGGTGAGTTTAATGGGTTGAGATCTTTGATTTTAAGAGAAAATAGTACTGCATATTATGTACACTGTTTTGCTCACCAGCTTCAATTGGTCGTCGTGGCAGTTGCTAAAAAACATTTTGAAGTTGGTGATTTTTTTGATATGATTTCGGTTTTGTTAAATGTGGTTGGAGCATCTTGTAAGAGGAAAGATATGGTTCGAGAAGACCAACGAAGGATCATCGAAGAAGGAATTAGTCAAGGTGAAATTAAGACAGGAAAGGGACTGAATCAGGAGCTTTCATTTCAAAGACCTGGTAA
>NC_025699.1:21224359-21240239 GCF_000633955.1 Camelina sativa
CATGAAAGGCGAATTTAATGGGTTGAGATCTTTGATTTTAAGAGAAAATAGTACTGCATATTATGTACACTGCTTTGCTCACCAGCTTCAATTTGTCGTCGTGGCAGTTGCTAAAAAACATTTTGAAGTTTGTGATTTTTTTAATATGATTTCGGTTATATTAAATGTGGTTGGAGCTTCTTGTAAGAGGAAATATATGGTTCGAGAAGACCAACGAAGGATCATCGAGGAAGGAATTAGTCAAGTTGAAATTAAGAGAGGAAAGGGACTGAATCAGGAGCTTTCATTTCAAAAACCTGGTAATACTTGATGGGGTTCTCACTATAATACCTTAGTATGATTCGTTGATTTATTCCCTTCTATTATGAAACTATTGGAGTATACCCAGAGCGAAGGGAGTGATGGTATCAAAAGACGGCAAGCTAATGGTCTCATCAAATATTTGCACACCTTTGATTTTGGGTTCTACTTACAGTTGATGTTACTTCTTCTCGGGATCACAAATACTCTATCGGTGGCTCTGCAAAGGAAAGATCAAGACATTTTGAATGCTATGTCTCTGGTGAAATCTACCAAGCAACAATTGTACAATCTCAGGGATAATGGATGGGATTCTTTGGTTGAAAAAGTTAATTCTTTTTGTGAGAGTCATAAAACTGAGTTGATCATCATGGAAGAAGAATTTGTGGATCCAAAGAAGCCAAGACGGAGAACCAACATAACAAACTTGCATCATTATCAAGTGGAATGTTTTTACACTGTATTGGATATGCAAATTTCAGAGTTTAATGATCGTTTTGACGAGGTAAACACTGAATTACTTAGTTGCACTGCGTCTTTGAGCCCTTTTGGTTCCTTCCACGAGTTTGACCAGTCGAAACTTGTGAGGTTATCTGAGTTTTATCCGGAAGATTTTAGTTCTGTGGAGCGGATATCTCTTGAGCATCAACTTGGTATTTACATCGATAATATCCGTGAAGATAAAAGGTTTGCTAATTTGGAGAGTCTTGGAGATCTTGCACGTGTAATGATAGAGACAAAAAAATATCTTTCGCATCCTCTTGTTTATCGACTTTTGAAGTTGGTTTTGACTTTACCTGTTGCCACTGCTATAGTCGAGAGGTGCTTTTCTGCGATGAAAATTGTGAAGACTACCTTGCGAAACCGAATGGGTGATCAGTTTTTAAATGATTGTATGGTTTGTTTTATTGAAAAAGAGCACTTAGATAAAGTAACAAATGAGGTAGTGATAAACAGATTTCAAGATATGGAAGATCATAGAATAGTTTTGTAGGACTTCTTAATATGTTTTTGTTATGACAATTTTTTAACGTTTTATTTTTTTGGTTTTGGATTTTTTAATAATAGTAATATTATTATATTTTAATTAATTATTTTGTGCCCCATGTTAACTAAATTTCTGCCTCCGCCACTGATTATAATGTTTTGCTAGAAACCTTTTAATCAATGACTTTAGAAGTTGATTACTAATATTATGCGATCTTACAGGATCACACACCTAAACAAATTGGATTAATGTTACGTTGGGATTTATATATATATATATATATGTGCACTTGTAATAAAGTATTAATAAAATACATATATGCATTTTCGATATGCATACGATAATGTTATGTATATGTTGCATGTGAAATTAAAAAGGCAAGAGATGACTTCTCTTATTATCGAAAGAGTAGTCATGTGATTGAGCTTTAGCCCATTAATAAACTTAGGTCAAACATATTAACTATATTTTATTATATAAAGTTTGGTTCTCAAAATTAGTAACTCACCAGATTATGACACATGTTAGTTTTAACGATTAGAGATTAAAGTTAAAAACTCATTAAATCGTAACACGTGTCAGTTTTAACGATGAAATATCCAAGTCTGTAACTCATCAGACCGTGATATGTGTCAATTTTAAAGATCAGAAATCACAGTTTTCAAGCTTGGTAAAATGATGCATAAGATAATTGTAATCAAATTATATTAAAAAACTTTGTTAATTCTAAAAGGAAAATGATTGTAAATACACCCTTCTATATTATAGATGATGGGGAAAACGTCCTGGTTCCCCATGAGAACAATGATATCGTACCAGATGGAGCCCAAACTTCTCAACCTATATACCCATATATCTGCAATTTAAGTTTTGTATCTTCATGGGATAGAAGCTATCATCTATTTCACCATTACGATAGGTTTAATTGGTTTATTATTTGTTAAACCAAGTGAAGAAGTTTACAAACCAAAATAAACCTGATTTCGACCCGATTAAAACCTGATTAGATCCCGATTAGAAAACATAACCCCTGAACCGAGAAATCCCTAAAATCACATTTTAACCTTTTCTCTCTCACGACGAACCCTAGAAAACGATTTCCCTAAAATCAAATTTCATCATCGATCTCTCAAATTGAATCGATGGATTTAATAATCCGATCTGGTTTTGGGCAACAAGATGGTATTGGGCAAAGAGATGGTGTTGGGGAACAAGAGTACGATGAAGATGGAGAGGATCGAGATGAATTTCATGTCGATAGGCTTGCTAAGGATTTTACCGATGCTGAAGAGTTGATTCGTCATGATACGTACCCAGAAACTGAAGACGAGGAAGAAGGTCGTGGTTGTGGTGCGGGTCCAGAGAGGGTGTTTATGGATATCGGACGTGGTGATGGAACTTTGTGGAAAGGCCAATCCTTCTACAATGGGGTCGCATTCAAGGAGAGTGTCTTGGACTATGCACTACATACCAGTTATAATTTGAAGCAGTACAGGTATGACAAAGATAAACTCGGGTTTAGATGTGTTAGGGATAAGGGCAATTGTGAGTGGAAAGTGTTTGCTGCACTTCTTCCAAACGCATCCTTGTGGAGGATTACGAAATACACTCATAAGCATTGTTGTACCCCTAATGGCGAGTGTGAGATGTTTAAGACCCCAATCATAGCTACAATTTTTGATAGGATCTCCCTAGGATAGAAACTCTGATGAAGGCTGTACACTAATGAATGATGAAGAGGCTCGATGGTGATGGTGCGGAAGTGGCAAATACGGTGGAGATGATGATGCGAGATTGTGAAGATTGATGGATATGGTGATGATCGGATGATAGAACAATGATTAGATGGAGACAGATTATTTCGGTGGTGATATGGATTGTAACATGTGAAGAGTTTCTGAATCACAAAGTGTATAGAAACTCAGAAATCTAGAACGCATTCAAGAATTCAAATTGAGAGAAGAAAGTTCACAAAACGTGTTTACAACATACTTCTTCGCTAAAGAACAAAAGAGGTGTAGCTTTGGGTTTTAAACACCCTAGGGCTTGACACTCCAAACAACAAGAAGTGCAAAACCAAAACAACAAGACGTTTTAAGGAAATAAGAAAAACAGCAAAACGTCTAGACGACCTGTGGTAGTACAGAAGTCGACTGAACTAGTACAGAAGTACATTATTCCCCCTTTGGTAATGACTTCTAGATAACTCGACGTAATGATCCATTTGCCTCATTAAAAACCATGCCTAGAAAACCCAGTGGGAAAAAACTCGGCTATGGGTAAAAGAGTACAAACTTCACACCTAAGTTATCTAGTTATCATTACCGGGTGAAGTCTTCACGGTGGCTATGTTGAAGACTTGGATCCTCGGTGGATTGAATGACCCGTCAGCTATGAGTGAATGAGCCTCCTTAGCCATCTCCTTAGCCCTTGAACGAGGGACCCTTCCCACGATCTCCGGTTCCTCTGCAGCTTCTGACTCCTTGCTAGCCATGATCATATCAATTTTTCTCGATAAGATTAGAGAGGAACCAGATCATTACAAGCCTTTGAGGATTGAACAAATTATCATGGAAAGGTGGAAGATATCCGCTACTAGGCCATAGTGTCAAGCTGCTCGAAGAAAGGCTTTGGGATGGATAGAGTATGATTATGAACAACAGTTTGCACGAATGCGAGATTACCAAGCTTAGATCTTGGAAGCAAATCCAGGGTCTGTTGTGGAGTTTGATACAATTAAGAATGATGCTGGTCAAGACTTGTTCAATCGGTTTTATGTTTGTTTCAATGCCCTTAGAAGAACTTGGAAACAGACTTGCCGGCCTATAATAGGAGTTGATGGCGCCTTCTTAAAGTCAAAGATCAAGGGACAGTTGCTTGCTGCATTAGGCAGAGATGCAGACAATGGCATCTATCCAATAGCCTGGTGTGTTTTTCAAGTTGNCAAACTTCACACCTAAGTTATCTAGTTATCATTACCGGGTGAAGTCTTCACGGTGGCTATGTTGAAGACTTGGATCCTCGGTGGATTGAATGACCCGTCAGCTATGAGTGAATGAGCCTCCTTAGCCATCTCCTTAGCCCTTGAACGAGGGACCCTTCCCACGATCTCCGGTTCCTCTGCAGCTTCTGACTCCTTGCTAGCCATGATCATATCAATTTTTCTCGATAAGATTAGAGAGGAACCAGATCATTACAAGCCTTTGAGGATTGAACAAATTATCATGGAAAGGTGGAAGATATCCGCTACTAGGCCATAGTGTCAAGCTGCTCGAAGAAAGGCTTTGGGATGGATAGAGTATGATTATGAACAACAGTTTGCACGAATGCGAGATTACCAAGCTTAGATCTTGGAAGCAAATCCAGGGTCTGTTGTGGAGTTTGATACAATTAAGAATGATGCTGGTCAAGACTTGTTCAATCGGTTTTATGTTTGTTTCAATGCCCTTAGAAGAACTTGGAAACAGACTTGCCGGCCAATAATAGGAGTTGATGGCGCCTTCTTAAAGTCAAAGATCAAGGGACAGTTGCTTGCTGCATTAGGCAGAGATGCAGACAATGGCATCTATCCAATAGCCTGGTGTGTTTTTCAAGTTGAGAACAAAGAAAACTGGTTATGGTTTGTGAAGAGATTGAAGACTGACCTGGAGCTAAACGAGGGAGATGGTTACATTTTAGTGTCTGATCGACAAAAGGTATGTATCTAACTAATTTATTATATTGGTTGATAAAAGTGAATGCTCGTTTTTAATATGTTTGGTTTTTGGTTCTCAATTAGGGGTTGATAAAAGCTGTGGAGTTGGAGTTACCACAAATAGAGCATAGAATGTGTGTTAGACACATTTATGAGAACTTGAAGAAGAATCATCCTTCCAAGAAGCAAATGAAGCCACTCCTCTGGTATATGGCTTGGAGCTATAATGCAAAACAGTTTGGTGTGAGATTGGAACATATACACGCTTATGACACTGGTGTGTATGATGATGTTATGAAGTCGAAACCAAAGAGCTGGTGTCGTGCCTTCTATAAGATGGGGGGTTATTGCAAAGATGTCGACAACAACTACACAGAATCTTTCAACAAGACCATCGACAAAGCAAGGGAGAAACCGTTTGTGGCAATGTTGGAGACAGTTAGAAGACTGTCAATGGTTCATATTGCCAAACATTCAGCTCTCTCTCATTCTCAAAAAGGTAATTAATTTTATTCAAAAATTAATGCAATTTTCTACATATGTAATGCAATGTTCTTGGTTTTTGATGTTTCAGGTTTATGTACTCCATATGTGGCAAAGTTTATTGCTAAAGAGCATGAGAAAGCTTCGGAATGCCAGGTGTATCCTTCTACTAATGGGTGCTTTGAAGTCACACTGGATGGAGACAAACACAGAGTTAGTTTGCAAAATATGACTTCTACCTGCAAAAAATATCAAATCTGTGGGATTCCATGTTAGCATGCCTATGGAGTGATTCTGAAGAGGACATTAAGTGCTGATGACTATGTGTGCCAGTGGTTTCAAACTTCTATGTGGAGGCTTAACTACACAGATGGCATTACTCCACAAAGGGGTGCTCGTCACTGGCCTTCGACTTTAGGTTACAATGTTCATGTTCCACCTGAGCCACCACAACCTGGGAGAAAGAAGATAACCAAAGCAGAAAAGAAGAGGAAGTCAGGTGTAAATGAGTCTCCTGTCAAGAAGAACCCAAAACATAAAAAAAGGATAATGCACTGTGGAATTTGTGGTTCTGATCAGCATAACTGTAGGTTCCACCAGAAGAAGAATCGAACACAGATTATTAATCGGTTTGTTCTCATTTTATTTGTTATAATCGGTTTCTTGTTCTCACATTTTGGAATTTGCGGGTTTTCAGGCTTCTCAAGGTGGTGGAGGAGAAGTTGTTCAAGGTGGTGGACTTTCTCAAGATGGTGGTGGACTTTCTCAATCTGGTGGAAGAGAAGTTGTTCAGGGTGGTGGAGGACAATCTCAAGGTGGTGGAGGACTTTCACAATCCTGAATATTGAAGATTATTGAAGTAGGGGTCTGTTTTTTGGTCNGTTTTTTGGTTTAAGAGACTAGTTGGATCTGTATTTTGGTCGAATAGACTAGTAGGGTTATGTTTTTGGTCTGTGATCATGTTGAGAACATGATTTCAAAACCTTATCATTCTGCTTGTTTTCAGAACATGTGTTCATCATGTTCTGCCTTTTATGAAATGTGGAATGTCTTATCTTATTAAATGGGGACAATCACAACATCAACAAGAGTTCACACTCAACACCAACACAAACACAAACAAGAGCATACAACTGAACAATAGATTACAACCGAACAATAGTTTACAATAGCTCATCATACAAGCTTAAACAGAGCAAACATGATCAGAAAACCGAAAACACATACAATTATAATCTTATTCATCTTACATTGCAATTCAACTTTTGCTTCCAACAAAACTTCTTCAACCCTCTCACATAGCTCTTTTTCGAACTCCATTTGCATCTTCTCAAATTTCATCTTCTGGTCTTGCAATGTCTCTATTGTAAGCTCTTTCATCTCTTCTTTTACTCTCTCAATTTTAACACACAATGTTTCTACCTCGTCCAACAATGCCTCATCGACCCACTTAAAGGTGTGGTTATCGTTTACAAGCTACATTATCATAGAAAACAATGAGAATTGATGAGAGTCGATGTTAACATCAAACAAAGCATAACATAGTACGTTCTTTGCTGCTGCTTCTCGACATCGAAAGTATCTCCGAGAAGGATTAGGGTCGGATTTGGAATTCTTTGCCACGATTTGTTCCCCACACCAACATCTCTTGGCACGCCAACAACGAATCCTCTTTGTCGGACATTTGATGAACAACTCGAAGCTCCAGAAACATTGCTCATGGTTGCAGAGATCGATTTAAGAAGTTTATGCTTTTAGGGTTTGAGGATTTGGGGATTTGGGGATTTTAATGGAGTTATAGATGTATCGTCTCGGGTTGAGTTATTAACATCAATCGGGTTTTATTTTTGGTTTTGTATTTGGTATGAACGGTTTCCTATCGGTTCACTCTTTAAACCGATAACATCCCGATATATGGGTATATAGGTTGAGAAGAATTTCAGGAAAGCCATCTGGGACGAGGGTAAAGTTTGGGCGCCATCTGGTACGATATCATAGTTCTCATGGGGAACCAGAACGTTTCCCTAGATGCTGACATATTATTCACCAAACAAAATAATTTTGACTAGCTTTGTTTTTCTTGGTAAAATTTTCTTCTTTGTTTTTTATTAACCTTTTGTTTGACACATCATCGTTCTTGAACAATTCTCGAAGCTATTTTGTTTGTTGTCTAATCGAAGGCATTTTGTTTCTTGAAAAAGATTCCTAGATATTACCACGTGTTTTCGTCGTCGGTGATTTTTTTTTTGTTTCTCAATTTCGTAATTCATACTATGCAATCTTTGACTTTGAAGTGTTAACAAAGTAGCTTATGCATAATAACTAAAGTTTTTGGGATTAACAAATTTCTCACGGTGTTATTATTATTTCTATTAATTTGCAGGACAGGTAGCATAAGAAAAAGATGAATACACAAATGCAAGATAATAACAGAGATTATATAACACTAGATCAACTAAACAGTAAGCGTTCTTATCATCGAACGATAGTACGTCTTACAAGAAAGTGGGAAGCAAGAAATTTTTTAACAAATCAATGAGCTCATTGGAATAAATGTTCTCCTTAAAATAGAAAAAGGGTTAAGGAAAATATACATAAAATTATTAATTCTAAAAAATGTAAATACTCACTTCTATATAAACATAGATTGTCTCATATTATTCATCTAACAAAATAATTTATTCAAAAATATTGCTTTCAACTTTGTTCTATTGGTCAAACTTTTTTCATGGGAAGACAAATTTTATTTATTTTTTAAACCAAAATATACTCTTACTTTCAACTTTTTCAGTTTGGAATAAGTAAGATTAATATGTTAACCCAAAAAAAAAATGGAAGATTAATATATACATCTTGTTTTTCTAATACTGTATTTAAAAATTTATTGTAGTAGTTTTAGATTTTTTTATTTAATTTATATTATCATCTTTGAATTATTTGAGATTCATATATTACCGTGCTTACAATTTTCTATTATTTCATTAATTATATCAAATTAATTTTCTTCCAATTTCTTAACCTTGATTGGTTGGTAAAAGACATTTTTTGTGCAAACATAATAGTTACCATTCGTTCAATCTCAAAAGAAGATAAAGAAGAGAAGGTTATCAACCTAATGGTTGGATAAAATAGGCTAATCAAACACAAGCCTACAACAAACATAGATTGGAAAAACATAAATTGTTGTTGATAGATCCATAGGAGCTTGGAGACAGAGGCTACATCATGGTGTTCAAAAAAAATTTCGATGAAATACATTGGAAAATTTAACATTAGTTACTATCAAAAGATTTTGTCACGTTGGAAAAGGATCTTTAGTTTCATTGGTTGCTGGAGCAAGCCACTTTAAGATAGCTAAAAGGGTATTTTAGAGGAGCGCAAAGCCGAGGTTCTCTCTATGGTGGAGGAGGTTGGACGCAAGGTTATCTCCTCAAGGGAGGAAAGTGGGGGAGGCTGGACGCAAGGTTATCTCCCCAAGGAAGGAAGGCGAAGCGAAGGTTCTCTCCACGGTGGAGGTGGTTGGACGCAATGTTCTCTCCATAAGAGAGGAGGGCAGAACCGAGGTTCTCTCCATGGTTAGTCATACACTATTGTGATATTTTTTATTCAAAATGTTTTTATAGCCAACAATTTTAGTGACTAAAGAAACTATGCAAAAGTTAAAGTAAAGAGACATATAATAGTTGGCTGAATTTGTTTATATAGACATTTTCTAGGTGGTGGTAAATAATATATTTGTAACATACAGTATACCTATAATACGAACTCCCTAGGATGAAACTCTGATGGAGTCTGACGGTAGAAGATAGGCGATGTGAATTCGGTGGTGATGATGATCGAGTGAGATTGGTGAGTGAATGTATGCGATGATCAAACAAGTAACAATGGATCAATGGTGAAAAGTGTTTTGAGTGATGAGATGGATTCGAACAGAAGTGAAGAGTTTCTTAATCACAAAGTGTATAGAAACTCAGAAATCAAGAACGCATTCAAGAAATCAAATTGAGAGAAGAAAGTTCACAAAACGTGTTTACAACATACTTCTTCGCTAAAGAACAAAAGAGGCGTAGCTTTGGGTTTTAAACACCCTAGGGCTCGACACTCCAAACAACAAGAAGTGCAAAACCAAAACAACAAGACGTTTTAAGGAAATAAGAAAAACAGCAAAACGTCTAGACGACCTGTAGTAGTACAGAAGTCGACTGAACTAGTACAGAAGTACATTATTCCCCCTTTGGTAATGACTTCTAGATAACTCGACGTAGTGATCCATTTGCCTCATTAAAAACCATGCCTAGAAAACCCAGTGGGACAAAACTCGGCTATGGGAAAAAGAGTACAAACTTCACACCTAAGTTATCTAGCTATCATTACCGCGTGAAGTCTTCACGGTCGCTATGTTGAAGACTTGGATCCTCGGTGGATTGAATGACCCATCAGCTATGAGTGAATGAGCCTCCTTAGCCATCTCCTTAGCCCTTGAACGAGTGACCCTTCCCACGATCTCCGGTTCCTCTGCAGCTTCTGACTCCTTGCTAGCCATGATGATATCATCCTCCCCCTCTTCAAAAGGATTTGTCCTCAAATCGGAATCTGCATAAAAAGGAAGCAAGTCAGAAACATTGAATGTTGAAGATATCTTATACTNCTGGGGGAGTTGATATATCATGGTTTTTAGGTGTTTTTAGCCATGATATAAGTCTTAATTATAGAGTCTTTTTGGTATTTTTAGAGTCTTTTGAGTCTTTATAGGATTTAGCATGGATGGGAGCTTAATGGAGCTAAATAGGAGGATTTGGAGCATAATCAAGCATTGAGGTAGTTGGGAGACGAAGTTCAGAGACTTGCATCGGTCGATGAAAGTGATGTGTCGATCGATGCACAGCCAAAGTCAGAATTGGAAGTTTTCCCACAAGTTTTGAAGATTTACAAATCTGCCCCAAAGTCCTCCATATTTGCATCATTGGTCCCTGGTCGTGTTTAGGAGTATAAATAGGATTTTTATGGTCATTGTTTAGACCTAAGCTTTATTTTTCCCTGCAACTTTTGAGAGCAAAACCCTGTGAGATTTTTAGAGAGCTTTTGGAGAGAAGAATCAAGACTCCTTCAGAGAAGATTCAGAACTCCTTTTCTTCTCCCTTTAATCTCTTAATGATATCTACTTTATTCATGATTTGTGTCTTACAATTATGTCTGAGTAGATCTGCTTGTTAGGTTTAGGGTTTCTCATTAGAGATTTCATGGATTGTTAGATCTGTTAATTTAGGATTCATTATCTTTCCTGTTCTTCATCATACGTTGTTCTTAATGCTAGATCTTTGATTAGTCATCTGGATTTAGATCTTAGGATTATTAATTGATATGAGAATATAATTGATTTTCCTGATAAAAACCTTTGGTGAGCAAAATTATTTCTTGCAAAGAGATTTGATTTAATAATTTTGTGAACAGTCTAAAATTGTTTTTAAAGCTGATTTATTACCTAGAATTTTGCAAAGAGATTTGGATTTTCTGGTTTTAAATTTAGATAATATTTGCAGTGAGAACTGATTTATTTTATAATTGTGTTTAGAGTTCAAGAACGGTGCTTAATTGTTGAATTCTGTTTCTTAATTAATTGATCTGATTTTCCATGATTTCCTGAGAATTTCCCTAGGCCTAGCGTTTAATTCTTCTGATTTTTACATCTCTTTTATTTTCTGTTTAATCTTGCAATTTAATTAAAATATTTCTGTTTAGCATAATTAAAAGATTATTAAATCTATTGTGTGAATCTAGAGTTCTTGTGGATTCGATCCCTAAGTACTACAATTGATCTCTTAATTTGAGAGAGTAGCTCTAGGGTAAATTTGAGCATATCAAATTTTGGCGCCGTTGCCGGGGACTCTTTTTATTCACCATTAGATCAAAGTCTTTGATTTTGTCTAAATTTTTCTTTTTCTGTTTTACTCACACGCTTTTGTTTCTTTTCTCTTGTGTGTTTCAGGTACATGCCTAAGCCTAGCACCAGGAAAAATCCTACTGGTCCAGTTGTTAAGCTTACCAACCAAGAGTTAGGACAACTAGAGCGTGCAAACACAAAAGCAGCCAAATCAGCAAAGATGGCCAACATAATCATATTGAGACCTGATGAGGCTGGGATTTTGAAGGATCAAGAGGGTAATGTGCGCAACGAGCAAGGCCAGAAACTTGATGCTGAAGGACGGGTTATTCAGGAAGAACTCGTCGTGGCCGATGGGAATGCAGATGGCGTCGATCGACGCAACCAGGAAGGCATCGATCGACACAATGCTGGCATCGATCGATGCAATGCCCGAGCGGATGCGGAGAATGTTCAGAGGCGACGGGACAACAATGGAGAGCTTGTCAAGACTCTTGCAGACTTCAACAGGCCAGATTTGTTTTATGAGAACCGTTCCGCAATTGTCCCTCCTCCATTCCCAAGGAATGATTTTGAGCTGAAGCCTGCCTACTTCGCTCTTGTTGGAGAAAGGCCAAATGAGAAGTCTCTAGACCACATAGAGCACTTTGAGGACCTAGTCACAAGCATCAAGGCTAATGGAGTCACAGAGGACTATCTCTACTGCAAGCTTTTCCCCTACTCTCTTGCTGGGGAAGCTTCTCATTGGCTAAGGCAGCTCAAACCGGGATCTTTGACAACCTGGCATGACATCAAGGTGGCGTTTTTGAATTACTTCTATGATGATGCGAAGTCTGATGAGCTGAGGATCAAGCTCTCCACCTTTAGACAAGGACCTGCTGAATCTTACAAAGCTGCTTGGGTAAGGTTCAAAGCATACCAGAGAGATTGTCCGCATCATGGGTTCTCAGAGGTGCAGTTGATCAGTATCTTCTTTAGCGGGATTGACTGGAGGTATCAGATGGCTTTGGATGCTGCTAGTGATGGGAACTTCAAGACAAGGTACCCAGATGACGCTGAAAAGTTGATTGAAAGACTAGCATCAAGCAACATCACTAAGAATGCGGACTTAGAGCGGAAAAGAGCACATGAAGGCAATGGTTCAAATCAGTTTGCTACAGTGAATGCTAAGTTGGATACAGTGCATAAACTTCTTGTGGGAAAGAAGTCTGTCCATTTTGCTGAAGATGTTGAGACATTTGAGCCAAAGCCAGAGATTTACGAAGAAGGTGTCAATTATGTGTATGGAGCTCGCTATCAAAATCAGAGATTTGGTCAGAAGAATTCCTTCACAGGAAATCCAAACAGCAATTTCACAAGGAACTATGAATCTTCTTCTTACCAACCCCTCCCTCCACCCAATTCAGAAAGCAAGATGGAATCAATGCTTGGACAGATCTTGGAAGGTCAACAGAGGTTAACAGTGGACTTCAATGGGAAGATTGATTCTGTATACATTGAGCTGACTGGGAAGTTTGATGCATTGAATACTCATGTCAAGAAGCTAGAGAATCAAGTGATTCAGACTGCTGGGTCTGTTAAAAGACAAGAGGAACTTCTTTCTAGAAGAACTGAGAACCCCAACCATGCTTGTAATGCGATTTTGGTGAAGGAAGGAGACGATGATACGTCACTTGCTCCAGCATCGATCAATGCAGCTGCTAAGCATTGATCGACGCAACCCTCAGTGGTCGTAGAAGGGTTGACTTTGCGAGACAACATCGACCGATGCAACTCTAGCATCGACCGATGCAACTCTAGCATCGACCGATGCAATGTCGAGAACGAGACAGAAGTTACGAAAGCTCCGATTCCAGTTGCTGAAAGAGTGTACAAGCCTAAAGTTCCTTTTCCCAAGCCTAGGAGATCCAAACATGAGATTGAAGAAGCTAGATGCAAAGCTATGATGGATAAGGTGATGATAGAGATGCCATTAATTGATGCAGTCAAGTTTTCTCCTAGTATTAAGAGATATGTGAAGTGAATGGTCACCAATGGTTTGAGTCCTGAGGAAGGAGCACTGCTTACAAAGGATGTCTGCTCAATTCTGTTGAAGCAGCCTCCACAGAGGAAGAAGGATAAGAAGCAGGAGGTGGTTGTCTCTAAGGAAGTAAGTGCAGTGATTCAGAGTAGGATTGCAGAGAAGTTACCAGATCCTGGAAGTTTTGTGTTAGATTGCTCTATCTCCACAGGAAGGTTTTCTCATTCACTCTGTGATCTTGGCTCTAGTATTAACCTGATGCCACATTCTGTTGCTGTGAGACATGGGATGATAGATTTCAAGCCAACTAAGATATCTCTTATCCTAGCTGATCGTTCCAGAAGGATTCCTGAAGGTGTCTTAGAAGATATTCCAATAAAGATTGGAGATTGCATGATTCCCACTGACTTTGTGGTGCTTAAATATGACCAAGAGCCTAATGATCCTCTCATCTTAGGACGCTCTTTCTTGGCTACAGCTGGTGCAATCATAGATGTGAAGAAGGGACACATAGCTCTGAATGTAGAAGACTTGGTTATGAACTTTGAGATGGACAAGCTGAGAAGGGTTCCCACTATTGATGGTCAGACATTTTCTGTGGAGATTGCTTCTGATGATGATCCACTAATAGAGCTTCCTAGAGACATTACTGCTGGGTATGTCAAGGAGTTGGAGACTATTGAGAAAGTGAGCAAGAAAACTGTTAAGCTTGAAGATTGGAGTGGAGATCATCTAATCAATACTAGAGATCATGATGAGGTTCTGATGCATGACAAGTCGCTGGTAGATGATGTTTTTGTGCTGGAAACACGGATTTCAGAGGAAAGCTGCAGAATCGTTGAAGAAACGCGAGTTGCAGGCCAAGCATCGATTGATGCAGCTGTTGCATCGATCGACACACCTTCCAGAGTCAGCTCGGACTTGTCCAAAACTACAGATTCTCGAGGTGGTTCCTTAGCTGCAAGTCCTAGACCAGTTGTAAAGCTGAAATCTCACCATTCCACAGTTCAGAACCCAAAGGTAAGGCCAAGGTATGCATCTCCTTCTCCCAAACCTTCTCCTATCATCAATAAGAATTTGAAAGGTACAAAAACTGTTGTCCAGTTAACCAAGCCACGAGATTATCGAAGAGCGCTTGTTTCTTCTGTTGATGATTTTGCAGGATATAAAAGAAAGCCACCCATACCTAAGTCACGCTTTGGTCCTGTTCCTCATGTCCCTTGTAGACCTCATTCATCTGCTGCCTACACACCACCTTGGAGGAAGAGGACATCCTCTCAGAAGCATTCACTGCCATGTTCCGATCCACCGGATGCCTGAGATCCGACACAGTCAAGCTAATGACTGAAAACAAGCGCTTAGTGGGAGGCAACCCACTGGTAGGTTTTTCTTTTTCATTTTTCTTTTGATTTTGATTTTATTTTTATTTTATTCGCCAATCTCTTACTTGATAGCACTGGGGACAGTGTTTTTTAAGTCTGGGGGAGGCAGTTACTACGTTTTTGTTTTTGAAAAAAAAAAAAAAAAATTGTTTTATTGAGTCAAAATTTTTGTTGGGAACTGTGATTTTTCTTTTTAGTGTACTGCCATGATTAATGCTGCAGATTGAATCCACAAATCCGACTAATGAAAAATCCAATGGCTGACCAGTGAACCAGAGACATCCGAATTTCCAACAGAATCCATAAAAGCTTGAGGTAATTTCCGTTTTTTTTCTTTTTACCTCATCAAGGAGATTGATTTTCATAGAGCTTGACTCCTTGTTCATACCTGACAAGTAAGACTTCAGAAAGTAAGGGTACTCCTCTCCCTTATTCATGTTAAGAAAAATCCTGAGAGCTTTGTTAAAAAAAAAAAGAGAGAAGAGAATAAAAGATGAGATGATTTTGATCAGTTTAGAGAGGTAGGTAAATTACCTGTGACCTCATTATTCTACTCTTGAGTCAAATGATCACACAAAGCTTGGAAGCGAGGGGTAGGTAAATTACCAATGACCCCAGTATTCGCTTACACCTTTGAAGAAAAAAAAGAGATAATAAAAAAAAACAAAGCAAAGCTCTAACGAAAATTAAAAAGAATTAGTCTGGGGGAGAGAAAGAGTACCACATGTGTAAAAGATATGTCTTGCTTGTTATGGTATTGTACGAGAATGAGTCTAGAAGGTTCTTGATATTGATCAAATTGATGAGACTCACCGATGAAAGCTTAATGGAGGAAGTAGTGGAGTTTGGTTTGAATTTGGGATGCTATGAAAGTCAACGGAGAAGTACATGGTGGTTCGATTTGGATTTATCTGATAAGCATGTGGATTATGGTTTGGATGATCATGGCATTACTTTAAAAAGGAAATGAGTTCCTGCGTTTTCAAACCTCTTTCACAGGGCTAAGTTTATGTTTTGCTTGAGGGCAAGCAAAGGCTAAGTCTGGGGGAGTTGATATATCATGGTTTTTAGGTGTTTTTAGCCATGATATAAGTCTTATTTATAGAGTCTTTTTGGTATTTTTAGAGTCTTT
>NC_025699.1:21242840-21243832 GCF_000633955.1 Camelina sativa
GCCATTTTGCAGATATGGCACCTAGAACAAACCTTCTCAACGTCTTTCTTCAGTTGAGGCCAATAGAAATGTTCTTGCAGTCCAAGTAGAGTCTTTGACACTCCGGAATGCCCAGCTAGTCCACCTCCGTGAGCTTCTCTAATCAGCAGTTCTCTTATGGATCCTCTTGGTATACACAATCGGTCCTTATAAAACAAATATCCATCCTGCCTATAATAGTTTTCAAAAGCAAACTTATGGCATTTACCATAGCTCTCAGCAAAATCGATGTCAGTCTCATAAAGTTCTACTATCTCATCAAAACCTTCAAGCTTAGAAGACAATGTAGAAATGAGAGTGTANAAGTCTAGAGGTGATTGTGGATTAAAACCATAAACAATTTCAAAAGGAGAGAATAGAGTAGCAGAATGCTTAGCGTGATTATATGCAAACTCAACATGTGGTAGACATTCTTCCCATGACTTGAGATTGCTTCTCACTAAGGTCCTTAAGAGTGTAGATAGCGTCCTGTTCACCACTTCGGTTTGCCCATCTGTTTGCGGGTGACATGTGGTTGAGAATGACAGCTTGGTTCCGAGTTTAGCCCATAACGTACTCTAGAAGTGTCCTAGAAACTTGGTATCTCGGTCTGAAACAATTACATGAGGCAATCCATGTAGGCGTACTACTTCCCTGAAGAACAAGTTAGCTACAATAACAGCATCATCCGTCTTGTGACTTGCAATGAAGTGAGCCATCTTGCTAAACCTGTTAACCACAACAAAAATAGAATCTCTACCATTTCTGATTCGAGGTAAGCCAAGAACAAAATCCATAGAAATATGAGTCCAAGGTTGAGAAGGAATCGGTAGAGGAGTGTACAAGCCGTGAGGCTGTACCTTACCCTTTGCCATTTTGCAGATATGGCACCTAGAACAAACCTTCTCAACGTCTTTCTTCAGTTGAGGCCAATAGAAGTGTTCTTGCAGTCCAAGTAGAGTCTTTGACACTCC
>NC_025699.1:21244316-21244910 GCF_000633955.1 Camelina sativa
GCTGAAGAACCAAGGTCCAGAGTCCAACTCGACCGCACACTCGACCAGAGACTCGACCGTGTGCTGAGGAGGACTCGACCGAGTAGAGAATGCACGAGAGAAGCCTGCTCGACCAGCCACTCGACCGAGCACAGGTCGAGTTGACCGAGCCGTTGACTACTTTGACTTTTTGCATTTTTAGGGCTTCCACTCCCCTTCCTATACAAAGCCTTGTACCTGCAGCCACCAAAAGAGTCCAGCTTTTTAGATATTCTCTAAACCTAGTTTTTACCCTTTTGGGAATTATTCCTTTTGCACTTTTATTTTTTAGATTATGTACTTGAAAAAGACTAAATTCCTCAATATTGTTAGTTTTATAACTTTCTTAATATTGAGAATTTGAGTTTGATCTATTCATCAATATTGAAGATCTCTGTTTTATCTTTCTAATAATGCAAGTTTCAATATTTTTTGGGTTTTTGACTTGTTTAATCATGTATTGTTGTGAGTAGTTTGCTTAGGATCTTGAGGATGGGTTAGGAAGGATTGATCTTGTGGTTTGTTTGATTTGGTCAAGCTTGATTGTTGTAGATCTCTTCTAGGCTAGATGTTCTT
>NC_025699.1:21246197-21252202 GCF_000633955.1 Camelina sativa
GAGATGTATTGCTTAATGCCTGCTTGTGTAGATTCTTAACTGTGTGAGAACAAGTCTAGAAGATGCATAGGTTTGATTATTTCTTGACCATGAGAGTGGGAGAAACTTGTCTTAGATTTATATGTCTAGAGGTTAGCTCAAAGTTTGCTTGAGATTTGTTGACCAAGTTAGATAACCACAATGATTAGTTCATCCCATGAATCCATCCTCAGGACCTTCTTTGTTTACTGTTTTTAAAGTCTTAATCCTGTTGCTTGCTTGTTGTTTGATTTGGTTTAGCATTGCTCTGTTTTTATTGTGTTGCTCTGTTTTTTCGGATTTGTCTAGCTCGACCTCTCACTCGACCTACACTCGGTCGAGTGCTTGCTCGAGTTCATCCCCAGAACTTTGTGTTTTATGATTTGTGATTGCCTTGTTTCATTCTAGTTGCATCTCTGTTGCATACATTTAGTTTTCAGTTCATTGATTGTCTTGCATTAGTTCATTATTAGTCGTTTCTGTTTCTGTTCTTGCATCATTACTGTTATAATCATCCTGTTTTATTTGCATTTAGTTCTTAGTTCTTGTAGTTTATTTTCTGCATTTTACATTTCCATCTTAGGATTGTTAGTGACAAATAATCTTTACATTTGGCTTAACTTACAAACACTCATTTAAGATTGACACCTCTAATACTGCAACTGCATAAGGGGAATTTAAACACCCATCATTCCATATCTCACCATTGCATACACTTACTTCCATCATTCATTCACAACCACAAAAATAATCTTGTTTCAATTTGGCGCCGTTGCCCATTTGAGTGTGTTTTTGTGACATTTAGGATCCATATTAGTCTAAGATTAAGTTCGTTTATACACTTGTGAGGTTTCTGTACACGAATCTTCTGTTTCTGGGTTGAAGTTCCATTTCAGGTACTACTCGACCAGTCACTCGACCACCACTCGACCGAGTCGTGATCGAGCACTTGCTCGAGCCAGACGCCGGATCTCTATAACCATCAGTTTCCAGTCGACTTGACCACCTACTTGAGCCTGTGCTCAGTCGTGTGCCTGGCAAAAATCGTTTGTGTTTGTTGATGCACACAAGGTCTAAAGGAAAGGACCATCTTCTTAAGCATATTGACAACATCCACAAGTTGACCAAGAGTTTGGGCACTAAGCAAAGGAGAGTTGTTCAGGAACAACAAGAGGTTATAGTAGCTATGGATCAGCAGGATCAGGTTCAGAGACCAAGGAACATTGGTGCTGGAGATGCACCCAACACTCACAACCAAAGAGCTGGCATTGTGGCACCAACTGTTGCCAACAACAACTTTGAGATCAAGAGCGGATTAATCTCCATGATCCAGGCTAACAAGTTCCATGGATTGCCTATGGAGGATCCACTAGATCATCTTGATGAGTTGATAGAATCTGTGGTCTTACCAAGATCAATGGTGTGAGTGAAGATGGCTTTAAGCTAAGGTTGTTCCCTTTCTCACTTGGGGACAAGGCTCACTTATGGGAGAAGACTCTTCCTACTGGTGCAATCACTACTTGGGATGCTTGCAAGAAGGCTTTCTTGGCCAAGTTTTTCTCCAATGCTAGGACTGCTAGATTGAGGAATGAAATTTCTGGGTTTGCTCAAAGGAACAATGAGAGCTTTTGTGAAGCTTGGGAAAGATTCAAAGGGTACCAGACTCAGTGTCCTCACCATGGTTTCAGCAATGAGTCACTCCTTAACACTTTATATAGAGGACTGCTTCCCAAGATCAGGATGCTTCTTGACACAGCTTCTAATGGCAACTTCCTCAACAAGAATGTGGAAGAAGGATGGGAATTAGTTGAGAATCTTGCTCAGTCAGATGGCAACTATAATGAAGACTATGATAGGACCATAAGGAGTTCCTCAAATGATCAAGAGGACAAGTACAAGAAGGATTTGAAGATGGTCAATGAGAAACTTGACAAGATACTCCTCAGCCAGTCCAAATCCATTCACTTCATTGGTGAAGAAGAAGCTCCAGTTCAAGAAGGGGAGACTGAGTTTGCTGAGTTGTGCTACATGCAAAACCAAGGTGGATTCAAGGGCTACAACCAGGGTGGTTTCAAGAACAATAACCTCTTTTATAGGAGTACCAATGTAGCTAATCCACAAGACCAAGTCTACCCACCACAACAACCTCAACAGCACCAAAACTATGTCCCCAAACAACAGCATCAGGTGTTCCAGCCCCGAGTTGTGTCCCCCACCAGGGTTTCAGACTAACCAAGGCCAAGAACAAGACCTTAGAGCCATGATGCAACAGCTGTTGATTGGTCAAACACAAGGGAAGATTGAGGAAGCCAAACAGTTTGCTGAGTTAAACCAAAGGCTCACATCCCAATATAATGATTTGAATATGAAGTTTGAAGGTCTGAATTCCAGAGTCAAGTATATGGAGAGCAACATTGCATCCAGTTCAGCCCCAAAGTCCAACCAACTCCATTGAGAAGCTATCCAAAACCCCAAGGAGTTCACTGCCAAGGCCATTAATATCTTTCAGGATGAGGTCACTGAGGACAGTGAAGTTCAAGGTGGGGAGGATGGGTCAATTACTGATGATCAGAGGGTTGATTGTGCAAAAAAGCAAGGATCCGACACCGAGCTCGACCAGGTACTCGAGCATGCACTCGACCGAGTGCCTGATGGAGTGGTCGATCGAGCTGGAGACTCCGAAGTTGTCAAGCCAGCTAAGTACATTCCTCCTGCTTACAAGCCTCCACTACTATTCCCTGGGCGTTTCAAAGCACAGAAGATTAAGGAATTAAGGGAGATCATTGAGAAAAAAAGAAATGTTGGGTAAGCAACTAGAGGAAGAAAGGGTTTTGAATGAAGAAGCTGTGGTTGAGAAGAAGGAAGAAGTGTTAGCCATACAAGAGATCATCATAGCTTACCAAGAAGCGCAGAGAGGACCTGCCTTGGAATAGTATGAACCATATCCTCTCTATAAAAATTTTCTGCTTGATTTGTCTAAGAAGAAGGCTGAAGCTCAAGATGAGAAGGATCTTGAGAACCTTGGAGGAGTTATCATTCCAATAAAGCTTAAGGACCCTGGACCATTCTATCTGCCCTGCATAATCAGTTACCTTCACTACAACCAGTGCCTTTGTGATTTGGGAGCTTCAACAAGTGTCATGTCATATTCCATAGCTCAAAAGCTTGGAAGAACTGATTTCAAATCCATTAATCTCCATGTTTGCCTAGCTGATGGGTCAAACAAAGAAGTAGTTGGAAGGTTGGAGAATGTCTCAATCAAGATAGGAAAAGCAAGGATTCATACTGATTTTGTGGTGATAGAGATGGACAAGGAGCCTGAAGATCCAATCTTACTAGGGAGGCCATTCTTAGCCACTGTTGGAGCAGTTATTGATGTCAAGGAAGGTCTTGTGACCTTGAACATTGCTGAAGATGTAGTTATGACGTTCAATATCTACAATCCAACCAACCTTCCCACCATTGATGACCAGCCTTTTACTATCAAGGACAAGGGTGGTCAAGAAGGGTTAAGTGATAAGGCAACTCCAAAAGCTGAGCTCCCACTTCAAGAGGATTCCGTGGAAAAGCTTAAGAGGTCAGTTCAAGATTTGACTAGTATGGTTGAGGATCTTCAAGTGAAGCTGAACAAGAGGTGNTCAAATCCATTAATCTCCATGTTTGCCTAGCTGATGGGTCAAACAAAGAAGTAGTTGGAAGGTTGGAGAATGTCTCAATCAAGATAGGAAAAGCAAGGATTCATACTGATTTTGTGGTGATAGAGATGGACAAGGAGCCTGAAGATCCAATCTTACTAGGGAGGCCATTCTTAGCCACTGTTGGAGCAGTTATTGATGTCAAGGAAGGTCTTGTGACCTTGAACATTGCTGAAGATGTAGTTATGACGTTCAATATCTACAATCCAACCAACCTTCCCACCATTGATGACCAGCCTTTTACTATCAAGGACAAGGGTGGTCAAGAAGGGTTAAGTGATAAGGCAACTCCAAAAGCTGAGCTCCCACTTCAAGAGGATTCCGTGGAAAAGCTTAAGAGGTCAGTTCAAGATTTGACTAGTATGGTTGAGGATCTTCAAGTGAAGCTGAACAAGAGGTGTTTGAGAAAAGCAAGACCAAGGCTCAAAATCAAGAAGAAGTATGGTTTGTGTGCTAAGGGTGAGGTGATCAAGGATCAACTTCACAGTGACCAAGAGGTTCCAGGGAGGATTTCATCACCTCCTTGGTATCTAGATCAAGTCTAAGAAGGAAACCAAAGTCAATCTTAGTGACTTTAAACAAGCTCACTAGGGAGGAAGTCCCTAAGGTATCCTTTGTAAATATCCTTTAATTCCTTAGTAATTTTGATGTGTTTTCTTTTATGTTTTTGTTGGACAGGCTTTTTAGTGAGAATGTAGTTGGTTAAGAAGAGATGTGGACTTGGAGAAGGAGACTTGCAAGCTCACTCGACCAGGCCATGAGAGGTACTCGACCGAGCTGGGTAAGGATTAAGGCCCATTTGATCTTCAAAGCTTCTGGAACGATCGAGTGGAGGGAGAAAAGGAAGAAAAATTTTGAAATTTCAAAATTTGGTCAAGGAGCTCGACCACGTGCTGGTCGAGTGTGGGGTTGAGTGGCAGCCAAAAAGCAGGTCAAAGATTCCCATTTCGAATTTGAATGGTATGGACGCTCCACCCTTGTCTCATTGTTCCCTTAGCTTCTTTATATAGTCCTAGCACGATCCTATACCTCTCACACTCTCTCATTTGCTCAAAATATCTAAATTCAAGTTTTAAAATCTCTCTCAAGTTCATCTTTTGCTCAAAGCTTAGTTCTTTCTAGTTTTTGGGTCACTAACCTATTAACTTTAAGCTTTGAGTTTATTCCTCTCAGTTTTTGTTCAAAAATGTCTTCCAAGATCACTAAGAAGTCCAAACAGGCAGCTGCAAGCTCCAAGGGTCGTAATGATGTTGATTTCGAATCAAGAGAGGATGCTGGAAGGTCCACTCGACGTCTCACTCGAGTATGCACTCGACCGAGTGGCTGTCCGAGTGACCAACCGAGCCAGCATGCGACTTCAAGAAACCCAGCTGTTGAGGAGGATCCTGAGAGAACTGAAAGTGAGGAAGAGAGGCAGACAACTCTCAATGAGTTTATTAGGAGAGCAAGGGCCAAAGGGAAGAGGCCAGCTGTTGAGGTTGAACAAGAGCAAAGTGAAAGTGAGAGTGAGGAAGAAGAAAATGAGGAAGAAGAGTTGATGGATGATGGAGAAGCTGAGTCTTGTGGATTGTCAAAAAAGTATCTTTATGATGCTTTCATGAGGATGGAGTTCTTGGGAACTAGATATCCACACAAGGAGACCATGGAGAAGTTTGCCATTGATGAGGATGTGGAGTGTCTCTTTGAGAAGAGCAGCCTTACCGAGTTCATGGGGCTTTGTATGGAGGGCTATAGAGAGGAAAGCTGTGAGTTCCTAGCCACTATCAATCTGCACACATATGTGAGGAAGGATGCTGAAGTAGGAGCTGGTCACATCTCTTTCACAATCAAAGGGAAGAAGCATGAGCTCTTAATGAAGAGGTTGGCTGATGTCTTTGGTTTTGAGGTTGGGAGCAATAGGAGTTTGATGGTTCCAAGAGAAGAATTGTATGCTGTGTGGGAAACCATTGGGGACAACAAGCTCTACTCATCCTCCAACTCCAAGAGCTCAAGGATTACGAGCCCAGTCTTGAGGTACTACCACAAAGCTCTTGCCAACACCTTCTTTGCTAGGAAGGAAACTGGGAACATCAATGAGGGAGAGCTAAAGATGATTGACTTGGCTCTCAATGGAGTCCTTCTTCAAGCAAGGAATGGAACCATCATCCTTCGTAGCACAGTGGAGACTGATCTTGCAATGGTGCTGATAGATCATATGATATATTTGAGAAGTTGGGTAGGCAAGCTTGAGAACAAGGGTTCAAGAGGAGCACTTACCATTGGAGGCATCATTACTCCAATTCTTCAAGCTGC
>NC_025699.1:21252329-21254222 GCF_000633955.1 Camelina sativa
GTTCCAAGAGAAGAACTGTATGCTGTGTGGGAAACCATTGGGGATAACAAGCTCTACTCATCCTCCAACTCCAAGAGCTCAAGGATTAGGAGCCCAGTCTTGAGGTACTACCACAAAGCTCTTGCCAACACCTTCTTTGCTAGGAAGGAAACTGGAAACATCAATGAGGGAGAGCTAAAGATGATTGACTTGGCTCTCAATGGAGTCCTTCTTCAAGCAAGGAATGGAACCATCATCCTTCGTAGCACAGTGGAGACTGATCTTGCAATGGTGCTGATAGATCATATGATATATTTGAGAAGTTGGGTAGGCAAGCTTGAGAACAAGGGTTCAAGAGGAGCACTTACCATTGGAGGCATCATTACTCCAATCCTTCAAGCTGCCAACATCCCACTTAGAGGAGAAGGGGTCTCCACAAGATGGATTGACTCCAGCTACCTTACCTCCACTCTCATCCTAGCCAAGGAGATGCATCAAGGGAACCACATTTTCAACTTTGAGCTTCCAACACTTGGGAAAAAGCAATTCATATTGCCTAACCAAGAGCTCACCACCATTCAAGAAGGAGCCAACATTGACTTTTGGCCAGCTGAGGAGCATTGGTTTGATGGAGTGGTTCAACCTAGAGTTGAGGAAGTTGGGAATGCACAAGTGGCTGATGGAGAAGAGCAGTTCTACTTTGAGGACTATGAGCCCAATCCAAGGGATAGTAGAGGAGTGAGAGAGCATAGCAAGAGGCTGACATTGTTGCAAAGATGGAATAAGTGGCATGGGAAGAGGTTTGACAAGCTGAAGAAGAAGGTGACTAACATGGCTAAGTCCATCAAGGGACTAAAGAAGGAGATTGCTGATCTGAAGAGTGGAAACTTATCTCCAAGCCATTCAAGCCCTTTGAGGAGAACTAGCTCAACTAGAGCACTTTCAAGAGTTGCAAACCCTGTGGAACCAGCTAGGGCTTCAATGTATGAGCCAAATCATAGGAAGAGGAGCTCAAGTGCCCGAGAACAACAATTTTCGAGGCACTCGACCGGGTCACTCGAGCACCCACTCGACCGAGCACCCTCGATGCACTTGGTCGAGCACCAGCCCAGATCACCCTATGGCTTCCCACCTCAAGTTGCTTATCCAGGCTATCCAGGTTACCCTCCCTTCCCACCCAAATACTTTATGGATCCAACACTATACCAGCAGTACCAGCAGTACCAGACTCAAGATATGGAGATTCGCGGTCCAGCTCGACCACCCCACTCGGACATGCACTCGACCGAGTCACGGTCGATTGGCATCGTCGAGCTGCCCCAAAGTCCGTCTCCAAGCCACCAAGAGGACCCCAACTACTCATATGACAGCATGCAGATGGATGTGGATGATGTTCATATATTTTACCATGTTTTCCCTTAGTTTATTCACATCTTTTGCATCTTTTTCTATCCATTTTTACCACTTTTGTGTAGCTTTAGGATCAATCTTGCATTAGAGTGTAGTTGCATTGCATTTGCATCTTTTCATGCATAAACAGGTGATTTTGGAGCTTAAGGAGCATGGAAGCAATGGAGAAGAGATGTGAAGCAATCATGAGGAGGAAACAAGGGAGTTAAGGCTGAAGAACCAAGATCCGGAGTCCAGCTCGACCAAGCACTCGACCGAGTGGGAGATGGACTCGACCGAGTGGAGTTACACAGAAGAAGCCAGCCCGACCTGTCACTCGACCGAGCACTGGTCGAGTTGACCGATTCGTGGACCACTTTGACTTTTCCCATTTTTAGGGCTTCCACTCCCCTTCCTATATAAGGCCTTGTACCTGCAGCCACCAAACAATCTAGATTTTTTAGTCCAGCTTTTCAGATATTCTAAACCTAGTTTTTACCTTTTTAGGAATATTATTCCTTTTGC
>NC_025699.1:21255140-21256261 GCF_000633955.1 Camelina sativa
GGAGAAGAGATGTGAAGCAATCATGAGGAGGAAACAAGGGAGTTAAGGCTGAAGAACCAAGATCCGGAGTCCAGCTCGACCAAGCACTCGACCGAGTGGGAGATGGACTCGACCGAGTGGAGTTGCACCAGGGAAGCCAGCTCAATCGGTCACTCGACCGAGCACTGGTCGAGTTGACCGATCCGTGGACCACTTTGACTTTTCCCAATTTTAGGGCTTCCACCTTCCCCACTATATAAGGACTTGTACTGCAGCCACCAAAAATATTTAGATTCTATTCCAGCTTTTCAGAAACCTAGTTTTTACCTTTTTAGGAATTTTATTCCTTTTGCTTTTTATATTTTTCCTTTTTTTAGATTTTGTTCTTAAGAAAAAGAAGAAGTCGTCATACTTGTTTGTTGAATAACTTTCTGGGTATTAAGAATTTGAGTTTGATTCCTTCATCAATATTGTAGATCTTTGTTTTATCTTTCTGAATATGCAAGTTTCAATGATTTATGGGTTTATGATTTGTTTGATCATGTCTTGCTTTGAGTAGTTATCTTAGGATCTTGAGGATGGTTTAGGATAGATTGATCTTGTGGTGNTTGCTTGCTGTTTGATCTGTGTTTGCTTTACTCTGTTTTTATTGCATTGCTCTGTTTTCACGTTTTAATCCCACTCGACCACCCACTCGACCTACACTCGGTCGAGTGCTGATCGAGCTGTTCCCCAGATTTCTTGTTTAGGTTTTGTGTTTGTCTTGTTTCATCCCTGTTTGATTTCCATTGCATTCACTTAGCATCTAGTTCATTACTTGCCTTGCATTAGTTCTTATCTAGTGTTTACAGTTTCTGTTTCTGTTCTTGCATCATTGCTTTTATAATCATCTTGTTTTATTTGCATTTAGTTCCTAGTTCTTGTAGTTTACTTTCTGCTTTCATCATTATCATCATAGGATTGTTAGTGACAGACAATCATCATCATATTTGGCTTAACTTAGAATCATATGCACATCTTGATTGTTCACAAGCACTCAGACTGGATTGACACCTCTTATACTGCAACTGCATAAGGGGAATTGAAACACCCACCATCATTCCATATCATTACACTTTCACACACATTCACCATTCACCACA
>NC_025699.1:21256609-21258357 GCF_000633955.1 Camelina sativa
TTGCTTGTTGTTTGATCTGATTTAGCATTGCTCTGTTTTTCTTGTCCTGCTCTGTTTTCACGTTTTAGTCCCACTCGACCACCCACTCGACCTACACTCGGTCGAGTGCTGATCGAGCTGTTCCCCAGATTTCTTGTTTATGCTTTGTGTTTGTCTTGTTTCATCCCTGTTTGATTTCCATTGCATTTACTTAGCATCTAGTTCATTACTTGCCTTGCATTAGTTCTTATCTAGTGTTTACAGTTTCTGTTTCTGTTCTTGCATCATTGCTTTTATAATCATCTTGTTTTATTTGCATTTAGTTCCTAGTTCTTGTAGTTTACTTTCTGCTTTCATCATTATCATCATAGGATTGTTAGTGACAGACAATCATCATCATATTTGGCTTAACTTAGATTCATATGCATATCTTGATTGTTCACAAGCACTCAGACTGGATTGATACCTCTTATACTGCAACTGCATAAGGGGAATTGAAACACCCATCATCATTCCATATCATACACTTTCACACACATACCTCATCTCACCACACAAATTACATGGTTCAATTTGGCGCCGTTGCCTGTTTGAGTTAGTTTTTGTGACATTTAGGATCCATATTAGTCTAAGATTAAGTTCCTTTTTGCATTTGTGAAGTTTCTGCACTTGAATCTTGTGTTTGGGGTTGAAGTTCCATTTGAGGTACCACTCGACCACCACTCGACCGAGTGGAGATCGAGCAGTTGATCGAGCCAGACCCCGGATGGTTTCAAACTGAGGTTGTTCCCTTTCTCTCTTGGGGACAAGGCACATTTGTGGGAGAAGACTCTGCCTACTGGTGCTATCACTACTTGGGATCAGTGTAAGAAGGCTTTCTTGGCCAAATTCTTCTCCAATGCTAGGACTACTAGATTGAGAAATGAGATCTCTGGATTTGCTCAAAGGAACAATGAAAGCTTTTGTGAAGCTTGGGAGAGATTCAAGGGCTACCAAACACAATGCCCTCATCATGGATTCAGTATGGAGTCATTGTTGAGTACACTTTATAGAGGAGTCCTTCCAAAGTTCAGGATGCTTCTTGACACAGCTTCTAATGGCAACTTCCTCAACAAGAATGTGGAAGAAGGATGGGAATTGGTTGAGAATCTTGCTCAGTCAGATGGTAATTATAATGAAGATTATGATAGGACCATAAGGAGTTCCTCAACTGATCATGAGGACAAGTACAAGAAGGATTTGAAGATGGTCAGTGAGAAACTTGACAAGATACTCCTCAGCCAGTCCAAGTCAGTTCACTTCATTAGTGAAGAAGAAGCTCCAGTTCAAGAGGGGGAGAATGAGTATGTTGAGCTTTGCTATATGCAAAACCAAGGTGGATTCAAGGGCTACTGATGTAGTACTTTTTCTCTCAATTAAATTATCGAACCTCAGTTTGCAATGATCAACACACCAGGAATACACATGAATGCTTAATCTAAGCTAATAAGAAAGGGTTTTGTTTTATGTATCAACTAACTAGAAGCAACTTTAAATAAGTCAAACAAACAAACTAAAAGCAAGCAACACACAACTAAGAACAGTTTTAAAATCAAGATTAAACAAGTGAACCTTGGGCAAGGTAATTGACTTGGGAGATAGCTAATCAATCCTAGATGTCTAAGCAACAATCAAGAACAATCCTATGGCTAAGAACACTTATGCAAATCAATTCATTTCCATGATAGAGATCCTATGCTAATCAAGTGATAATCAACAATTTCCAAAGG
>NC_025699.1:21259460-21271654 GCF_000633955.1 Camelina sativa
AAGATAGGAAATACATAAATAAAGACCTAGACATCAAAGATCAATCATCTATCTCCCTAATCTACCAAGCCCAAAATCCTAAAAGATCTACTCACTCATCATCATGATCACACAAAGGAAAGAGTTTGATTTTTGTGAAATCAAAATAAGAGTTTATAGGTTAAGAGATTAGAAAGAGATATTGCTATTAAAAACTGGAAAATCAACCAAGGATTCAATAAACCAAGAGTAGACAAGCTTAAGAACCCTAAGTGGCTACTGAAAAAAAAGATAAGATAAGAGATATGTCTCCTTAATAGGTTTAGAGTATTTATAGGAAAGTAGAAGAGAACCTAGGTCAACCCAAAACAAACTGGGTCAAACCCGGTTCAAAAATAAAACAAGTGAGGAGATGGCTCCAGCGGCCATGGTTTGGCCGAGTGGTGTGGCCGTGTGTCTTCACTCGGTCTTGGTTTGGCCGCGTGGTGTGGCCGTGTGTGTCTTCACACCCCCAACCACTTAAAACCCATCGGTCATGGCTTGGCCGAGTGGTGTGGCCGCGTGCCTTCACTCGGTCTTGGTTTGGCCGCGTGGTGTGACCGCGTGTGTATTCGCACCCTCAACCACTTAAACTCCATCGGTCATGGCTTGGCCGAGTGGTGTGGCCGCGTGCCTTCACTCGGTCTTGGTTTGGCCGCGTTGTGCGGCCGCGTGTGTCTTCGCGCCAGAATGACCTACATCCACTAAAACTGCCATAACTATTGCATAGTAGCTCGGATTTGCTTGACATAACCTCCATTGGAAAGATAACTCAAATTATTATAACTTTGATGAAGAGAGTGGAAGATAAATCTCAATGTAAGATCTTCATCCGAGTCGATCTTTGAGACGCTTTTGACCGGTTCTTAATCTTCCATCCGAGAAATTGAGCCGGCCAAGCTTTGGCCGATTGAGATGGCCGATTGGGACGACCGGGCACACTTTGGCTGATGGTGGTGGCCGCCNAAGTGAGGAGATGGCTCCAGCGGCCATGGTTTGGCCGAGTGGTGTGGCCGTGTGTCTTCACTCGGTCTTGGTTTGGCCGCGTGGTGTGGCCGTGTGTGTCTTCACACCCCCAACCACTTAAAACCCATCGGTCATGGCTTGGCCGAGTGGTGTGGCCGCGTGCCTTCACTCGGTCTTGGTTTGGCCGCGTGGTGTGACCGCGTGTGTATTCGCACCCTCAACCACTTAAACTCCATCGGTCATGGCTTGGCCGAGTGGTGTGGCCGCGTGCCTTCACTCGGTCTTGGTTTGGCCGCGTGGTGTGACCGCGTGTGTATTCGCACCCTCAACCACTTAAACTCCATCGGTCATGGCTTGGCCGAGTGGTGTGGCCGCGTGCCTTCACTCGGTCTTGGTTTGGCCGCGTGGTGTGACCGCGTGTGTATTCGCACCCTCAACCACTTAAACTCCATCGGTCATGGCTTGGCCGAGTGGTGTGGCCGCGTGCCTTCACTCGGTCTTGGTTTGGCCGCGTGGTGTGACCGCGTGTGTATTCGCACCCTCAACCACTTAAACTCCATCGGTCATGGCTTGGCCGAGTGGTGTGGCCGCGTGCCTTCACTCGGTCTTGGTTTGGCCGCGTGGTGTGACCGCGTGTGTATTCGCACCCTCAACCACTTAAACTCCATCGGTCATGGCTTGGCCGAGTGGTGTGGCCGCGTGCCTTCACTCGGTCTTGGTTTGGCCGCGTGGTGTGACCGCGTGTGTATTCGCACCCTCAACCACTTAAACTCCATCGGTCATGGCTTGGCCGAGTGGTGTGGCCGCGTGCCTTCACTCGGTCTTGGTTTGGCCGCGTGGTGTGACCGCGTGTGTATTCGCACCCTCAACCACTTAAACTCCATCGGTCATGGCTTGGCCGAGTGGTGTGGCCGCGTGCCTTCACTCGGTCTTGGTTTGGCCGCGTGGTGTGACCGCGTGTGTATTCGCACCCTCAACCACTTAAACTCCATCGGTCATGGCTTGGCCGAGTGGTGTGGCCGCGTGCCTTCACTCGGTCTTGGTTTGGCCGCGTGGTGTGACCGCGTGTGTATTCGCACCCTCAACCACTTAAACTCCATCGGTCATGGCTTGGCCGAGTGGTGTGGCCGCGTGCCTTCACTCGGTCTTGGTTTGGCCGCGTGGTGTGACCGCGTGTGTATTCGCACCCTCAACCACTTAAACTCCATCGGTCATGGCTTGGCCGAGTGGTGTGGCCGCGTGCCTTCACTCGGTCTTGGTTTGGCCGCGTGGTGTGACCGCGTGTGTATTCGCACCCTCAACCACTTAAACTCCATCGGTCATGGCTTGGCCGAGTGGTGTGGCCGCGTGCCTTCACTCGGTCTTGGTTTGGCCGCGTGGTGTGACCGCGTGTGTATTCGCACCCTCAACCACTTAAACTCCATCGGTCATGGCTTGGCCGAGTGGTGTGGCCGCGTGCCTTCACTCGGTCTTGGTTTGGCCGCGTGGTGTGACCGCGTGTGTATTCGCACCCTCAACCACTTAAACTCCATCGGTCATGGCTTGGCCGAGTGGTGTGGCCGCGTGCCTTCACTCGGTCTTGGTTTGGCCGCGTGGTGTGACCGCGTGTGTATTCGCACCCTCAACCACTTAAACTCCATCGGTCATGGCTTGGCCGAGTGGTGTGGCCGCGTGCCTTCACTCGGTCTTGGTTTGGCCGCGTGGTGTGACCGCGTGTGTATTCGCACCCTCAACCACTTAAACTCCATCGGTCATGGCTTGGCCGAGTGGTGTGGCCGCGTGCCTTCACTCGGTCTTGGTTTGGCCGCGTGGTGTGACCGCGTGTGTATTCGCACCCTCAACCACTTAAACTCCATCGGTCATGGCTTGGCCGAGTGGTGTGGCCGCGTGCCTTCACTCGGTCTTGGTTTGGCCGCGTGGTGTGACCGCGTGTGTATTCGCACCCTCAACCACTTAAACTCCATCGGTCATGGCTTGGCCGAGTGGTGTGGCCGCGTGCCTTCACTCGGTCTTGGTTTGGCCGCGTGGTGTGACCGCGTGTGTATTCGCACCCTCAACCACTTAAACTCCATCGGTCATGGCTTGGCCGAGTGGTGTGGCCGCGTGCCTTCACTCGGTCTTGGTTTGGCCGCGTGGTGTGACCGCGTGTGTATTCGCACCCTCAACCACTTAAACTCCATCGGTCATGGCTTGGCCGAGTGGTGTGGCCGCGTGCCTTCACTCGGTCTTGGTTTGGCCGCGTGGTGTGACCGCGTGTGTATTCGCACCCTCAACCACTTAAACTCCATCGGTCATGGCTTGGCCGAGTGGTGTGGCCGCGTGCCTTCACTCGGTCTTGGTTTGGCCGCGTGGTGTGACCGCGTGTGTATTCGCACCCTCAACCACTTAAACTCCATCGGTCATGGCTTGGCCGAGTGGTGTGGCCGCGTGCCTTCACTCGGTCTTGGTTTGGCCGCGTGGTGTGACCGCGTGTGTATTCGCACCCTCAACCACTTAAACTCCATCGGTCATGGCTTGGCCGAGTGGTGTGGCCGCGTGCCTTCACTCGGTCTTGGTTTGGCCGCGTGGTGTGACCGCGTGTGTATTCGCACCCTCAACCACTTAAACTCCATCGGTCATGGCTTGGCCGAGTGGTGTGGCCGCGTGCCTTCACTCGGTCTTGGTTTGGCCGCGTGGTGTGACCGCGTGTGTATTCGCACCCTCAACCACTTAAACTCCATCGGTCATGGCTTGGCCGAGTGGTGTGGCCGCGTGCCTTCACTCGGTCTTGGTTTGGCCGCGTGGTGTGACCGCGTGTGTATTCGCACCCTCAACCACTTAAACTCCATCGGTCATGGCTTGGCCGAGTGGTGTGGCCGCGTGCCTTCACTCGGTCTTGGTTTGGCCGCGTGGTGTGACCGCGTGTGTATTCGCACCCTCAACCACTTAAACTCCATCGGTCATGGCTTGGCCGAGTGGTGTGGCCGCGTGCCTTCACTCGGTCTTGGTTTGGCCGCGTGGTGTGACCGCGTGTGTATTCGCACCCTCAACCACTTAAACTCCATCGGTCATGGCTTGGCCGAGTGGTGTGGCCGCGTGCCTTCACTCGGTCTTGGTTTGGCCGCGTGGTGTGACCGCGTGTGTATTCGCACCCTCAACCACTTAAACTCCATCGGTCATGGCTTGGCCGAGTGGTGTGGCCGCGTGCCTTCACTCGGTCTTGGTTTGGCCGCGTGGTGTGACCGCGTGTGTATTCGCACCCTCAACCACTTAAACTCCATCGGTCATGGCTTGGCCGAGTGGTGTGGCCGCGTGCCTTCACTCGGTCTTGGTTTGGCCGCGTGGTGTGACCGCGTGTGTATTCGCACCCTCAACCACTTAAACTCCATCGGTCATGGCTTGGCCGAGTGGTGTGGCCGCGTGCCTTCACTCGGTCTTGGTTTGGCCGCGTGGTGTGACCGCGTGTGTATTCGCACCCTCAACCACTTAAACTCCATCGGTCATGGCTTGGCCGAGTGGTGTGGCCGCGTGCCTTCACTCGGTCTTGGTTTGGCCGCGTGGTGTGACCGCGTGTGTATTCGCACCCTCAACCACTTAAACTCCATCGGTCATGGCTTGGCCGAGTGGTGTGGCCGCGTGCCTTCACTCGGTCTTGGTTTGGCCGCGTGGTGTGACCGCGTGTGTATTCGCACCCTCAACCACTTAAACTCCATCGGTCATGGCTTGGCCGAGTGGTGTGGCCGCGTGCCTTCACTCGGTCTTGGTTTGGCCGCGTTGTGCGGCCGCGTGTGTCTTCGCGCCAGAATGACCTACATCCACTAAAACTGCCATAACTATTGCATAGTAGCTCGGATTTGCTTGACATAACCTCCATTGGAAAGATAACTCAAATTATTATAACTTTGATGAAGAGAGTGGAAGATAAATCTCAATGTAAGATCTTCATCCGAGTCGATCTTTGAGACGCTTTTGACCGGTTCTTAATCTTCCATCCGAGAAATTGAGCCGGCCAAGCTTTGGCCGATTGAGATGGCCGATTGGGACGACCGGGCACACTTTGGCTGATGGTGGTGGCCGCCGATGATGGCGCTCCAGTGCATCTCTTCTTCACTTCACTCTTCTTTGCTTCTTTGCAATCAAAACAAGTCTAAATGCTCCAAATGTGTTGAGATTACTCCAAGAACCTGAGAGATAACATACTAGATGCAAATCCTCCTAAAACAACCTAGAATGACAATATTATGCAACAAACTTATGCAAAAACAAGGCTTAAAACCCAACAAAAACACAAGATATCAACTCCCCCAAACTTATCTCTTGCTGGTCCTCAAGCAAGAACCAAACAAAAAGTGAGAGAGAGAGGTTTAAAAATGGGATTCAGAACCTAAAGGTATGAGATAAAGGATTCAAACCAAAGTCCTTAGATGCAGTTCAATGGTGCTAAGATCAATCAAAGTCCTTACAAATATTTTTCTATGCTTAGCACAATGCACCACTCTAGTTCATCTTCTATCTATTGGCAAAGACTTGCAATCCTACTGAACATCTCTTTCACATTCATTAAAGTGTTTGGTGTGATCTTGCAAATGGAAAAATAAATCAAGCTCAATTGGGTTAAGGGAAAGGCTGTTTATAAAGTGGTTGGAAATGGTGTTTTTGGGTGGTTAATTCTCAAACAAAGAGGAATGCTAGACAGTCATGAAATCTATCTAAGACTGAGAATAATTTGGGCATACAAAGCTTAGCTCTTGATGTTCTACCCACCTAGAAGCTTTTCTACCCTTTTTCTCATCTTACTTATCTTCCTTTCAAACCCAAAAAATCAACCTTATTCAACTTACCCCGTTTTTCTTCTTTACTTATGGTCTTATTCCTTTATTTTTATTATATCTCTAAGGCTGTTCTTGCTTTAAACACTAGCTCATTTTATTTCTTATTCATTCTTTGCTATACTCCCAATCTTGTTTGATTTTCCTTTACTCTTTTCATTTTGAATCTAGGAGATTATAACAATACTTTCTATCCCTTTTCTTTGAGACTTAGAGCTTATAACCAACTTAACCTTAGAGATTTTTCTTTTCTTTGACCAAGTAAACCTTTATTTCCCTTCTTATTCTCTCTTTTTCCCAAACTTGACCCCAAATCAACATTCTAACCACCTATTTCTTTCAAAACCAGTCCTATTAGCTAGCATTAAAGATTCCAAGCCTAGCTAAAAACAAGAGCCAGTTCTTTGTCATTCTCAATACTCTCAAGATTTCACAACCTATAGCATTATCAAGAAAAGGCCTCACTCAAAAAATCAATACAAGGCTTGAAAGAAAAGGTTGGGGTCCAAAGGCATGGCAAGAGATTGGGTTAAACAAAATAGAGTGGCAAATAGAGATAGTTAACACAAATGAAAGTTCCATGAGCTAGCATTCATAGTCCATATGCAAGATAATTTAAAGATCAAATTAAAGTCCAAATAATATAGAGATGCAGCAATGGTCAAGCAAGCTTTACACTAGAAGAAAATGCTTTCAAGTAACACAATGTTTTTAAGCCTAGATTCTTCATTTTTTCCCCAAGATTAAACAAGCACCAATGAGCTATAAATGAGGGCTGTGGGTTCAATCCTAAAACTCAAAATTTACAAGGCAATTTCATTATTATCCCAAATGCAAATGAAAATGCATAGTAAATGCTTCTAGACTCAATCTTAAACACAAGAATGAATAGGCAAAGCTAAATGCTTTTTTTTGGTATTTTTTTAAATTTTTTGATTTTTTTTGATTTTTCTCAAAACATAGGTATTAACAATGCATCACACAAAACATGAAAATCAAAACAGAACACAATGTTAGATGGCTAGTCTCTCCCCCAAACTTAACTCACACAGTCCCTGTGTGAGAAAAGTCCAAGAGAAAGACTAACAAAATAAAGAAAACAAGACTCAAATAATATATACAATGGAAGGTTAGGACCATACCTTGGCCCTAGTTGTGAACCTTAGGGAATGGAGTGATAGGAGGAGCTTTAGTGCTCCCTTGAGATCCTGTTGAATTGGTGGAAGGAGAGTGGAGGTTGATAGTAATCTCACTTGAGAGAAGTTCATGAAGCTTATCTTTGTCATAATGATACTTGGGATCTAGCTTGGCTTTGACACTTGCAAAGGGTGAAGAAGAACCTTTGTGCTTCACTTTGTACTCTATTTCTCCATCAACAAGCCCCAAGGGATGCAAACACAAATTCATAGGAGAAGAGACAATGGTGGGAAGGTGGTTTTGTTTCTTCTTCCTCTTCTTCTTGTCAACAACTTTATTTGCTTGACCCAAATCTCCTTCTCTAGAGTCTCCTTTGAGGTCATCAAATAAAGAGTCTAAACACTCACCATCCAAAATTTCTTCACCACAATTAGCAAGTTGTAAAGTATCTCCATTCATCACATTCACAACTTGGACATCTTCTAGTTGATCCTTCAAAATCCTTGGTTCTTCTCCATTGCTATCATCTACCGATTGCTCAACAAAACAACCATATGAAAGCTTAGAAGTTTCTTGTACCTTTTTCTCATTCTCATCAACCATATCCAAATTATTTGTGAAGATAGCAGTGCAAAACTCCTTGAGGGTAGCTTTGGATTCACTAGAAGAGGTGTGAGGTACCTTAGGATCAACAATTTTCCAATGAGAAGCCAAACTAATGATCTTATGATCAAGTTCATTGTACACCCCATCCATCTTATTGTGCAGCTCAACAACACTCTTACTCAAGTCCATATAACCTTTAATTTGACCTTCTAAAACTCGTTTCAACATGGCACTCACTTCATTATCTTGAGGAGGAAGTTGAATAGAAGACTTTCGTTGAAGCTTTAAAGGTGGATAAGCTTGGTTATAACCTCTGTGTTGGTATCTTCTTTCCTCAGCTTTGTCACCACCCTCTCTTGGGATTCTATCATAGTCCTCCTCATAGTATCTTTGATCACTTTGAGCCAAATTCTCAACAAGCAACTCTCCTTGTTCTATGGTGAGGTTTGAAAAACTTCCTTTGCTAGCCATGTCCAATGTCAATTTGAGCTCCTTCTTAACTCCTCCATATAAAATACTAAGTATAGCTTGCTTGTTGAATCCATGATGTGGGCAATCTCGAATATATCCCTTAAGTCTTCCCCATGCTTCATTGAAGCTTTCATGAATTTCTTGCTTAAAACTCAATATGTCATTTCTCACTTGAGCTGTTCTTTGCTTGGAGTAGAACTTGAGAAGGAAGATCTTCTTACAATCATCCCAGGAATTGACCAAATGAGATGGGATAGTTCTCTCCCATTGGCTTGCTTTCTCTCCAAGAGAAAATGGAAATAAGATGAGCTTGATACTATCACTGGGCACACCTCCAATCCTAAATGTGCTACACATCCTCTCAAAGGAGTCCAAATGATCATAGGGATTCTCCATAGCTAGTCCCAAGAACTTAGAGCCTTGAATCAATCTAATCAAACTTGGCTTGATTTCATAAGCATTGGCTTCTATGGGAGGAGGTCGAATTCCATATCTTGACTCATGATAAAGAGCATCAAAGCTTCCTATTGTCAATGTGTTCTCTTGAAGTTGACTTGGATTTGTTACTATTACTTGAGGTTTTGGAGCTTTAGTAATGCTTGTTTGATTGTCCACAGCCAACACCTTGAATGACCTTGTCTTTCCATTCTTCTTATTTTGGTTTGAGTACCTTTGAAAGCATAAGAGAATCAAGGAAGACAAATTAGTAACAACAAGCAAAAGTGAATTCATCATCTCAACTAGATGCATAAAGCTAATCATATTCACGAAATTAAATGGCCTAGTCTCAAGCAAAGATGAAATCCTAATGGTTAAATGCAATTGCAAACCGGCAACGGCGCCAAATTGATGTAGTACTTTTTCTCTCAATTAAATTATCGAACCTCAGTTTGCAATGATCAACACACCAGGAATACACATGAATGCTTAATCTAAGCTAATAAGAAAGGGTTTTGTTTTATGTATCAACTAACTAGAAGCAACTTTAAATAAGTCAAACAAACAAACTAAAAGCAAGCAAACACACAACTAAGAACAGTTTTAAAATCAAGATTAAACAAGTGAACCTTGGGCAAGGTAATTGACTTGGGAGATAGCTAATCAATCCTAGATGTCTAAGCAACAATCAAGAACAATCCTATGGCTAAGAACACTTATGCAAATCAATTCATTTCCATGATAGAGATCCTATGCTAATCAAGTGATAATCAACAATTTCCAAAGGCAATCACAAGGCAAGCATGCATTAAAATCAAGTCTAAATACTACTAAGCACCCTAATCATCAATTTCCATTGGCTAGGAATGCAAAGCTCTTGAATAGTTTGGTTCAGGAATTTCATCAAACACCTTGTGGGCATGGAAATCCTAAAGTCTAGATTCAAGCTTTGTCATGGCTATCTAGCATTATTATCACTAATCAAGATAGGAAATACATAAATAAAGACCTAGACATCAAAGATCAATCATCTATCTCCCTAATCTACCAAGCCCAAAATCCTAAAAGATCTACTCACTCATCATCATGATCACACAAAGGAAAGAGTTTGATTTTTGTGAAATCATAATAAGAGTTTATAGGTTAAGAGATTAGAAAGAGATATTGCTATTAAAAACTGGAAAATCAACCAAGGATTCAATAAACCAAGAGTAGACAAGCTTAAGAACCCTAAGTGGCTACTGAAAAAAAGATAAGATAAGAGATATGTCTGTTTAATAGGTTTAGAGTATTTATAGGAAAGTAGAAGAGAACCTAGGTCAACCCAAAACAAACTGGGTCAAACCCGGTTCAAAAATAAAACAAGTGAGGAGATGGCTCCAGCGGCCATGGTTTGGCCGAGTGGTGTGGCCGTGTGTCTTCACTCGGTCTTGGTTTGGCCGCGTGGTGTGGCCGTGTGTGTCTTCACACCCCCAACCACTTAAAACCCATCGGTCATGGCTTGGCCGAGTGGTGTGGCCGCGTGCCTTCACTCGGTCTTGGTTTGGCCGCGTGGTGTGACCGCGTGTGTATTCGCACCCTCAACCACTTAAACTCCATCGGTCATGGCTTGGCCGAGTGGTGTGTCCGCGTGCCTTCACTCGGTCTTGGTTTGGCCGCGTTGTGCGGCCGCGTGTGTCTTCGCGCCAGAATGACCTACATCCACTAAAACTGCCATAACTATTGCATAGTAGCTCGGATTTGCTTGACATAACCTCCATTGGAAAGATAACTCAAATGACTATAACTTTGATGAAGAGAGTGGAAGATAAATCTCAATGTAAGATCTTCATCCGAGTCGATCTTTGAGACGCTTTTGACCGGTTCTGAATCTTCCATCCGAGAAATTGAGCCGGGCAAGCTTTGGCCGATTGAGATGGCCGATTGGGACGACCGGGCACACTTTGGCTGATGGTGGTGGCCGCTGATGATGGCGCTCCAGTGCATCTCTTCTTCACTTCACTCTTCTTTGCTTCTTTGCAATCAAAACAAGTCTAAATGCTCCAAATGTGTTGAGATTACTCCAAGAACCTGAGAGATAACATACTAGATGCAAATCCTCCTAAAACAACCTAGAATGACAATATTATGCAACAAACTTATGCAAAAACAAGGCTTAAAACCCAACAAAAACAAAAGATATCAGCTACAATCAAGGTGGTTTCAAGAACAACAACCTATCTTATAGGAGCACCAATGTGGCTAATCCACAAGATCAAGTCTACCCTCCTCCACAGCCTCAACAGCCTCAAGGGTTCCAAAACTATATTCCCAAACAACAGCAGCAGGTGTTCCAACCCCAGATGTGTCCCCCACCAGGATTTCAGACTAACCAGGGCCAAGAACAAGACCTTAGAGCTATGATACAGCAGCTGTTGATTGGTCAAACCCAAGGGAAGATTGAGGAGGCTAAGCAGTTTGCTGAACTGAACCAAAGGCTTACATCCCAGTACAATGACCTGAACATGAAGTTTGAAGGTCTTAACTCTAGAGTCAAGTATATGGAGAGCAACATAGCCCCTTCTTCAGCTCCAAAACCCAACCAACTCCCTGGAAAAGCTGTTCAAAATCCAAGGGAGTTCACAGCCAAGGCCATCCTAATTCAGGAGGAAGAAGTCACTGAGGACAGTGAAGTCCAGGTTTGGGGGAATTCATCAGTTACTGAAGCCCCAAGTGACATATGTGCAAGTAAACAGGAACTCGCAGGAGAACTCGACCAGGAGCTCGACCACACACTCGATCGAGTGCATGCCCGAGTGGTCGATCGAGCTGCGCAATTCGAAGCTGTCAAGCCTGCTAAGTACATTCCTCCTGCTTACAAGCCTCTTCTACCATTCCCTGGGCGTTTCAAAGCACAGAAGATCAAGGAGTTAAGGGAAATAATTGAGAAAAAGGCATTGTTGGCTAAGCAACAAGAGGAAGAGAGGGTTTTGAAAGAAGAAGCTTTGGTTAAGAAAGAGGAACAAGTGTCAGCCATTCAAGAGATCATAATAGCTTACCAAGAAGAGGAGAGAGGGCCTGCCTTGGAACAGTATGAGCCATATCCTCTCTACAAAAATTTTTTGCTTGATTTGTCTAGTAAGAGGGCTGAAGCTCAAGATGAGAAGGATCTTGAGAACCTTGCAGGAGTGATCATTCCAGTAAAGCTCAGTGATCCAGGACCTTTCTATCTACCCTGCACAATCAGTTATCTTCACTACAACCAATGTCTTTGTGATTTGGGAGCTTCAACAAGTGTCATGCCTTACTCCATAGCCCAAAAGCTTGGAAGAACTTATTTCAAATCTACCAATCTCCATGTGCTTCTAGCTGATGGGACAAATAGAGAGATAGTTGGAAGGTTGGAGAATGTCCCACTTAAGATAGGGAAGGCAAGGATTCACACTGACTTTGTGGTGATAGAGATGGACAAGGAGCCTGAGGATCCAATTTTGCTAGGGAGGCCATTCTTAGCTACTGTTGGAGCAGTCATTGATGTCAAGGAAGGTCTTGTGACCTTGAACATTGCTGAAGATGTGGTAATGAAGTTCAACATATATAACCCAACCAACCTGCCTACCATTGATGATCAACCCTTCACTATCAAGGAGAAAGTTGATAATGAGGTGTTCAAGGATGAAGGAGACCCTAAGGCTGAGTTCCCACTGATATATCATGGTTTTTATGGTTTTTAACCATGATATAATGAGTCTTTTAGTGTCTTTTCATTTG
>NC_025699.1:21271714-21273121 GCF_000633955.1 Camelina sativa
TTCTCAACCACTTCTATGATGATGCAATGTCAGATGAGTTGAGAGTCCTGAAATCCTAAACGTAGCAAAATTAAACAACCAAATGGCAACGCCGCCAAATTGATAGACTAGTTTTCACCAAGGGTTTCAATTCCCTATGCAGTTGTAGTACAAAGGGTTATCAATCCAAATGGTTGTTATGCTAGCAGATAGGATGCAATTAGAATCAAGCAAGTCAAGCCAAGCAAAAGGGGTGATCGAGTATGCAAGTGAACTATGAACAGCTCGAGGTATTACTCGATACAGGTTATCGTGTACCTGATCGGGTAAGTGGTCGAGTAAGTAAGGAAAATGCAAGAAATGAAATACGAAAGTTCCTAAGGATAGGGGTAATCGAATCCTAAGTGTTCTAGACCAATACGGATGCCTTACATGCCTCAAGCAATTATTTCCTAGACAATGAACCTCTAAAACCTTGTCACCACACTGTCGCACTAGTGACAATCAACCTTGAACATACTACCACACTGTCGCACTAGCAATATGAACAAGCAGGCATTAAGAACAATTCATTTTTGTCAGTATACTTAGACTTATCTGATTTTGTCACTCAAAGTTAACTATACCTCTAGCATTGACCTAATCAAGCATTTTATCTACTCCTTTCGGCATGTAGCATTATAAACGCCCTAGATCTAATCTCAACCTTTTGGTCTGTTGACCGCATTAAGAACATCAACCTAGAAGGAAATTTATCTATCATAACAATCAACAAAAGCATCATAACCGATAAAGAACACCTAATCATCTATCCCATCCCTAGAAACTTTGCTACACTACTCGGACATAGAAACAAATGATAAAGCCATAGAAATAAACGAAAATGAGATTATTAAAAAGATAGAGTAGAGTAGAAAAGAGTAGGGATAAAATATCTATGAAAAACTACAAAATAAAAGTACAAAAACAAGAAAAATATGTTGAGTCGCTCAGTTCTCTCACAGAAGCTCTCGCTCTCTGGTTTGAGGGTCTTTGGCATGCTCGTTTGCGAGCTAGGGAAAGAGGGGTTTATATATGGAAACCCATTTGACCTAGCTTCCCAGACCTGCCCAATGGTCTACTCGATGGGGTACACGAGGCTTGAGTCGGGTAACTCCTCGGGTGGATCTTCGGGTTGCTCTTCGCGCTCTTGGATCCTCTTCGATCGTGTTGAGGTTCGTACTTGTTCTTGTAGCTCGATGGCTCCTTCGGGTACATGCTCGAGTTGTCCTTGTTTTTCCCCATTTTTGGCTCTTTAGCACCTGTTTTCATCCAATATATGCAAATGCAGAAATGCAACACCCTAAATGCTCTAAAACTTGATTCCTACAGTAAATGGTCTAAAAATGCTAAGTTAGAGGTATGAACAATGCAAAATATGGACAAAAA
>NC_025699.1:21273674-21274153 GCF_000633955.1 Camelina sativa
TTAATAGTACTTTGATGCTAGTTGAGTAGTTAGAAGCATAAGATTGAACCAAGCCTTGAATTCTTGCATTGCATTTGGTCTAAATTGAAGCATGTTGAGATTTGAAACCATTTCCTATTTATAAGAACCTAATATTGACTTGCAATTATCAATGTGTGCATTGCTTTAAACTCATGGATACCATATACATACTTGGATCATCTTTCTCTTTTTTACCACTCTTGTTGATCTAAGTAGCTGATTAAACAATTAAGAATCAGTTCCCCTACCCCTAAACCAAACCTTCTTTCAAGCCATGTTTATTCTTGTGTGTGTGAGGCCTATTTTTGGGATTGAGCTTGGTAGAAAGTGTTAGGTTTGAACTGACAAGAGTAAAGCCTTGTGTAGTTCTAGTTTGCATTTTTCAAACTAGATAGGACTAGGTGGTTCACTTGTTGGGTTTGGGACTTGGCTGTTATGAAAAGAAAGGAGGAAAAAGA
>NC_025699.1:21274163-21295359 GCF_000633955.1 Camelina sativa
AGGACTGTGTGATTTAAGTTTGGGGGAGGGTTTGAGATAACATTTGATATTGTGTTTTGTGTTCTTATTTCAAATTTTTAGCATCATCATGTTAGTATTTGCATAACATCTAAGGCATAGAAAAACCCTAAAAATTTGAAAAACTTTTTGCAAAAATCTTTATAAAAAAAGAGTGTTCATGTAGTTTTCATTGCATATTAGGATCTTGTTTAGCATGTTTAATGTAGGATTGTATAATATTTGCATTAGGGATCTATGATGAGTTTGCCTTGCTAGCTTGTTTTATTCACTAGACTAGGATCAATGCCCAAGTTAATAGTACTTTGATGATAGTTGAGTGGTTAGAAGCATAAGATTGAACCCAGCCTTGAATTCCTGCATTGCATTTGGTCTAAATTGAAGCATGTTGTGATTTGATGCCATTTCCTATTTATAAGAACCTAATATTGACTTGCAATTATCAATGTGTGCATTGCTTTAAACTCATGGATACCATATACATACTTGGATCATCTTTCTCTTTTTTACCACTCTTGTTGATCTAAGTAGCTGATTAAACAATTAAAATCAGTTTCCCTACCCCTTAACCAACCCTTCTTTCAAGCCATGTTTATTCTTGTGTGTGTGAGGCCTATTTTTGGGATTGAGCTTGGTAGAAAGTGTTAGGTTTGAACTGACAAGAGTAAGAACTTGTGTAGTTCTAGTTTGCATTTTTCAAAAGAGATAGGACTAGGTGGTTCACTTGTTGGGTTTGGGACTTGGCTGTTATGAAAAGAAAGGAGGAAAAAGAGAAAGAAAAAGGGTAGAGTCTTTAAGAGGAAAATGTGTTTAAGCAAGGTCTAGTGAAAGGATGGGAAGTAAAAAATTGTTGAAGATGGTTCTAGTTAAAGAAAAGAAAAGAAAGAAAAGAAAAGTCTAGCAAAATGCTTGTATGTCTTAAGAATAAGACGAAAAGAGAACCATAGCAAATAAGTAAGAATCCCCCATCCCACTAGAAAGATCAAATAAGAAACCTCTCCTAAGACTTGAAAACCAAAAGAGAAAAGGGTGAAAGAGAAAAGAAGAAGTTAAAGGGTAGCACCATTTGGGTTTAGATTGATAGGAAGAATTCTTTGGGTGCCTTTGGGTAGACAAGGTTTTGTTCTTGTATGTGTCTAAGTGTTCTTACCTTTAGCATTCTTCTAAAGCTCAATCCATTTTCATGAGAGAACCTTGATATTGATAAACCCCACTCTAAAGAGAGACCACCATTGTCTCAAAACTTATATCTCCAAGCCAAATGAGTTTAAGCATTGCATAGAATTGATTCATGTTCTTGATTAATGAATGTTAAATGAAATGGTTGATTTGAATGCATGTGGATATCTAAGGCTCAAATCAGTAAAGGTTGTGATATGCTTGTCTAAAATCTTTAAGTACAGCTCATTCAACTTGCATCATAGTACTACTAACTTGGACATTGATTCTAGATGGTCTATTTGCAAGCTTTAGGAGCTGAGATCCCACTTTCAAACCTCACCTACCTTCTTATGTCTTGTTTCTTTGCTTGAGGGCAAGCAAAGACTAAGTTTGGGGGTGTTGATGTTCATATATTTAACCATGTTTTCCCTTAGTTTATTCACATATTTTGCATCTTTTGATATCCATTTTAGTCATTATTGCATAGCTTTAGGACTAATCATGCATTAGAGTATAGTTGCATTGCATTTGCATCTTTTCATGCATAAACAGGTGATTTGGAGCTTAAGGAGCATGGAAGCAATGCTGAGGAGAAGTGAAGCAATCATGAAGGAAAAGCAAGAGAGTTAAGGCTGAAGAACCAAGGTCCGGAGTCCCACTCGACCAGACACTCGACCGTGTGCAGAGAGGCACTCGACCGAGTGGAAGATGCACGAGAGAAGCCAACTCGACCGGTCACTCGACCGAGCACCGGGTCGAGTTGGCTGAGCCGCCTAGCTATTTTGTCTTTTAGCATTTTTAGGGCTTCCACTACTTTTTCTATATAAGGGCTTGTACCCTGCGGCCACCAAAGAGTCCAGCGTTTTAGATAGTCAAAAACCTAGTTTTTACCCTTTTGGGAATTATTCTTTTTGCACTTTTATTTTCTTAGATCTTGTACCTTCTTTTGAAGGAGAAAACAAAGAATTCTTGGATTTTTTTGGTTCCATAACTTTCAAGATATTAAGATATCGTGTTTGATTCCTTCTTGAATATTGTAGATCTTTGCTTTATCTTTCATTTGATACAAGTTTCAGTATTTTCTGGGTTTATGACTTTGATGTTCATCATGTGTTCTTGTGAGTAGTTGCTTAGGATCTTGAGGATGGGTTAGGCTAGATTGTGTTTGAGGTTTGTTTGATTTGGTCAAGCTTGATTGTAGTAGATCTCTTCTAGGCTAGATGTTCTTAATGCTGATCCTATAACTGAGAGGGTAGGGTTTGATTTCAAGCATCTTAGCATCACACCAATTTTTAAGGAGCATAGATAAGGCTAGATCTAGAGTTTACCATTAGGCTTGCTAAGAGATTAGAAGTCTTGTTTGGTATTTGACATATTGATTAATGCCTGCTTGTGTAGATTCTTTACTTTATGAGAACAAGTCTAGAGATGCATGAGTTTGATTGTTTCTTGCCATGAGAGTGGATTAAACATGTCTTAGAAAATATTGTTTAGAGATTAGCTCAAGTTGTTTGAGATTTGTTGACCTCAATCATTAGTCCAGCCCATGAATCCCTCCTCAAGACCTTCCTTGTCTATTGATTTCTTAGTCTAAATCCTGCTGCTTGCTTGTTGTTTGATTCGCTTTCATATTGCTCTGTTTTTCTTGTATTGCTCTGTTTTTCGCGTTTGTCCAGCTCGACCCTGCACTCGATCTACACTCGATCGAGTGCTTGCTCGAGTTAATCCCCAGAACTTTTGTTTATGCTTTGTAGTTGTCCTGTCTTAATTCCTATCTCATTCTAGTTGCATTTCAACAGCATTCACTTAGTATCTTGTTCATAATTGCTTTGCATTAGTTCATTACTTGCATTACCATAGTTTCTATTTCTTTTCTAGCTTCATAACTGTCATAATCATTCTGTTCCATTTACATTCAGCATTTAGTTCTAGTATCTTTTACATTCTGCACTTTACATTTCATCATAGGATTGTTAGTGACAAACATCCTTTGCATTTGGCTTGACTTAGACATTTATGCACATCCTGATTACTTGCAAACTCTCAGATTGGATTGACACCTCTTGTACTACAATTGCATAAGGGGAATTGAAACACCCTGCCATCCATTCATTCATATCTCACCATTCCATACATTCATCATATTACCACCCACAAACATATATGTGTTTTAGTAACGTAGTACTCAGTTTGTGGTACCATGCCCTTGGAGATTGTTTCAAACCATAAATAGCTTTGTTGAGATTAAGTACTTTTCACGGGTCCAGTGATGTCTTCTAGGCCGGGTGGAGGTCGCATGTACACTTCATCTTCTAGTTCGCCTTGTAAGAATGCATTCTTGACATCCATTTGCCACATCTCCCAATTGAGTTTTGTTGCCAATGAGAGAACTACTCGAAGAGTATGGAGCTTGGCAACTGGTGCAAACGTATCAAGATAGTCCTCCCATACGTTTGAGTGAATCCTCTCGCCACGAGTCGTTCCTTGTAGCGTTCGACATCCCCATTAATTTTGTACTTGATAGTAAAAATCCAACGAGAAGTTACTGCTTTCTTTCCCTTGGGAAGATCAGCCTCATCCCAACTATGGTTTGACTCCATTGCGGTTGTTTCAGCTGAGACAGCATCACGCCACATTTTGTGGTCTTTGGCTTCTTCATAGCTTTGAGGGATCTAATGCTTAATAATCTTCCCAAGAAATGCTTGATGTTCCACTGGAAAATGCGCAAGAGTGAAAACGGCTTGAATAGGATGAGCAACAGCTACATTGTTGTAGTAGAACCGCATGTTTTTCTTCTTAAGTCGTTCACTACGTTGTGGAGGCATTATTTCTTCTAGATCATCACCATCGTTATCTTCAGTGTCTGTAGGATTATTGTCAGCTTCACCAGAGATTTCCTCAGAAGACACTGAATTTAAACCGCCTGCATCATCACTCGATATAGTGTCTTGTGTCGAGTGAGCATCCTCATTTTTTGGACTGCAGGTAATAGGCTCAGGGTGAGATTCCTCATGACTTTGACTAGATCCTCCTGGTGTTGTTGGCTTGTCTGACTTGAGTTGTTTCAACGCCAAGTTTTTCGAGAATGATTCAAAGGTTGGCAGACCGATCAAAGGGTGATCTTGCTATATCTTTATTGTTGTCCCAATTCTTCTCATCATAATACCCCTTTGATTCCACAAATTTAACATCCGTGAGACTAGAACTCTCTTCGTGTTAGGCTCATAGCATTTGTACCCTTTTTGTGTTGTGGAGTAACCAATAAACATACTTTAAACACTCTTGGCATCCAGCTTGTCTCGCTGTTCTTCTGGTCTTAGCACATAACAAACACAGACAAACACGCGTAAGTGATCAAATGTTTGTTTTTCTTTGTTTAATACCTTGAATGGTGAGATGTCTTGAAGGATCTTAGTAGGGGTTTGGTTGATTAGATAGCAGGCGGCAAGGACAGGATCACTCCAAAAATGCTTTGGTACTTTTGTATGAAACATCATAGACCTTGAAACCTCCATTAGATGTCGATTCTTCCTTTCTGCTACATCATTTTGCTGAGGTGTCTACGGACAGCTGGTTTGGTGAATAATCCCATGGTTCGCAAGATGTTGTTTAAAAACATGACTTGTGTACTCTCCTCCATTATCTAATCTCAAAATTTTAATCTCAGTATTATAATGGTTAGTCACATAATTTTGAAAATTGTAAATGCTTCAAGCACTCTATCCTTATAGGGAAGTAATGTTAACCAAGTGTACTTATATTTTCATCAATAAATGTGAAAAAGTATTTTTGATTTTGTCTAGATAAGCAAGGAGATGTCCACACATCTAAATGAACTAAATCAAAATAATGATCATAGATTGTCAAAGACTTAGGAAAGACTGACTTGCAATGTTTACCTAGAATACAATCATCATTTTTAAACGACATACTTGGTAACCTAACTTCTAAAGCACGAAAATGAGGGTGTCCTAGTCTAGCATGCCAAATAGCACTATTAACTTTAACAACAATAGAGTTTAAACACGATGGTCAATGATGTGTGTGTTTTTCACTTCAAATCTCTTACCTTAAAAGACCATACAACTGCTGAAAGTGCACAGCTAATCAGTAGTAGTATTTAAGGATCGATCCCACAGAGAGAGAGTTGTTATTTAGAGAATCCCTCGGAAGAGATGTAAAGGCTAGGACTCAATAAAAATAGAGTTTTGGTTGTCACGGTTGTAGGAAGCAAGTAAACGAAAATAAAAATGCAAGTAAAATAAATGAGACAAGTGTTGGGCATCAAGGAGAATCGTAGAGGTTCAATGATCTATCTATCTAAAAAAGTTTAGGGTTAGTTTGTTTATCTAAAACTCGGACTACGAAACACTAATAAACCGTTAACTTAAAGTTCTCAAGCTAACCGTCTAAAATCACTACACCCCTTAACTCAACTATCGCAGGCTACGACGTATAGATCAAAGCATTTAAAAAAAGTTTGATTATAATCCGTGGAATTCCATAGGTAAGGGGTATGTGCTTCCTATGTCTTCCCACACATCTAAGCTAGGTAAAGCACACATGCAAGCTTTTGGCAAAGCAAACACACTTTAGATCATAGTTAGTTCATGAGGCTAACTTAAAGCATTATGTAAAGACTGAGAATTAAAGCATAGAATAAACATAATTAAATCTAACAACCCCTAAAAATTGCCACCTAAACTAAGATCATCTTCCCCCTTTGATTATTCCTTTAAATTCCAACTAGAAACTTACTCTAGCATGTTTAAGGGAATCATCAAAGTAAGGTTTAAATAATTCATAAACATAAAAGAATAAATTGTAGGAATAAGGTTTAGAGATTAATTCTTAGAATCAAGTACAAGATGTAAAGACTTCTCCTTAAGAAAACTAGTGTATCAAACGAACAAGAGAAAGAGAAAGAGTTTGGTGAATCTCAAAGTTTCAAAGAGAGGGACGAGGGTGAGGTCTGGACGTCGTCTGCTCCTCTGGTCGTGTCTCTTGGCTGCTCCAATGATTGCACACCCTAAATCCTAGGGCTTAGAAGAGTATTTATAGGGTTTTGTCTAGGTTTAAGGTTTTGTAAGGGTAAAAACGTCTTCTCTTGATAAGTACATGGCAAGAGGCGGCGTAGGAAGCTTCTAGAACGGTGGTGAAGACTTGGACTGGGCCACCGTGGTGGTCGGTGGTCAGGCCTTCAAATAAAAGCCCATGGGCTTGATGGTTCTTCTGGGGTCGGTTTAAGGTACGTCTCGGTAAATCAGTCAAAACTTCCGGATGGTTAGATGGATGGACTTGATTCCAGTTCGAGGAGAAGGATGACTCTCTCATCTTTCCATAGACACCACGTACGTCGAAATGTGAGTTCTGTAAGTTCATCAAACGTTTCCCGTTCTGTAAAGCTCTGAATATTTCCTAAAACGTATTTTCCTTGCCTTTTGGTCTTTTTTGCTACAAATCCTGTAAAACCTTCTTGAAACCTAAAATACTTGATAATAGACATTAAAGCCTTGAAATCATATCAAACTCATCCTAAATGCATACTAAAACTATAGCTAAAATGGGTAAAATAATGATGTTATCAACTCCCCCAGACTTAATGTTTGCTTGTCCTCAAGCAAATAATCAAACTAAATCATGGAAAATAGGTTTTGAAAATAATGGGAATTTTCTTTATCTTTGGGGATATTTTCTTTGCATTCTTCTTCGCCTTGACATTAGGAACTTCCATTTGTAATCCACCATGAGATTCATCAACTCTCCTTGATCCCACAATTCTTTAGAGTTTCCAGAATCTCTATTGTCATCTCTGTACATAGATTAAACAATAAATAAAAAGTGAAATCTTACCAAGGGAAAATCGATCAATGGCTTGCAGACTCTCTTCAAGCCAAGACTTTCTTCATATGATTCATTTCCTCTCCTTTTTATCACTTCTTTCTTTTTTTTTTTTTTTAAATCAAAGATGTAGGCGAATACCGGGGTCATCGGTAATTTACCTACCTCTCTAAACTGATCAAAATCATCTCATCTTTTATTAGCTTTTTTTTTTTTTTAATATTGAAGGGAAGATAGAGGGGAACATACTTTTGAATAAGTGCAATGTCTTGTGTGGCTTGAATATAGTGATCTAGTCCAATGTATACCAATTCCCTGGGTTTGAAAATTAAGTCCGGTTTAGGTCCTATAAAAGTTAGAGACAACATTAGATCATCTGAATATCCATCGAATAGGGACTTGGGGGATTGTTGAGTCGGCTCCCAGTCTTTCCAAACTTTGGTTCTGTTGTCAAGCATAATCAAGAGTCATAAGAGTGTTAATCGAAATCAAATAAACCGTTAGAATAAGATCATAATACCCTACTATTTTTGACTCAATAAAAAAAATGTGACTCGATAAAATGTCAAAATTATTGATGTAAAAAGTGGAAAAAGGTTTCAAGTCAACAAAATAGAAAGTAGCATTAGTATAGGATGGAACATCCTTCCCCCCAGACTTAAATCACACCGTCCTCGGTGGGAAAAAAGAAAGAGATGAGGATTAAAAATCATAAGGAAAAGTGTAGAGTTTAAGAACAATCATAAGAATGTGTTGTGTCGACCCTAGACGTTTATTGGTTGCCCAAAATTTATCTTAGAGTTCGGCTGTGGAATGAAAAAGTGGCGACTAACCGTTTGTACTTCCTTTGGTTGCTTGACATCGAGTATGAACTAGGCTAAGTTCAGTCAAATTGTGTTTGATATATCTCTAAATGCATCCTCCTTGAAACAAAAACCTAAAACCATCAATAATAAGGATAAAATAAAAATAAGAAATGCATACCTAAGTAAAAGAATGGTGATGGTAGGTGGTAAGGATGGTGGTGGTTCGGAGTTGTCTCGCGGCACAAGAATGAACGGTCGCGGACATAGGCAGCAGGTATGGTCACACACATTAGCAGCTAATGTTGGACGTGATACATGGTACATGGTACATGGCATCGGTTACGGCTGGTATGGCTGGTGGGGACTCTCGGCATCAATCACATGAGGATTGTGATGATCCATCGCCTTCGGCTTGCATCGGACATGTTGAACATGGCCCGTCAGTTGGTGGTGCTTGCCAATAGACATGATGTGTTGCCAATCCATGGACCTTCTTCTTCCTTCTTTTTGGCTTTTCTATTTTCTATATTTTTTTTTTTTTTGATAAACCTGAAACTAAAATGCAAAAATATCAATAGTAATAGAAAATAAATCCTAAAAATAAAAAATTACTAGCTTGGGTTGCCTCCCAAGAAACGCTCTTGTTTAACATCGTTGGCTCGACGTTGGTTGCTTTCTCAAACAGGGATAGGAGAGTGGGTTGTCCTTAGACAAATTCTCTTGGTTGGTTCTCCAATGTAGGCATCAGGTGGCTCTCTTGCATAGTCTTCTTCTCTACACCTTCGAGGTTGAGGGTTGAATGGTTTAGCTTCATAGAAAATGTCTCCACTGATGTTGGTGAGAGTCATTCTCCGGTTAGGCCAGTCCATGACGGCTCCGGCTGTGGTTAGGAATGCTCCTCCAAGGATAAGTGGTGTAAACCTTCTTTTCTCATCATTGATGACTTGAAAGTCGGTTGGAACATTATAGATTCCAACTCTCACATGAATGTCTCGCACCATTCCTTCAGGTATTGTGAATGAGGAGTTGGCGAGTCCTATGTGTATGTCCGAGGGTTGTAGGTGTCTCAAGCCAATCTTCCTTGAAGCATCGGTTGACATGATGTTGATACATGAACCGGAATCACATAATGCATCTTCAAATTGAACTCCATTGATAGAACAAGTGATGAGGAATCGGCCAGGGCTCTCCACTTTGTGTAGTGTGTTAAACGGCCGTGGATACTGTAGGGCTTGATCATAGAGCTCTTTCATCTCCTTCCTTGACTCAAAACTCTCAAGAAATAATCGGTCAATATGATAAATAGAACAAGCTTTTGCGAAAGTGGTACCTTGGGGAAGTCTCCCAACTGCTCGGTTGAAATCGCCTAGATCTCTTAGGCTTATCATGCGTGGGTACCAGCGGTTGTTCAAGAGGGTGAGACCACGTGGTTGATGTTGAAACTGTGTTCCCTCGAATGACTCATCTTCTTCTTCATAAATCTCCCCTTCTTCTAGTTCTTGCAAAGGTTGGACTACTTTGAAGGTTGTGATGGTGTTACAAGCGACATGGGGTGTTGGTATAGTTTCAGAGCTTGATTCTTCTTCTCCTAGATGTGAGATGTTGTGTGGTGGTGAGGCTTCAAGAGTTGTTACAGCAAAACAATCCTTGGTAAGGATCGAAACTTCTTCTCCTTGAGAGATCTCTTGCGAATCGGGTGTAGGGTTCTTGGTCTCCATCGGAACTTGTTGCTTATCTCTCAAAAACTATTTTTGATGTTCTTCGGTGGCTTGAGCAGCTTCCTTCACGTCGAGATGTTGTGGAGGATGAATAAGGTTATCTTGTAGTTTGTTCTCCAAATCTTCTTGTCTTGAAGTAAAAGAAAATTTTCCTTTTCCTAAAAGGAATTTATAATGTTTTCCTTTTTCGAGTAGGATTTCCTTTTCTTCTTCTTCTTCCTCCTTGTCGGGTTGGTCTTCTTCTTCCTTGTGTCCAGCAACACGGGAGGTGAGATCTTGACAGCATTGATTTGTTCCTCCAAGCGTGTAACGTCCTTGGTGATAGTTTCGAGTTTAGCTCCAAACTCAATGCTCATCTTATCCAGCTTAGCATTATAAACTTTATCAGCCTCCTCTTGACTTGATATAAGTTCTTCTATCATCTTCATGAGCTTGTCTTCAGTGTGAGAGCTCCCTGAAGTGATTGGTTTTTGATTGTCATAGAAAAAGTTTTCATTGACATCGACATTCATGACTTCTTGTGGATCAAAGTATTGGTCCGTCGCAAAGCATGGTACGTCCGCATAATACGGCGTGTAGGAATGGTCAGTTCGGCAGTAAGCTGGTCCCATAGGTGCTCGGCCTTGAGGTGGTCGAGTGAAAGCACTTCGACAAGGTCGCCTAAGTGTTGGTACAATGCTTGGTCGAGAGTGACCAATGCGTGAACCTTGCAGTGAATGGGCTTGTGGACCGGATGGGTCTCCGTCCATGGCTTGGTAATATGACATGAGCTCAGCAATAGTAAGGTTCTCAAATTCTCCTAGGAGAGCGTCGAGGTTCATCCTCAAGGTCTCCTAAAACAATGAAAAATAAAAAAAAAAATTAAACAGCAAGGTGTCCTAGACGTTACTCTAGTTCCTAGACTCTTGTAAACAATAATCTCTCACCGGCAACGGCGCCAAAAAGCTTTGATTTGTGTAGTTTTTCACTTCAAATCTTTTACCTTAAAAGACCACACAACTGCTGAGAGTGCACAGCTAATCGGTAGTAGTATTTAAGGATCGATCCCACAGAGAGAGAGTTGTTGTTTAGAGAATTTGTCGGAAGAGATGTAAGGCTAGGACTCAATAAAAATAAGGTTTTCGTTGTCACGGTTGTAGTAAGCAAATAAACGAAAATAAAAATGCAAGTAAAATAAATGAGACAAGTGTTGGGCATCAAGGGGAATCGCAGGGGTTCAATAATCTACTATCTAGGAAAGTTTAGGGTTAGTTTGTTTATCTAAAACGCGGACTACGAAACACTAATAAACCGTTAACTTAAAATTCTCAAGCTAACCATCTAAGATTACTACACCCCGTAACTAAACTGTCGCAGTCTACGACGCATAGATCAGAGCATTTAAAACAGGTTCGATTATAATCCGTAGAATTCCATAGGTAAGGGGTATGTGCTTCCTATGTCTCCCCACAAATCTAAGCTAGGTCAGGCACACATGCAAGCTTTTGGCAAAGCACACACACTTTAGATCATAGTTAGTTCATGAGGCTAACTTAAAGCATTAAGTAAAGACTTAGAATTAAAGCATAGAATAAACAGAATCAAATCTAACAAACCCTAAAAATTGCCACCTAAACTAAGATCATCTTCCCCCTTTGATTATCCCTTTAAACCCAACTAGAAAATTACTCTAGCATGTTTAAGAGAATCATCAAAGTAAGGTTTAAATAACTCATAAACATAAAAGAATAAATAGTAAGAATAAGATTTAGATATTACCTCTTAGAATCAAGTACAAGATGTAAAGACTTATCCTTAAGAAAACTAGTGTATCAAACGAACAAGAGAAAGAGAAAGAGTTTGGTGGATCTCAAAGCTTCAAAGAGAGGGGCGAGGGAGAGGTTTGGACGTCTTCTGCTCCTCTGGTCGTGTCTCTTGACTGCTCCAATGATTGCACACCCTAAACCCTAGGGCTTAGAAGTGTATTTATAGGGTTTTGTAAGGGTAAAACCATCTTCTCTTGATAAGTGCATGGCAAGAGGCGGCGTAGGAAGCTTCTAGAACGGTGGTGAAGGCTTGGACTGGGCCGCCGTGGTGGTCGGTGGTCAGGCCTTCAAATAAAAGCCCATGGGCTTGAAGGTTCTTCTTAGGTCAGTTTAAGGTACGTCTCGGTATATCGGGCATAACTTCCGGATGGTTGGATGGATCGACTTGATTCCACTTTGAGGAGAAAGAAGACTCTCTCAGATTTCCAAAGACACCAAGTACAGCGAAATTTGAGTTCTGGAAGTTCTTCAAATGTTTCCCGTTCTGTAAAGCTAAGAATCTTTCCTAAAACGTATTTTCCTTGCCTTTTGATCCTTCTTGAAACCTAAAATAGTTACATTAAAGCCTTGAAATCATATCAAACTCATCCTAAATGCATACTAAAACTATAGCTAAAATGGGTAAAATAATGATGTTATCAGTGAACTTGATGAAGATAGGTTCAAATCCTTGAGCACACAGAGGTCATCTTTAGTGTCTCCATGGCCAAGCACTTTATGAAACGACCTGACCCGTTTTTTTTTTTAATAATAAAAATATATATATACATATCATAATAATAAATAAACTACAATTAGTGGTTCCATACCCACTACCCACCTAACCACAATCACAATCAACAGCGGAAATAACCAATATCATTATCCAATAAATAACCAAATAATAATTCAATAACCAACATTAATTCTAAATCATAAATTAATGATCCAAACAACATGAACCAGAGAACCAGCAATCCTAAACAACATTCTAGGACTCAACTCTAGCAACCTAACAGAAGCCATACAACCAAGCGAACCACGAGAACATTCTCCTCTTCAATGCGCTTATTCTACGATCATACTTTGCCTTTACCTGCACCACAAACACAAATTGCAATGCATGAGTATTTTATAAACACTCAGTAAGGCTATCCTCCCATCTACTGGGATATACACACAAGCAATAGAGTCATCTCTAACCATCAAACAATAATCAACAAACAACAAATAACAAACCAGGACTCTGCATCGACCGACACCAACATGCATCGACCGACACCGAATGGGGATGCATCGACCGACACAGGGTTGCATCGACCGATGCTCGATGCACTTGCATCGATCAACACTCGCACTGCATCGACTGACGCGTGCTCGACATAACACGAAAACCCTAGAGTTTTACGCAAGATATGCATCAACCGATGCAATGCCGAGCATCGTGTTTTTCCCCGAAGCTTCTCGCCCGATCTTTGTTCCTACAGCCACAAAACTCGATCCCAAGTAACAAGAAAGCTTCCTAACGTCCCAATTATCAATCTAACAAGTCTAACAACACACAACAAGCAAATTAGAGAGCTCTCTAGCTTAGATAAGCCATGGTCCTGCACTTACCTTTGCCAAGACGAAACTGAACCTCAAACAACCAATAGAACACTCCTAGCAAGCTCCTACAACGTTCCAAGCCTCAGATCTCACCAGGAAACGCCACAAATCCACATAAATCACCAAGAACACCAAGAACACTCTTTCTCTCTTTTGTTTCTCTCAAAAACGGCCAAAATCGAACAATGAGACAAAAGAAACGATTAAAGGTTTTTCCTTCTCTCTTTGCCCAAAACGCAGCGTTTAACTTAAGTCAAAACACAGAAAACTGAACCTGCATCGACTGATTGACCTTCTGCATCGACCGATGCAATCCCCAAACCGGGATTTCGGTCGGTTCACGGATGTTACAATTCTCCCCCACAAATCTAGATTCGTCCTCGAATCTCGAACAACCATCAGCCAAGGACTCCCGTGCAACCGTCTCCATGGCCCACACTCCTTCGACCGATCTACAGAAGGTCACCTCTAGGCGATAGACTCACGCTCCATGCGTCATTTGCTCTCGACTTTTGGACTTTCCTTTACTCGTAGGCCTAAACCTTGAGTTTTTATTGGCTCCTCATCAGACCTAATTCTGCATTCCAAAATGTTGGCTCCTCATCAGGCCTAAACCCGCATGCCGAAATATATAAAGAAAAATCCAATACTCGTCTCTCGGGTTGCCACCCTACAGCGCGCCCCCGAATCGTCATCAGAATTCTATATACCAATCATACTCCCAAGCCACAAAGTCTCTGAATATGGCAATACTAGGAGAACCTAAGTCCTCCAAGAGTCGCGAGCAAACAATTCTGAACACGTCTGAGTCCTATCCCTATCAAGGTTTTCTTCCCGTGGCTCGCGTAGAACATCTCAATGACCTACCAACCACATATCCCCTCACTAGAATATCTCATGACCACATAAGGATCATATACTTGCCACAAGGCCAAACAAATGTCCTAAACATGACCGCCACCAAGGCCGAACAATCTGTCCTAAACAGGACCGTCACAAAGACCAAACAATCTATCCTAAACAGGACCGTCACAAAGACCAACTGTCTCGAAGGACCGCCTAAACAGGCAATCTGGCTAAACAGCCCGCCACAAAGGCCATCTGTCCCGAAGGACCGTCACAAAGACCATCTGTCCCGAAGGACCGCCTAAACAGGCACTCTGGCTAAACAGCCCGCCACAAAGGCCATCTGTCCCGAAGGACCGTCACAAAGACCATCTGTCCCGAAGGACCGCCTAAACAGGCACTCTGGCTAAACAGCCCGCCACAAAGGCCTTACATTTAGCTAAACAGCCGGCCATAAAGGCCACACAATTGGCTAAAAAGCCTGCCACAAATGCCACACAATGTCTAAAAAGACTGCCACACACAGTAAAAATGACTCAAAAGTCCACCACTAAGGCCACACAAGCCCCTCCAAGGCTCTCCACCACCAGAAATAGACAAATTCTAACTCACATAAACTTTCCATTTTTTTTTGCACTTTCCACTTTTGGAAACTTCTATTTCAGAAAACTTTCCCCAAAGTCCTGCCTCACGGAAACTTTGTACCCCGAGCACCACCTCATCTTGTTACTGAGTCGCACAACCAACCACTCCAAGCGACCGAGTAAACAAGAGAGATGAGCTGGAATACTCCATTCCCGCTCCAGCCACAGATTACAGATGGGACCAGGCTAGACAAGCTCAAGTCGCGGCTTGCTTCTCATACCACTTCTTAAACCTTGCCTTCATCCTCGCCTCAGGCTCCCAAGTCTGCTCCTCCACACCATCACAGTCCCAAAAGACTCTCATCAAAGGAATCTTCTTCTTCCGAAGTTCCTTGATCCGCCTCCCGAGAACCCTCACTGGTCTCGCCTCCAAAGTCATGTTAGGCTGAAGATCCTCAGGAATCTTAGCCAACACCCGCTCTCCCTCACGGAGAAACTTCCGCAACATAGACACATGGAAAACCTTGTGGAATGCACGCATAACCTCAGGTAACTCCAGTCTATATGCCACTGATCCAACCCGCTCCATCACTCTGAACGGACCCATATATCTTGGACTCAACTTAGTCTCAGTCAATGACCTGTTTGGACCCCGCAACATGGCCATCTTGAGGTACACTCTGTCTCCTACCTGAAACTCAAGATCTCTCCTCCTCCTATTAGCATAACTCCTCTGACTATCCTGAGCCTCCTTCATGTTCAGCTTGAAAACCCGAATCTTCTCGGAGGTCTCCTGAACAAAATCTGCCCCGAACATGCTCCTCTGCCCCACCTGAGTCAAGCATAACGGTGTACGATATGGCCTCGCATACAAAGCTTCATAAGGAGCCATCCCAATACTCGCCTGATAACTGTTGTTGTAAGCAAACTCTACCATGTTCAGGTGATCTGCCCAATGGCCACCCCAATCCAAAACACACATCCTCAGCAAATACTCCAGCGTCTGGATCGTCCTCTCTGACTGTCCATCTGTCTGGGGATGATAAGGTGTACTCATATGCACCTTAGTGCCCATATCTGCNCAGTCCCACAGGACTCTCATCAAAGGAATCTTCTTCTTCCGAAGTTCCTTGATCCTCCTCTCGAGAACCCTCACTGGTCTCGCCTCCAAAGTCATGTTAGGCTGAAGATCCTCAGGAATCTTAGCCAACACCCGCTCTCCCTCACGGAGAAACTTCCGCAACATAGACACATGGAAAACCTTGTGGAATGCACGCATAACCTCAGGTAACTCCAGTCTATATGCCACTGATCCAACCCGCTCCATCACTCTGAACGGACCCATATATCTTGGACTCAACTTAGTCTCAGTCAATGACCTGTTTGGACCCCGCAACATGGCCATCTTGAGGTACACTCTGTCTCCTACCTGAAACTCAAGATCTCTCCTCCTCCTATTAGCATAACTCCTCTGACTATCCTGAGCCTCCTTCATGTTCAGCTTGAAAACCCGAATCTTCTCGGAGGTCTCCTGAACAAAATCTGCCCCGAACATGCTCCTCTGCCCCACCTGAGTCAAGCATAACGGTGTACGATATGGCCTCGCATACAAAGCTTCATAAGGAGCCATCCCAATACTCGCCTGATAACTGTTGTTGTAAGCAAACTCTACCATGTTCAGGTGATCTGCCCAATGGCCACCCCAATCCAAAACACACATCCTCAGCAAATACTCCAGCGTCTGGATCGTCCTCTCTGACTGTCCATCTGTCTGGGGATGATAAGGTGTACTCATATGCACCTTAGTGCCCATATCTGCCTGAAATGCATTCCAGAACACTGGAGTGAACTTGGAATCCTTATCAGACACAATACTTGCTGGCACCCCATGCAACATGACTATCTCCCTCACATATTTCTTAGCCAAGATCGCTGCTCCATCAGTCTTCTTAATGGCCAGAAAATGTGCTGACTTAGTTAACCGGTCCACAATGATCGAAATAGCATCAAACGTCCGAGACACTGGTAATCCTACCACAAAATCCATGATGATCATATCCCACTTCCACTCAGGAATGGGTAGACTCTTCAGTAACCCGTCCGGAACCTGATGCTCAGCCTTCACTAGCTGACACACATCGCACCTCGCGACCCAACTAGCTACATCCTTCTTCATCCCGACCGAGTGATAGTACCTCTTGAGATCACGGTACATCTTAGTCGCTCCTGGATGAATAGAAAACTTGCTCGCATGAGCCTCTCTCAGAATCTCCTGCCTCAACTCCTCATCCATGGGCACACAAACCCGACCGTGCACCAAGATAATTCCATTATCTGAGACCTGATATTCTGAATCAACAGCCCCAGCACCAAGATAGTTCCATTATCTTGGGCACATAAATCACTAGATGCATTCACCAGCCCCAAATCCTTCTCCTGAGCCAACCGCACCCTGCTTAAAAGATCTGCTCTATCAACCGCCTCCAAACCCAACGGTTCTTCTGCAACCGCACACAAGCTCAAAGCACTGGNACTCGCCTGATAACTGTTGTTGTAAGCAAACTCTACCATGTTCAGGTGATCTGCCCAATGGCCACCCCAATCCAAAACACACATCCTCAGCAAATACTCCAGCGTCTGGATCGTCCTCTCTGACTGTCCATCTGTCTGGGGATGATAAGGTGTACTCATATGCACCTTAGTGCCCATATCTGCCTGAAATGCATTCCAGAACACTGGAGTGAACTTGGAATCCTTATCAGACACAATACTTGCTGGCACCCCATGCAACATGACTATCTCCCTCACATATTTCTTAGCCAAGATCGCTGCTCCATCAGTCTTCTTAATGGCCAGAAAATGTGCTGACTTAGTTAACCGGTCCACAATGATCGAAATAGCATCAAACGTCCGAGACACTGGTAATCCTACCACAAAATCCATGATGATCATATCCCACTTCCACTCAGGAATGGGTAGACTCTTCAGTAACCCGTCCGGAACCTGATGCTCAGCCTTCACTAGCTGACACACATCGCACCTCGCGACCCAACTAGCTACATCCTTCTTCATCCCGACCGAGTGATAGTACCTCTTGAGATCACGGTACATCTTAGTCGCTCCTGGATGAATAGAAAACTTGCTCGCATGAGCCTCTCTCAGAATCTCCTGCCTCAACTCCTCATCCATGGGCACACAAACCCGACCGTGCACCAAGATAATTCCATTATCTGAGACCTGATATTCTGAATCAACAGCCCCAGCACCAAGATAGTTCCATTATCTTGGGCACATAAATCACTAGATGCATTCACCAGCCCCAAATCCTTCTCCTGAGCCAACCGCACCCTGCTTAAAAGATCTGCTCTATCAACCGCCTCCAAACCCAACGGTTCTTCTGCAACCGCACACAAGCTCAAAGCACTGGTCTCTCCTACCAGAGACTCCATCTCCTGCTCCTGAGCCGAAGCTACCCTCTTCCGACTCAAAGCATCTGCAACCCTGTTAGCCTTACCAGGATGATAGGCTATCTCCAAATCATAATCTGCCACAACCATCCACCGCCTCTGTCTCAAATTCAGCTCAGGCTGAGTGAATATATACTTCAGGCTCTTATGATCTGTAAACACCTGTACCTTTGCACCATAAAGATAAGATCTCCAAATCTTAAGGGCAAAACTACAGCAGCCATCTCCAAATCATGAGTAGGATAATTGCCCTCACGCTTNCTTAGCCAAGATCGCTGCTCCATCAGTCTTCTTAATGGCCAGAAAATGTGCTGACTTAGTTAACCGGTCCACAATGATCGAAATAGCATCAAACGTCCGAGACACTGGTAATCCTACCACAAAATCCATGATGATCATATCCCACTTCCACTCAGGAATGGGTAGACTCTTCAGTAACCCGTCCGGAACCTGATGCTCAGCCTTCACTAGCTGACACACATCGCACCTCGCGACCCAACTAGCTACATCCTTCTTCATCCCGACCGAGTGATAGTACCTCTTGAGATCACGGTACATCTTAGTCGCTCCTGGATGAATAGAAAACTTGCTCGCATGAGCCTCTCTCAGAATCTCCTGCCTCAACTCCTCATCCATGGGCACACAAACCCGACCGTGCACCAAGATAATTCCATTATCTGAGACCTGATATTNCAGTCCCACAGGACTCTCATCAAAGGAATCTTCTTCTTCCGAAGTTCCTTGATCCTCCTCTCGAGAACCCTCACTGGTCTCGCCTCCAAAGTCATGTTAGGCTGAAGATCCTCAGGAATCTTAGCCAACACCCGCTCTCCCTCACGGAGAAACTTCCGCAACATAGACACATGGAAAACCTTGTGGAATGCACGCATAACCTCAGGTAACTCCAGTCTATATGCCACTGATCCAACCCGCTCCATCACTCTGAACGGACCCATATATCTTGGACTCAACTTAGTCTCAGTCAATGACCTGTTTGGACCCCGCAACATGGCCATCTTGAGGTACACTCTGTCTCCTACCTGAAACTCAAGATCTCTCCTCCTCCTATTAGCATAACTCCTCTGACTATCCTGAGCCTCCTTCATGTTCAGCTTGAAAACCCGAATCTTCTCGGAGGTCTCCTGAACAAAATCTGCCCCGAACATGCTCCTCTGCCCCACCTGAGTCAAGCATAACGGTGTACGATATGGCCTCGCATACAAAGCTTCATAAGGAGCCATCCCAATACTCGCCTGATAACTGTTGTTGTAAGCAAACTCTACCATGTTCAGGTGATCTGCCCAATGGCCACCCCAATCCAAAACACACATCCTCAGCAAATACTCCAGCGTCTGGATCGTCCTCTCTGACTGTCCATCTGTCTGGGGATGATAAGGTGTACTCATATGCACCTTAGTGCCCATATCTGCCTGAAATGCATTCCAGAACACTGGAGTGAACTTGGAATCCTTATCAGACACAATACTTGCTGGCACCCCATGCAACATGACTATCTCCCTCACATATTTCTTAGCCAAGATCGCTGCTCCATCAGTCTTCTTAATGGCCAGAAAATGTGCTGACTTAGTTAACCGGTCCACAATGATCGAAATAGCATCAAACGTCCGAGACACTGGTAATCCTACCACAAAATCCATGATGATCATATCCCACTTCCACTCAGGAATGGGTAGACTCTTCAGTAACCCGTCCGGAACCTGATGCTCAGCCTTCACTAGCTGACACACATCGCACCTCGCGACCCAACTAGCTACATCCTTCTTCATCCCGACCGAGTGATAGTACCTCTTGAGATCACGGTACATCTTAGTCGCTCCTGGATGAATAGAAAACTTGCTCGCATGAGCCTCTCTCAGAATCTCCTGCCTCAACTCCTCATCCATGGGCACACAAACCCGACCGTGCACCAAGATAATTCCATTATCTGAGACCTGATATTCTGAATCAACAGCCCCAGCACCAAGATAGTTCCATTATCTTGGGCACATAAATCACTAGATGCATTCACCAGCCCCAAATCCTTCTCCTGAGCCAACCGCACCCTGCTTAAAAGATCTGCTCTATCAACCGCCTCCAAACCCAACGGTTCTTCTGCAACCGCACACAAGCTCAAAGCACTGGTCTCTCCTACCAGAGACTCCATCTCCTGCTCCTGAGCCGAAGCTACCCTCTTCCGACTCAAAGCATCTGCAACCCTGTTAGCCTTACCAGGATGATAGGCTATCTCCAAATCATAATCTGCCACAACCATCCACCGCCTCTGTCTCAAATTCAGCTCAGGCTGAGTGAATATATACTTCAGGCTCTTATGATCTGTAAACACCTGTACCTTTGCACCATAAAGATAAGATCTCCAAATCTTAAGGGCAAAACTACAGCAGCCATCTCCAAATCATGAGTAGGATAATTGCCCTCACGCTTCCGCAATTGCCGCGAAGCATAAGCAATCACCTTCCCATGCTGCATCAGCACACACCCAAACCAACTCTAGATGCATCAGTATAAACCACATAGGGTTCTCCCTGCTCAGGCAAAGCAAACACTGGGGTAGTAGTCAACATCTCCTTAAGGCTTTCAAAGCCCTCCTCACATTCCTGTGACCACATAAAAGGGACATCCATCCCTGTCAACTTAGTCATAAGGCGTGCTCTACTTGGAAAACCCTGCACAAACCTCCTATAGTAACTTGCCAAACCAAGGAAACTCTTGATCTCTGTGGCATTATGCGGTCTAGGCCAATCCCTGATAGCCTGAATCTTCTCTGGATCTACAGAAACCCCCTCTGCAGAAACAATGTGACCCTGAAACCCATCTCACGCTGCAAAAAACTGCACTTGCTTAACTAGCAAACAACTTCTACTCCCGCAGCTTCTCCAGAACTGCCCTCAAATGCACTGCATGCTCCTCAGGACTCTTATAATATACCAGGATATCGTCGATAAAAATTATGACAGACACGTCCAGAAACTCCTGAAACACGCTGTTCATCAACCTCATAAACGCTGCTGGCGCGTTAGTCAACCCGAAAGGCATCACCACAAACTCATAATGCCCATACATCGTCCTGAATGCAGTCTTCCTCACATCTGCCTCATCTATCGGTATCTGATGATAACCCGACGCCAGATCTACCTTGGAGAACCAAGTAGNAACCGTAAGGGCTCTGATACCAAACTGAAACGACCTAACCCGTTTTTTTTTTTTTTAATAATAAATAATAATAAATAGAAATATAATAATAATAAATAAATTACAACTAGTGGTCCCATACCCACTAGCCACCTAACCACAATCACAATCAACAGCGGAAATAACCAATATCATTATCCAATAAATAACCAA
>NC_025699.1:21295621-21305887 GCF_000633955.1 Camelina sativa
GGACGGATGAATCCCTTACTCAACAAATCCTCTAGCTGCTTCTTCAGCTCTGCCATCGTAAGAAGCTTCTGCATCGTCCCCGGTTATAGTTCAATAGTAAAAGGATTCGACCGAGATGGTGGTAATCCCTGCAATGACTGAAACACATCCTCAAACTCCTCCACTACCGGAATACCGCTAACCGTAGACTTCCCCACTGACTCTGGCATAGATTTAATAACCAAAAGCCTCACGGCCCTTCTCGATTATCTTCCCAGCCTGAATGGCCGAGATCACAAGACTCCCCAAACTCGGTCTAATACCTTGAAAAACCAACTTCCCTCCTGGATGCTCAAACTCCACTCTACCACAATGGCAATCCAAATGCACCATATGTCGATGCAACCAATCCATTCCGAGAATAACATCATACAACTCCACTAGACTGATAAGCAAATCCACTGGCTACAACTCTCCTGCGATCTGAATATCAACTCCTCTAACTCTTCTAGTAACTCTCAGGAACTTGCCTCCGGCAACTCTGACAAAGCCTTTACGCTCCCCAGGATCCCCTCTGATTCCCGCACTCTCTGCACACTTCGGAGTAATGAAGCTATGAGAAGCTCCCGAATCAAACATAACATGGGACTTAAACCCTCCCACCAACAAGGTCCCTACACAAACCTCATGTGTTGAGAACCTAACACTTTATCACAGGAAAACATAAAATCTGAACCTACTAAAATTCCCAAAGCTTAAGTACCATAAATTATATATGTGATCGCCCCGGCACTGGTTCCACCAGTCTCTGCAATCGTGTAAACTCGTGGCGCCTGCTCAATCCGTTCCACCTGCTGACCTCCAGGCTGCACCTGCTGCAACGCTGCCACTACTGCCGGCAGCAACTTGGGACACAAGGGCCTGATTTACCCTGTCTCCCTGCAATGATAGCATACACGAGCCCCTACCGTCGGCGCACCCCTCTTGGGAAAGCTAGCAAACCTGTGATCCTTGCTCCCACACTAGAAGCAACCCGCACCACTCTGCGTCTGCGTAGCCTCCCACCTCCTCCTGGTTCCCTGCATAGGCTTGCCGCCCCTGCTAGAACCTCCATGATGCTGAGCCATACTAGGCTGAACCGCTGGACTAACCGCCACTGACTGTGTCCGGATATCCTGCTCAATCTCTGCTGCAGTCTCAACCAGCTCTGTATGCGTAGCATAACTATGTCCTCTACAATGGACCCTCAAGTCATCACAAAGAGCCCTCATAAACCTCCTGATCTGGTTCTCCTCAGGCTCCATAGCCCGACCCCCATAACAAAGAAGTCGACTGAACTCCAAGTCCAGCTCCTGCACTGACCGTGTCCCCTGAGACAACTAAAGGAACTGCCCCTCCAACCGATCCAATGCCTCTCTAAGAAAATATTTACTGTTAAACTCCAAGACGAAGTCAGCCCAAGTCATCTCCCTCTGCACTCTCCTAGCAGCCACTGATCTCCACCACACCTGAGCATCACCACTCAAATGGTGGACCCCTATGTCCACCCAAAACTCCTAAGGACATCTCAGAGTATGGAAGTTACGTTCCACACTCGTCGTCCACACATCTGTAACAGTAGGGTCTGTACCACCCGAAAAACCGCTCAGTCCCGAGACAAGTCATCTCCAGCATGGACAAATAACGTCCATGTGCTCCTGCATCCGTAGCCACTGGCTGCCGCTCCTCCGCCACCATTGGTGGCATAACCTGAGCCTGAGCCGGTACCACAGCTGGCAACCGCTCTAACACCTGTGCTAGCAAAGCCGCAAAATCTACACCAGGGACTCCACCCGCTGGGACTCCCACACCCGGGACCCTAGCACCACCGGCCACTGGAGCTTCAACACCGCCCCCTCCATCCACACTCACAGAATCCCCCAGAACATCATGTGACTCGCCAACACCCTCAACTGTCACACTCTGGTCCTCTGTCTCACTAGCCTCTCGGACTCTGCCCCTACCACGACCACGTCCGTGTCCACGACCACGTCCGCGTCCACGACCACGACCAGCAACAGTACCATCTCTAGCCATCTGCACTACCATGAACAGAAGAGTAAGCAAACAAGTTTCTATTATAACACAGAAAACATAAACTCACCGTGGAATCACAAAATAGGCTCGAAGAGGATGTTCTAGGACTCCATGCCACATGTGATTGACTAACTCACATAATCAATCAAAGCATGCAATCCAAACATCTACAGCACAAAGCCTAGTGAACCCAAACCTAGAACCGTAAGGGCTCTGATACCAAACTGAAACGACCTAACCCGTTTTTTTTTTTTTTAATAATAAATAATAATAAATAGAAATATAATAATAATAAATAAATTACAACTAGTGGTCCCATACCCACTAGCCACCTAACCACAATCACAATCAACAGCGGAAATAACCAATATCATTATCCAATAAATAACCAAATAATAATTCAATAACCAACATTAATTCCAAATCATAAACTAATGATCCAAACAACATGAACCAGAGAACCAGCAATCCTAAACAACATTCTAGGACTCAACTCTAGCAACCTAACATAAGCCAGACAACCAAGCGAACCACTAGAACATCCTCCTCTTCATTTCCCTGATTCCACGATCACACTTTGCCTTTACCTGCACCACAAACACAAATTGCAATGCATGAGTATTTTATAAACACTCAGTAAGGCTATCCTCCCATCTACTAGGCTATACACATGATAACTCTCAAATTTACATGTTTAGCATCCTTTTTTGTCTATATTTTGCATTGTTCATACCTCTAACTTAGCATTTTTACGACATTAACTGTAGAAATTCACTTTTAGGCCATTTAGGGTGTTGCATTTTTGCATTTGCATGTTTTGGATGAAACTGGTGCTAAGNCCTAACACTTTATCACAGGAAAACATAAAATCTGAACCTACTAAAATTCCCAAAGCTTAAGTACCATAAATTATATATGTGATCGCCCCGGCACTGGTTCCACCAGTCTCTGCAATCGTGTAAACTCGTGGCGCCTGCTCAATCCGTTCCACCTGCTGACCTCCAGGCTGCACCTGCTGCAACGCTGCCACTACTGCCGGCAGCAACTTGGGACACAAGGGCCTGATTTACCCTGTCTCCCTGCAATGATAGCATACACGAGCCCCTACCGTCGGCGCACCCCTCTTGGGAAAGCTAGCAAACCTGTGATCCTTGCTCCCACACTAGAAGCAACCCGCACCACTCTGCGTCTGCGTAGCCTCCCACCTCCTCCTGGTTCCCTGCATAGGCTTGCCGCCCCTGCTAGAACCTCCATGATGCTGAGCCATACTAGGCTGAACCGCTGGACTAACCGCCACTGACTGTGTCCGGATATCCTGCTCAATCTCTGCTGCAGTCTCAACCAGCTCTGTATGCGTAGCATAACTATGTCCTCTACAATGGACCCTCAAGTCATCACAAAGAGCCCTCATAAACCTCCTGATCTGGTTCTCCTCAGGCTCCATAGCCCGACCCCCATAACAAAGAAGTCGACTGAACTCCAAGTCCAGCTCCTGCACTGACCGTGTCCCCTGAGACAACTAAAGGAACTGCCCCTCCAACCGATCCAATGCCTCTCTAAGAAAATATTTACTGTTAAACTCCAAGACGAAGTCAGCCCAAGTCATCTCCCTCTGCACTCTCCTAGCAGCCACTGATCTCCACCACACCTGAGCATCACCACTCAAATGGTGGACCCCTATGTCCACCCAAAACTCCTAAGGACATCTCAGAGTATGGAAGTTACGTTCCACACTCGTCGTCCACACATCTGTAACAGTAGGGTCTGTACCACCCGAAAAACCGCTCAGTCCCGAGACAAGTCATCTCCAGCATGGACAAATAACGTCCATGTGCTCCTGCATCCGTAGCCACTGGCTGCCGCTCCTCCGCCACCATTGGTGGCATAACCTGAGCCTGAGCCGGTACCACAGCTGGCAACCGCTCTAACACCTGTGCTAGCAAAGCCGCAAAATCTACACCAGGGACTCCACCCGCTGGGACTCCCACACCCGGGACCCTAGCACCACCGGCCACTGGAGCTTCAACACCGCCCCCTCCATCCACACTCACAGAATCCCCCAGAACATCATGTGACTCGCCAACACCCTCAACTGTCACACTCTGGTCCTCTGTCTCACTAGCCTCTCGGACTCTGCCCCTACCACGACCACGTCCGTGTCCACGACCACGTCCGCGTCCACGACCACGACCAGCAACAGTACCATCTCTAGCCATCTGCACTACCATGAACAGAAGAGTAAGCAAACAAGTTTCTATTATAACACAGAAAACATAAACTCACCGTGGAATCACAAAATAGGCTCGAAGAGGATGTTCTAGGACTCCATGCCACATGTGATTGACTAACTCACATAATCAATCAAAGCATGCAATCCAAACATCTACAGCACAAAGCCTAGTGAACCCAAACCTAGAACCGTAAGGGCTCTGATACCAAACTGAAACGACCTAACCCGTTTTTTTTTTTTTTAATAATAAATAATAATAAATAGAAATATAATAATAATAAATAAATTACAACTAGTGGTCCCATACCCACTAGCCACCTAACCACAATCACAATCAACAGCGGAAATAACCAATATCATTATCCAATAAATAACCAAATAATAATTCAATAACCAACATTAATTCCAAATCATAAACTAATGATCCAAACAACATGAACCAGAGAACCAGCAATCCTAAACAACATTCTAGGACTCAACTCTAGCAACCTAACATAAGCCAGACAACCAAGCGAACCACTAGAACATCCTCCTCTTCATTTCCCTGATTCCACGATCACACTTTGCCTTTACCTGCACCACAAACACAAATTGCAATGCATGAGTATTTTATAAACACTCAGTAAGGCTATCCTCCCATCTACTAGGCTATACACATGATAACTCTCAAATTTACATGTTTAGCATCCTTTTTTGTCTATATTTTGCATTGTTCATACCTCTAACTTAGCATTTTTACGACATTAACTGTAGAAATTCACTTTTAGGCCATTTAGGGTGTTGCATTTTTGCATTTGCATGTTTTGGATGAAACTGGTGCTAAGGAGCCTAAAATGGGGAAAAACAAGGACAAACCCGAGCATGTACCCGAAGGAGCCATCGTACTGGAAGAACAAGTCCGAACCCCATCACGATCGAGGAGGATCCAAGAGCAAGAAGAACACCCAAAGATCTACCCGAGGAGTANCTGCTGACCTCCAGGCTGCACCTGCTGCAACGCTGCCACTACTGCCGGCAGCAACTTGGGACACAAGGGCCTGATTTACCCTGTCTCCCTGCAATGATAGCATACACGAGCCCCTACCGTCGGCGCACCCCTCTTGGGAAAGCTAGCAAACCTGTGATCCTTGCTCCCACACTAGAAGCAACCCGCACCACTCTGCGTCTGCGTAGCCTCCCACCTCCTCCTGGTTCCCTGCATAGGCTTGCCGCCCCTGCTAGAACCTCCATGATGCTGAGCCATACTAGGCTGAACCGCTGGACTAACCGCCACTGACTGTGTCCGGATATCCTGCTCAATCTCTGCTGCAGTCTCAACCAGCTCTGTATGCGTAGCATAACTATGTCCTCTACAATGGACCCTCAAGTCATCACAAAGAGCCCTCATAAACCTCCTGATCTGGTTCTCCTCAGGCTCCATAGCCCGACCCCCATAACAAAGAAGTCGACTGAACTCCAAGTCCAGCTCCTGCACTGACCGTGTCCCCTGAGACAACTAAAGGAACTGCCCCTCCAACCGATCCAATGCCTCTCTAAGAAAATATTTACTGTTAAACTCCAAGACGAAGTCAGCCCAAGTCATCTCCCTCTGCACTCTCCTAGCAGCCACTGATCTCCACCACACCTGAGCATCACCACTCAAATGGTGGACCCCTATGTCCACCCAAAACTCCTAAGGACATCTCAGAGTATGGAAGTTACGTTCCACACTCGTCGTCCACACATCTGTAACAGTAGGGTCTGTACCACCCGAAAAACCGCTCAGTCCCGAGACAAGTCATCTCCAGCATGGACAAATAACGTCCATGTGCTCCTGCATCCGTAGCCACTGGCTGCCGCTCCTCCGCCACCATTGGTGGCATAACCTGAGCCTGAGCCGGTACCACAGCTGGCAACCGCTCTAACACCTGTGCTAGCAAAGCCGCAAAATCTACACCAGGGACTCCACCCGCTGGGACTCCCACACCCGGGACCCTAGCACCACCGGCCACTGGAGCTTCAACACCGCCCCCTCCATCCACACTCACAGAATCCCCCAGAACATCATGTGACTCGCCAACACCCTCAACTGTCACACTCTGGTCCTCTGTCTCACTAGCCTCTCGGACTCTGCCCCTACCACGACCACGTCCGTGTCCACGACCACGTCCGCGTCCACGACCACGACCAGCAACAGTACCATCTCTAGCCATCTGCACTACCATGAACAGAAGAGTAAGCAAACAAGTTTCTATTATAACACAGAAAACATAAACTCACCGTGGAATCACAAAATAGGCTCGAAGAGGATGTTCTAGGACTCCATGCCACATGTGATTGACTAACTCACATAATCAATCAAAGCATGCAATCCAAACATCTACAGCACAAAGCCTAGTGAACCCAAACCTAGAACCGTAAGGGCTCTGATACCAAACTGAAACGACCTAACCCGTTTTTTTTTTTTTTAATAATAAATAATAATAAATAGAAATATAATAATAATAAATAAATTACAACTAGTGGTCCCATACCCACTAGCCACCTAACCACAATCACAATCAACAGCGGAAATAACCAATATCATTATCCAATAAATAACCAAATAATAATTCAATAACCAACATTAATTCCAAATCATAAACTAATGATCCAAACAACATGAACCAGAGAACCAGCAATCCTAAACAACATTCTAGGACTCAACTCTAGCAACCTAACATAAGCCAGACAACCAAGCGAACCACTAGAACATCCTCCTCTTCATTTCCCTGATTCCACGATCACACTTTGCCTTTACCTGCACCACAAACACAAATTGCAATGCATGAGTATTTTATAAACACTCAGTAAGGCTATCCTCCCATCTACTAGGCTATACACATGATAACTCTCAAATTTACATGTTTAGCATCCTTTTTTGTCTATATTTTGCATTGTTCATACCTCTAACTTAGCATTTTTACGACATTAACTGTAGAAATTCACTTTTAGGCCATTTAGGGTGTTGCATTTTTGCATTTGCATGTTTTGGATGAAACTGGTGCTAAGGAGCCTAAAATGGGGAAAAACAAGGACAAACCCGAGCATGTACCCGAAGGAGCCATCGTACTGGAAGAACAAGTCCGAACCCCATCACGATCGAGGAGGATCCAAGAGCAAGAAGAACACCCAAAGATCTACCCGAGGAGTAACCCCATCGAGTAGACCATCGGGCAGGTCTGGGAAGCTAGGTCAAAGGGGTTTCCATATATAAACCCCTCCTCTCCTAACTCGCAAACGAGCAGGCCGCAGACCCTCAAACCAGAGAGCGAGAGCTTATGTGAGAAAACTGAGCGACTCAAACACTTTCCTTTTTGATTTTACATTTTAATTCATTACTTTTTATCATTTCTTTAGATTTCTATCCTGTATTTTTTCTACTCTACTCGACCGTTTATTATAATGAAATTTTCGTTCTTATCNTCCCTGCATAGGCTTGCCGCCCCTGCTAGAACCTCCATGATGCTGAGCCATACTAGGCTGAACCGCTGGACTAACCGCCACTGACTGTGTCCGGATATCCTGCTCAATCTCTGCTGCAGTCTCAACCAGCTCTGTATGCGTAGCATAACTATGTCCTCTACAATGGACCCTCAAGTCATCACAAAGAGCCCTCATAAACCTCCTGATCTGGTTCTCCTCAGGCTCCATAGCCCGACCCCCATAACAAAGAAGTCGACTGAACTCCAAGTCCAGCTCCTGCACTGACCGTGTCCCCTGAGACAACTAAAGGAACTGCCCCTCCAACCGATCCAATGCCTCTCTAAGAAAATATTTACTGTTAAACTCCAAGACGAAGTCAGCCCAAGTCATCTCCCTCTGCACTCTCCTAGCAGCCACTGATCTCCACCACACCTGAGCATCACCACTCAAATGGTGGACCCCTATGTCCACCCAAAACTCCTAAGGACATCTCAGAGTATGGAAGTTACGTTCCACACTCGTCGTCCACACATCTGTAACAGTAGGGTCTGTACCACCCGAAAAACCGCTCAGTCCCGAGACAAGTCATCTCCAGCATGGACAAATAACGTCCATGTGCTCCTGCATCCGTAGCCACTGGCTGCCGCTCCTCCGCCACCATTGGTGGCATAACCTGAGCCTGAGCCGGTACCACAGCTGGCAACCGCTCTAACACCTGTGCTAGCAAAGCCGCAAAATCTACACCAGGGACTCCACCCGCTGGGACTCCCACACCCGGGACCCTAGCACCACCGGCCACTGGAGCTTCAACACCGCCCCCTCCATCCACACTCACAGAATCCCCCAGAACATCATGTGACTCGCCAACACCCTCAACTGTCACACTCTGGTCCTCTGTCTCACTAGCCTCTCGGACTCTGCCCCTACCACGACCACGTCCGTGTCCACGACCACGTCCGCGTCCACGACCACGACCAGCAACAGTACCATCTCTAGCCATCTGCACTACCATGAACAGAAGAGTAAGCAAACAAGTTTCTATTATAACACAGAAAACATAAACTCACCGTGGAATCACAAAATAGGCTCGAAGAGGATGTTCTAGGACTCCATGCCACATGTGATTGACTAACTCACATAATCAATCAAAGCATGCAATCCAAACATCTACAGCACAAAGCCTAGTGAACCCAAACCTAGAACCGTAAGGGCTCTGATACCAAACTGAAACGACCTAACCCGTTTTTTTTTTTTTTAATAATAAATAATAATAAATAGAAATATAATAATAATAAATAAATTACAACTAGTGGTCCCATACCCACTAGCCACCTAACCACAATCACAATCAACAGCGGAAATAACCAATATCATTATCCAATAAATAACCAAATAATAATTCAATAACCAACATTAATTCCAAATCATAAACTAATGATCCAAACAACATGAACCAGAGAACCAGCAATCCTAAACAACATTCTAGGACTCAACTCTAGCAACCTAACATAAGCCAGACAACCAAGCGAACCACTAGAACATCCTCCTCTTCATTTCCCTGATTCCACGATCACACTTTGCCTTTACCTGCACCACAAACACAAATTGCAATGCATGAGTATTTTATAAACACTCAGTAAGGCTATCCTCCCATCTACTAGGCTATACACATGATAACTCTCAAATTTACATGTTTAGCATCCTTTTTTGTCTATATTTTGCATTGTTCATACCTCTAACTTAGCATTTTTACGACATTAACTGTAGAAATTCACTTTTAGGCCATTTAGGGTGTTGCATTTTTGCATTTGCATGTTTTGGATGAAACTGGTGCTAAGGAGCCTAAAATGGGGAAAAACAAGGACAAACCCGAGCATGTACCCGAAGGAGCCATCGTACTGGAAGAACAAGTCCGAACCCCATCACGATCGAGGAGGATCCAAGAGCAAGAAGAACACCCAAAGATCTACCCGAGGAGTAACCCCATCGAGTAGACCATCGGGCAGGTCTGGGAAGCTAGGTCAAAGGGGTTTCCATATATAAACCCCTCCTCTCCTAACTCGCAAACGAGCAGGCCGCAGACCCTCAAACCAGAGAGCGAGAGCTTATGTGAGAAAACTGAGCGACTCAAACACTTTCCTTTTTGATTTTACATTTTAATTCATTACTTTTTATCATTTCTTTAGATTTCTATCCTGTATTTTTTCTACTCTACTCGACCGTTTATTATAATGAAATTTTCGTTCTTATCTGTTGTTTTGTTTCTTGTTATTATGTCCGAGTAGTGTAGTAAAGTTTCTAGGGATGGGATAGATGATTTTGTGTTCTTGATCGGTTAGGATGCCTTAATTTGATTGTATGTGATTGATAGATTTGCCTCTAGGTTNACGTCCTCTACAATGGACCCTCAAGTCATCACAAAGAGCCCTCATAAACCTCCTGATCTGGTTCTCCTCAGGCTCCATAGCCCGACCCCCATAACAAAGAAGTCGACTGAACTCCAAGTCCAGCTCCTGCACTGACCGTGTCCCCTGAGA
>NC_025699.1:21306339-21330168 GCF_000633955.1 Camelina sativa
CCACGACCACGTCCGCGTCCACGACCACGACCAGCAACAGTACCATCTCTAGCCATCTGCACTACCATGAACAGAAGAGTAAGCAAACAAGTTTCTATTATAACACAGAAAACATAAACTCACCGTGGAATCACAAAATAGGCTCGAAGAGGATGTTCTAGGACTCCATGCCACATGTGNAGTCGACTGAACTCCAAGTCCAGCTCCTGCACTGACCGTGTCCCCTGAGACAACTAAAGGAACTGCCCCTCCAACCGATCCAATGCCTCTCTAAGAAAATATTTACTGTTGAACTCCAAGACGAAGTCAGCCCAAGTCATCTCCCTCTGCACTCTCCTAGCAGCCACTGATCTCCACCACACCTGAGCATCACCACTCAAATGGTGGACCCCTATGTCCACCCAAAACTCCTAAGGACATCTCAGAGTATGGAAGTTACGTTCCACACTCGTCGTCCACACATCTGTAACAGTAGGGTCTGTACCACCCGAAAAACCGCTCAGTCCCGAGACAAGTCATCTCCAGCATGGACAAATAACGTCCATGTGCTCCTGCATCCGTAGCCACTGGCTGCCGCTCCTCCGCCACCATTGGTGGCATAACCTGAGCCTGAGCCGGTACCACAGCTGGCAACCGCTCTAACACCTGTGCTAGCAAAGCCGCAAAATCTACACCAGGGACTCCACCCGCTGGGACTCCCACACCCGGGACCCTAGCACCACCGGCCACTGGAGCTTCAACACCGCCCCCTCCATCCACACTCACAGAATCCCCCAGAACATCATGTGACTCGCCAACACCCTCAACTGTCACACTCTGGTCCTCTGTCTCACTAGCCTCTCGGACTCTGCCCCTACCACGACCACGTCCGTGTCCACGACCACGTCCGCGTCCACGACCACGACCAGCAACAGTACCATCTCTAGCCATCTGCACTACCATGAACAGAAGAGTAAGCAAACAAGTTTCTATTATAACACAGAAAACATAAACTCACCGTGGAATCACAAAATAGGCTCGAAGAGGATGTTCTAGGACTCCATGCCACATGTGATTGACTAACTCACATAATCAATCAAAGCATGCAATCCAAACATCTACAGCACAAAGCCTAGTGAACCCAAACCTAGAACCGTAAGGGCTCTGATACCAAACTGAAACGACCTAACCCGTTTTTTTTTTTTTTAATAATAAATAATAATAAATAGAAATATAATAATAATAAATAAATTACAACTAGTGGTCCCATACCCACTAGCCACCTAACCACAATCACAATCAACAGCGGAAATAACCAATATCATTATCCAATAAATAACCAAATAATAATTCAATAACCAACATTAATTCCAAATCATAAACTAATGATCCAAACAACATGAACCAGAGAACCAGCAATCCTAAACAACATTCTAGGACTCAACTCTAGCAACCTAACATAAGCCAGACAACCAAGCGAACCACTAGAACATCCTCCTCTTCATTTCCCTGATTCCACGATCACACTTTGCCTTTACCTGCACCACAAACACAAATTGCAATGCATGAGTATTTTATAAACACTCAGTAAGGCTATCCTCCCATCTACTAGGCTATACACATGATAACTCTCAAATTTACATGTTTAGCATCCTTTTTTGTCTATATTTTGCATTGTTCATACCTCTAACTTAGCATTTTTACGACATTAACTGTAGAAATTCACTTTTAGGCCATTTAGGGTGTTGCATTTTTGCATTTGCATGTTTTGGATGAAACTGGTGCTAAGGAGCCTAAAATGGGGAAAAACAAGGACAAACCCGAGCATGTACCCGAAGGAGCCATCGTACTGGAAGAACAAGTCCGAACCCCATCACGATCGAGGAGGATCCAAGAGCAAGAAGAACACCCAAAGATCTACCCGAGGAGTAACCCCATCGAGTAGACCATCGGGCAGGTCTGGGAAGCTAGGTCAAAGGGGTTTCCATATATAAACCCCTCCTCTCCTAACTCGCAAACGAGCAGGCCGCAGACCCTCAAACCAGAGAGCGAGAGCTTATGTGAGAAAACTGAGCGACTCAAACACTTTCCTTTTTGATTTTACATTTTAATTCATTACTTTTTATCATTTCTTTAGATTTCTATCCTGTATTTTTTCTACTCTACTCGACCGTTTATTATAATGAAATTTTCGTTCTTATCTGTTGTTTTGTTTCTTGTTATTATGTCCGAGTAGTGTAGTAAAGTTTCTAGGGATGGGATAGATGATTTTGTGTTCTTGATCGGTTAGGATGCCTTAATTTGATTGTATGTGATTGATAGATTTGCCTCTAGGTTGGTGTTCTTAATGCTGTCAACAAACCGAGAGGTTGAGATTAGATCTAAGGTGTTTTACCACCGAGAGGTGTAGATGAGATGCTTGAATCAACCAATGCTAGAGGTTTACTCACTTAGCCTAAGAGATTAGATGAGTAAGGGGTTTACTGACAATAATGAATCGGATTTTAATGCCTGCTTGGTCATGTTTCTCCAACGAGAGTTGGGTAGGGAAGTGATTCAAGGTTGATTGTTTCCAGTGCGAGAGTGTGGTAACAAGATTTAGAGATTCATTGTCTAGGAAATATTTGTTTGAGGCATGTAAGGCATCTGTATTGGTCAAGAATGCTTAGGATTCGATTACCCCATCCTTAGAAGCTTTTGTATTTTAATTGCATGCATTTTCCTTCATCAATCGATCACTTACCCGATCAGGTACACGATAACATGCATCGAGTAATACCTTGAGTTGTTCATATCTCAATTGCATACTCGATCACTCCACCCGATCCTGTACTTGAATGCTTGCATCGAGTGCTTAGGTCATGTGGTTTCTTGTTTATATTATTTTCTTTTATTATTTTAGGATTGTTAGAACAAAACCCTATTTGATTTNCCGCTGGGACTCCCACACCCGGGACCCTAGCACCACCGGCCACTGGAGCTTCAACACCGCCCCCTCCATCCACACTCACAGAATCCCCCAGAACATCATGTGACTCGCCAACACCCTCAACTGTCACACTCTGGTCCTCTGTCTCACTAGCCTCTCGGACTCTGCCCCTACCACGACCACGTCCGTGTCCACGACCACGTCCGCGTCCACGACCACGACCAGCAACAGTACCATCTCTAGCCATCTGCACTACCATGAACAGAAGAGTAAGCAAACAAGTTTCTATTATAACACAGAAAACATAAACTCACCGTGGAATCACAAAATAGGCTCGAAGAGGATGTTCTAGGACTCCATGCCACATGTGATTGACTAACTCACATAATCAATCAAAGCATGCAATCCAAACATCTACAGCACAAAGCCTAGTGAACCCAAACCTAGAACCGTAAGGGCTCTGATACCAAACTGAAACGACCTAACCCGTTTTTTTTTTTTTTAATAATAAATAATAATAAATAGAAATATAATAATAATAAATAAATTACAACTAGTGGTCCCATACCCACTAGCCACCTAACCACAATCACAATCAACAGCGGAAATAACCAATATCATTATCCAATAAATAACCAAATAATAATTCAATAACCAACATTAATTCCAAATCATAAACTAATGATCCAAACAACATGAACCAGAGAACCAGCAATCCTAAACAACATTCTAGGACTCAACTCTAGCAACCTAACATAAGCCAGACAACCAAGCGAACCACTAGAACATCCTCCTCTTCATTTCCCTGATTCCACGATCACACTTTGCCTTTACCTGCACCACAAACACAAATTGCAATGCATGAGTATTTTATAAACACTCAGTAAGGCTATCCTCCCATCTACTAGGCTATACACATGATAACTCTCAAATTTACATGTTTAGCATCCTTTTTTGTCTATATTTTGCATTGTTCATACCTCTAACTTAGCATTTTTACGACATTAACTGTAGAAATTCACTTTTAGGCCATTTAGGGTGTTGCATTTTTGCATTTGCATGTTTTGGATGAAACTGGTGCTAAGGAGCCTAAAATGGGGAAAAACAAGGACAAACCCGAGCATGTACCCGAAGGAGCCATCGTACTGGAAGAACAAGTCCGAACCCCATCACGATCGAGGAGGATCCAAGAGCAAGAAGAACACCCAAAGATCTACCCGAGGAGTAACCCCATCGAGTAGACCATCGGGCAGGTCTGGGAAGCTAGGTCAAAGGGGTTTCCATATATAAACCCCTCCTCTCCTAACTCGCAAACGAGCAGGCCGCAGACCCTCAAACCAGAGAGCGAGAGCTTATGTGAGAAAACTGAGCGACTCAAACACTTTCCTTTTTGATTTTACATTTTAATTCATTACTTTTTATCATTTCTTTAGATTTCTATCCTGTATTTTTTCTACTCTACTCGACCGTTTATTATAATGAAATTTTCGTTCTTATCTGTTGTTTTGTTTCTTGTTATTATGTCCGAGTAGTGTAGTAAAGTTTCTAGGGATGGGATAGATGATTTTGTGTTCTTGATCGGTTAGGATGCCTTAATTTGATTGTATGTGATTGATAGATTTGCCTCTAGGTTGGTGTTCTTAATGCTGTCAACAAACCGAGAGGTTGAGATTAGATCTAAGGTGTTTTACCACCGAGAGGTGTAGATGAGATGCTTGAATCAACCAATGCTAGAGGTTTACTCACTTAGCCTAAGAGATTAGATGAGTAAGGGGTTTACTGACAATAATGAATCGGATTTTAATGCCTGCTTGGTCATGTTTCTCCAACGAGAGTTGGGTAGGGAAGTGATTCAAGGTTGATTGTTTCCAGTGCGAGAGTGTGGTAACAAGATTTAGAGATTCATTGTCTAGGAAATATTTGTTTGAGGCATGTAAGGCATCTGTATTGGTCAAGAATGCTTAGGATTCGATTACCCCATCCTTAGAAGCTTTTGTATTTTAATTGCATGCATTTTCCTTCATCAATCGATCACTTACCCGATCAGGTACACGATAACATGCATCGAGTAATACCTTGAGTTGTTCATATCTCAATTGCATACTCGATCACTCCACCCGATCCTGTACTTGAATGCTTGCATCGAGTGCTTAGGTCATGTGGTTTCTTGTTTATATTATTTTCTTTTATTATTTTAGGATTGTTAGAACAAAACCCTATTTGATTTGCTTGACTTGTACTGTTCTGATCATATCCTTCCTGCTAGCAATTAACAACCATTTGGATTGATAACCCTTTGTACTACAACTACATAGGGAATTGATACCTTCAGTGAAAACCTATCTATCAATTTGGCGCCGTTGCCATTTGGTTGTGTTTATTTTGCTACGTCGCCCTTTGTTCAATAGCTTGCACCGTCGAAATCCTCCGAATACTCAAATTCCGCCATCGCGATGAAGCTTCGATCTCAGTTTCACGCACCAATAATAGATTTTGGATATATGAATAATACGATTCTCTATTAGAAATGATAAGAATGATTACAGAGATTGTAACCACCAAATCCGAATACAAGAACACAAAGTATGAAGAGCGTTTCACAAAGCTCAACCCAGAACTCTCCTCTAGCACATCGCTAGATCTCTCCTCACAAAAGTGTTTCTCTCAAAATACAACTAATGAAAAATGAAAAGCAATACAACGTCTTTATTCATTCAAACTCTTCTTTCTCTTCCCAACAGCAAACCTTCTCTTCCCTTCCGAGTCTTCCCAAGTCAACAACTTTGACCAAAGTCAACTTCTTCTTTCTCCGTTGGCTGACGTGGCCCTCCTCTTCTGTAATACGTCTGGTGAACCGTATCAGTCTGCTCCTCCTCCATGTCAACATATTCGTCTGTTTCGTCCATACTTTTATCCTGGTTATATAAGAAGCTTTTTAGTATTGTTTTTATGAACATGCAAAACTTATAAAAAATAAATAGATGATACCTGTAGCAGTTGTGCAAGAACGTCTTTAATAGTTATTATACCGATTACTTCGCGATCATCAATCTCCCATGACAAGTGCTCATCAGTGTGTAGATGAGATTGTCTCATTCCATCTACATTGACAATAAAATTGTAGAGTAAAGGCGCTGTCAAATTCGATGCATCAGTTAGCGCTTTGCTCGCTTTAACTTTTTCTTCTACAACCAACGTATGACCCTTGCTTTTCCCCTTCACAACAGCCGCCATGAAGGTGCTTCCCTTTCGATACATATTCAGAATATTATACAGTGGCAAGTCGGCTGGAATCCTATTGAAACATGTGTATCGATCATTACAATTTAAATTTAGACCAGACCAAATAAAAACAAAACGTTTAACATAAGAACGTCATAACCTTGGAATTCTGCGTATGTTAAGTGCACTAATAGGGATTTCCTCCTGAATTGTAAGCAGACTCCTAACCTAACGAACAAAAATTGCAAGATTACAACATGTTAAGGAAACGCTAAAGATGTGACTACTAAAAAAATAGTTAATCATGTACAAAGGAGAAGAAAAAGATTAACAATGAGTTAACACCTACCAAAAGAAGTCCAACAATCTTTTTTGGATTCTCAGAGTAGACAGGAACTCGGGTATGCCCTTTTTTTTGAATCATTCGCTTGGCATCCCTAGGATTAGTCATAAGCAAAAAAAAACTGACTGTTTATGGAAGGTCAAGTCAACTATCAATGAAGATAGTAGCTTAAGCAAAATAAAACAAAAACAAAATACTTCGCTTGAAACTTTAACACAACTTTCATGAATGACACAAGAGAAACATCGTAAGAAGAATTAAAATAAATAAATAAATAAATGATGCTGAGATATGACATTCATAGTTTTCATAGATGTTGTCATGTAGAACTTTTGATTGTCGAACTTTTCTTACCAAAACTTTCTCTAATTTGACATAGTAACCATCAAAAGATTAGACTCACGTTTTCCACATTTTTTTCATACTGTCAGCGATTAAATAATACAGCAAACAAATTGTCTTGCAGGGCCGGCATATTTTATATATTTTTAATATACTTTATATACATAAGTATTTCCTTAATTATCTAATTGAAATAGTCCACAGCTAAAGAATAAACTTACCAATCCAAATTTGAATTTATATCTAGAGTAAAGGTTGATTCTATTGGTGTCATAGCCTCTTGCGCAGTCTGTTTAACAAAATAAAACATTTTAGATAAACATATAGTGACATAAACAATGATATGAAATAATGATGTTAATAGCATTGAGATTTCTGTGTAAATATCGTCACTCGGATTTTGTTGTACAAAAATATAAAGGATATTTTTTGGAGTAAACTTTTTTTATTTTGATATTTAAAATTCATCATGGAAATAAATAATTTTTTGTCAATACTGAAAAAGAATAGAATTCTAATACCGCTGTATAAAAAATAGAAAAGAAAGGAAAATCTATAGAAGATAGAAGCAAGCTTTGAATTTTTTATTTTATTTTTTCCACAATATTACGAGAAAAAATGTATCTTTTCGATGTAGAGGTATGTTACAATATACCTTCACGGTCAAATCAATTGCTCCAACTATAACTTTCGTCTCGTCATTTGTGAGTTCACCTCCTTCACCGGCCTGAAGCCAGAATTGTAATAATAACATAGCCAAATCAGTAACACAAATTTCCTACATTTAAATGGAGGAAGGAAGTAATCATGGTCCCCAATCCATATATATTTTACCTCCACGTTGTGAATTGACACAGGGGCTTTGAATTGGGCACGCCTAAATATACCCTCATTGCAACCCAATCCCCAATCCAAAATCTAATTAACAGAATATGAAAGAATTAGATCAAGAAGCGTAAATGGCAATCAAAAGGAGAACCCAGAAATGTAATACCGTAACATAAGCTATTTAAGATAAGCTCAGATGCAATATTGGCTTGGATTATTTGACCCTAATCATAACACTATAAGATTCTTTCCTGAAAATTTAAGATAAGCAGAGACAGTCTAATGCATAACCTGATCACGTTTTTTTAGTTAGGCTAATTACAAAATGAAGGGGAGGTCTCTTAGATAAATAACACCACATGCTTTAAATTTACCTTTCCAATGGGATAAGCTATCGGGTAACAGAGAATCATCACAACTCGTATGAGCCAGTGAAATTGAGCACCAAGGAGTAGTCCAAAACTGCAGCATATAACTTGTGGAATAACCTTGAAAACAATCCAATATTTTCAAATTAGTGGATGCAATAAAGGAAAGTAAAGGTTGGCAAAGTAAAGAAGAAGATATCGGGAAATACCAATCCACAAGCTAGGACCGAGACAATTATAGAAGTGTACCCATTGACTAACTTATCCAAGTATAAAGGAAGAACCTGGATATTGTCAAAAAACTGGGTCTGAGTTCGCAAAATTGAAGAGCAATAGGCAGAATATAGTTTTATTAGTTACCGCCAGGAGAGCAGCATTGCAGAAAAGCAGAGACACGTAGATCTGATGTTGTCTCTGGAAAACTGGAAGAACAACAGCTGTATAGAGAATAAGTAAGAATTATTAATGGGATCGGGCATACAAAAAGAGAGAGGGCATAGAACCAAACCAAAAAGGCCAATTACCAGCTTGTTTCTTTTCGTTGGGTGTACCCATAAGCTGGAGAATTTTGAGCTGGAGAGGACCGATGGACATGAGAGCCATAAGGAGAAAGGACATCATACAGGCCAAGACGATAAATAAACAAGCCAAACTAGCGAATATGAACCACCGAAACGACCCAAAGGGGATTGAATCTGTAGACAGACAGGTCAACACCAAACCTGAGATATGAGAAAGTAAGAAGACAATTATACAAATTATCAGAACAAACAAACACAATCAAGTTATTTAAAACTTACTATAAAGGTCCATTGAAATATTTTCCCTTATCGTATATATGAAAGAGTATTGTCGTTGCATATATAACAAGTGGCAAAGCTTTGCTCACTTGTTTCTTGGATTGACCTCTCCAATAGTCTGTGTAGCCTAAGCTGTGAAGTAAAGTAAATACGTAACTGAATTAGCACACATATAAGTGACTTGCATCACTATATTTTCAACCTCAAGAGTCGTAATATCTGAAATTTCATATTGGGAAGGTTTACCCTGAAATCGGAGAGACTGCAGGAAAACAGAGGCGGAGGCGGAGATTGGGTGGTTTGCGGAGAAAGAAGAGCGGTTAAGTGGTTTGAGTTCAACGCTTCTAATCTGTAACAGTCGAGATTAAACAAGAAACAAAAACAATGAAGATTAAATCAAACAGATATAAATATCATCTAAGTTGAAACTAAGACTAAATCAAAGAACACAAACAGCAACAAGAACAAATCGAACCCTAACAGGCAGCAACAGGAAAGTGTGGGAGTGTTTATGTCGAGGAAAGAAGAAGAATCTAGGTGCCTTAGAGCATGTTCAACGGTGGGTGCCAAAAAAAAAATGCTTTTTAAAAAAAAAAAAAAATCTTAGAGCATCTCCCATGGGGGGAGAAAAAAAAAGATTCGGTTAAATATATTTTAAATTTTAAATTTTGAGTATTGTTTGGTTAAAAACTTTTTTAAGAAAATGAAATATTTTGAAAATTGTAATATTTTAAAGAAAATAAAGCAAATTCCATGTCAGTGATTTCTAGGTCCATGAAAGCTGTTTCTGGTTTCTAGTGAACTACACAAAACTGCAAACTCAATTCAACACAAAAAACAAATGTTCTATGGCGAGTGGGGAGATGGAACCAAGAATGGGGATGAGAAGTCTTACTTGGCTGGATTGAGTAAAGTCCCATCCTCCCTTTTCAACTGCTTTGTCAATCTGAAATACCGTAAGACCTCTAATCATAAAACAGAGGCCAAGTTTAATGCAGAACCAAATTATCTATCTAAAGATCAAGAAGAAACAGAACCAAATAGATTAATGCAACTTTCAAAACACAAAAAACAGAGGCCAAGTTTTACAATTACAGCCATTAACAAAGCCAATGTGCTCATCACCACTTAAAAAGAAAGGTTACGATGAAAACAATAAACATTATCGTTAACTGCTCTCAATGAAAGATTAGATTAGATTAAAAACGTCCCTAAATCTGAACTCAACAGTTGAAAAATCTAGAAATCCACGGATCCTTATCTTTCCAATTCGACGGATCATCTCCAAAGATTGATCGCCCCTGGAGAAGTCGATAGAGAGAGAGAACACACCGCTAGTTGGACTTGAGTGATAGTCATCATCACATCACAAGATTGATTTCCGCTAGCTTTTACCACATCAATAACTCATCGAAAAATGGTGGTCGTTATATTACTTCAACAAACAACAATAAGATAGATCCATCATTCTTAACAATACAAAGAATTCAGCACAAAGAGTAACATTTTTTCATCAACCAATATCAAAAGCCTCCATACAACTTTACTGGGAAAGAAAGACTCATATGCCTATTTTAGCCTCATAAACCAATTCAGTTCCAGTTCGAAAGGCAAGCAGCTAAAAAGTGGCACCTTGGTCTAAAATATTCGAAAATGATAGCTAAATTGCATCTCCGTAGACAATAGAAAGAATGAAAAATGATTTTAAGTTGTCATGGAGAAATAAAATGCAGTGTTGGGACTTGGGACTCTAAATGGACTTGGATGACTGATTAAGAAGCCATTTTCATGAAACTTACTACTTAAATCTCCAGTGGGTTGAAACTAGAAGTAAGATAACAACTCCAGATCAACGGGCTGTCCCAAGGAAACCAAGAGATTCGAATACAACCCCTAGAGTGAAGAAGACAGTAAGTATCATCAGTTCCAAACTTGCAGATCAAAAGAGGGTCAAACCAAGGCAAATAATCAACAAAGACTACTATTTTAAAACCAGTTTCTAATTTTGTGAAAATATGAAGGCAAAACGAAGGGAAGATGCAAATGGAAGAAGTCGCTACAATCAAAAGATACACGAACATATAGAATCTGGAGGAGGTCAAAGTTTAGAAAATTCGAATAAACCCACCAAGTTCAGAGTAAGCTATACACAAGCAAAAAAAAATCAAAACTTTCGAAATACACACAAGATTCAGTAGAAGAAAATAACGAAATTTACCTCCACGCTGCTCAAAAGCTCGCGAAGTAGAGAGATTCAGCTTCGGATCAGAAGTAACCAAGGACGAGATCTGATTGAACCCAAGTCACAGTAATAAGAAAACACAAATCAGAAGAAGAAGATGAAATTTGCTCAGGGGGGAGAAACACGTCAGTGTAAAATGGGACTGTGAACATGTTTGATGAAAACAATATGGAAGAAATTGAAGAAACTGAAATAAAACGAGGGAGAGAAAAGTGCATATTGACCCAGAGACCACTATAATTATGGATTCAGACCAGTTTCGTTTATTTATTTATATATTAAATTAGAAAGTTTTTATCATTTAGAGGAAATTCCATTATTTAAACAAAATATGTATTCTCAGTGGCCGAAAAAAAATATATATGTATTCTCAGTGGGAATTTCAAATCGACAACTATTTTATTTTCTTTTTTAAATTACTACTTTTAAACATATTTATTTTAGATAGCGTAATTATCAAATTTGATAAAACGATTAGCTATTTAATATCAAAAATTACTTTTCCGACTCAGTGAGCATAAAAATTTGATAATAATTGATAGAATTTATAATAGGGAAATTGGCAAAACTAACTAAGAAAAAAACTCAAACTAAATAACTAACTACTCTAAGTTTCTAACCATATATCTCATATATACTCTATATAATATATAATATATACTATTTTATCTCTACTACAAACACCATCACCACCACTACCACCACCATATCCACCCCCTCCCATTATAAAATTACTATTCAATTACATTTATTATAACTAATAAAAGCACAGATATAATGAGATATATGTTATACAAACCAAAAAAAAAGAGATATATGTTATTGTAACTTTAAAACAACAAAACCAAAATAAACAATATTGGTTAACATGTTTAAATATGGAATACTTGAATTCGGAGAAAAATATGATCCAATGTGTGGCTATGATTTCCTAGACCATCATCCCCAATGGTGATTCTAAGAGGTTGTAAATCAACCTTTTTAATCTCAAAAATATCCAACAAAAAAAATAGAGTTGATTCTTAAATGTAGAGATTTTGGAACCAAATTTTTAGTTTTTTATTTGTTCAATTATAAAAATAATTATAACCTCAAAATTTGAAACCATGTTTGTAGATGGTTTTAAGCTTACAGTTTTCACAGTTGCTAAAATATGAAAATTCATGTACACTTTACATCATCATCATCATCATCATATATATATACAGCCATCATTCCCCTTTTCTTCCACCACTTCCTCTAGCTCTCCCTTAACGCAAAACCAACCACAATGCAACCTAACACTGAAAGCATATATAGGAAATAGCCTTAGAAAAACTCAAATAAGAAGCATTATTTGAGATTGAGGACCTGTGGGAGAAAAATTGGAAAAAAGTTGTTAGAATCATAATCTGTTTGTCATTAAAAGTAATATAGTGAGCGTTGTCTAGTCTTGGTAAATCTTTGACGGTATTGTGACATTCAATTTTCTAAAGACAATTTTTTTCGAGAAGCTTTAAGTACGAGCGGCTAGAAATTGAATGGCTTAAAGCGGCTTAATATCTAGAGCTCAATTTTCATTTTTAGAAATTGTTAGAACGGCTTAATACCTAGAGCGTTTCAATCCGCAACTTCGAAATATCAAAAAAGCGGCTACTCCTAGTTTCACAGAAGATGGAACTCCAAAAGTACTAGCACCAGCATCGGTCATCCTTAAAGCTTTGGACACCAGGAAAGATCATATTGTCGCTCACTTCCACGGTACTCCTCCCCCTCCAAGAAAAATCTTCGTTGACCTCAACCCAATTTGGGGAAAGGACGGTCGAATCAACATCCGCTCTCTTCCAAACGGACTGGTTCTCGTAAATGGGTATTAGAGGTAGGATGCTGGCAGGCGAGAAACTGTCTCTTCACGGTTACTCCATGGTCTCCAACAGCATCACTATCACCGATTAAGTTGGTTTCACTTCCAATTTGGGTCATCCTGAAAGACGTTCTGCCTCAACTATACTCTCTCTGGTTTAAGTACAATAGCTTCGAGCATAGGAGAACCATTGCACACAGAAAAACATCAGCGCCACTTGCCATGGATACAAGGATAAAGGTAGAAATTCTGCTTAACAAAGCTCTCCCGCAGGCGGTTCTTGTGGAGGATGACGATGGAAATGAGATTCGAATATGGGTTGAATACCCTCGTCTACATCCTAAATGTGATTATTGTAAAGAGTATGGCCATCTCTATCATCGCTGTCCGTCAGCTCCGGCTGTTTCGAAGATATCCTCACCCAATCTCACCAGCACAATATCAGCTTCATCAGTCCCCTCTGCACCTCAAGCAACCAATACTGCTCACTCTAAGAAAATCACCTCTTCTCAAACATGGCAAGTCAAGGGACATCTAGTTGTGGGAATTCTCATCCCTCCAACTACCTCAGTTACTGATAACGACTAATCGGATACGGATACTCACACACCACCACCTATGACAACGCAATCAATGCCTCCCCCTACTGGAACACACAAGTACATGGACTCTCCATCTTCAGAAACTCATAGCGATTGGAAGGTTGTCCAAGGGAGCTCGAAACCTTCAAAGTCTCACTTGGAGACACAAGCTGTAAACTTGCAGAATACTCAAAAATTCGGAGCAGAAACGAGGTCTGCATAGACTCCACCTTTTGCACAACCATCTGCACAAGAAGCCCCAGCTGCAGCTACCTCAGCACTTCAAAGCAATCCTACATTGCCTAGTATAATGTCTGATGGATTGGAAAAGTCACGCGAGACCCTAACTCACAAGAAGGAGGGAGCATCTGCAACCCTACCGGGCACTCTGAGATCAAAGCCAAAGGTGACCAGTACTAAAATGTCTAAGAACTCCAGCAATGGACGACTTCCTGCACAAAGACGTCCTAATCTTCATCGCGCTTGAAAGCTCAGCTTTCAGCTTTTTGCCCACCGTTTTTGATGATGATGAAGATTTTTTTGTTATAATATTAGGGGATTAAACTCTTCCAATTGGCAACTAGAGCTCAAGAGATGGGTTCAGTCAGCAAGACCTTCAATAGGAGGCATTTTGGAAACTCACGTACAACAAGCTAATGTTGCTGCTATTTTGGCTCATAACTTTCCCGGTTGGAGGTTTAAGCATAAATATTCCACTCAAGCCCAAAATGGGAGAATATGGGTAGTCTGGGATCCAGCTATCCAGGTTTTTACCCACAAGATAACTGATCAAGTCATATCTTGTGGTGTTTTTGATAATGCAACACAGCAGTCTTTCTCAGTTACGTTTGTTTATGCACGTAATTGTATGGTGGCGAGAAGGGAGCTTTGGGAGACTTTGAGGGAGCTGAATCAAAATAATCTCCAACGTAATCACCCTTGGTTAATTCTTGGGGACTTCAACCAGATTCTTTAGTCGGAAGACCACTACTCTCTTCATCCATACACTCTACCAATCCAAGGAATGGCCGAATTTCAAGAGTGTATTGATGTCTGCGACTTCCTAGAACTAGCAAGCCGAGAAGCGTCCCACACTTGGTACAACAATCAGCCATTAAATCCAATATCTCGTAAGCTTGATAGGACACTCATCAATGAGGCCTGGCTGTCATCCTTTCCTCAATCTAATGCACTGTTCGACTCACCAGGAGGGTCAGATCACACTCCGATACTAGTTGTTACTTCAGATGTTGTTGAGAGGAGGATGGTGCCATTCAAGTTTTACTCTTTCTTTACCACTCATCCAACTTACCTTGCAATGATAGAAGAAGCATGGAACTCCACCATTCTCCCAGGCTCCAGCATTTTCTCCCTTTGTCAGAAGCTTAAGGCGGTAAAGATAGCTTGCAAGGCATTGAACCAAAATCACTTTAGCAATATCCAAGCAAGATCTGCAGAGGCTTTAGCAGTGCTCAAGGAAATTCAGAATCGGCTTCTGGTTACTCCAAAACCAAATACTATTTTAGGAAGAACGGCTAGCGAGGAATCCTTGGTCTATAATGTCAAGTGCAGAGGAGACTTACCTTAGAGAGAAATCAAGAGTCAGATGGTGCTCAGAAGGGGACTCAAATACAGGTTTCTTCCACAAATCAGTGCCGCAACATCAAGCTAGGAATCTAATTAGATCTCTTCTTGATGATAATGAAGAGCGGGTCTCAGACAAAGTGATCCTAAAGGAAATGGTTGATACCAAAAATACCACAGTAGAGCCACTATCAATTCACAGGATCAGACAATTAACTTCTTTCAGATGTACAGATGAAATGGCTGCAAGCTTATGTGCTATTCCCACTCCGGAGCAAGTAACCTCCACTTTGTTTTCCTTACCCGCAAAGCTCAAGGACCGGATGGATTCACGGTAGAATTCTTCATCAACTCATGGGGAACAGTAGGTCCTTCAGTAATAGAGGCGGTAACTGAATTCTTCACCACTAGTAAACTCCTCAAGCAAGTTAATGCTACCATTCTCCCCATGATCCCAAAGACCACCTTGTCTGAGAAGCTCTCTGAATTTTGGCCAGTATCATGCTGTAATACCATATATAAAGTTATATCCAAGATCCTGGCAAAGAGACTCAAGTTAATCATGGCTTCTGCACTCCAAAGGAATCAAGTCGCTTTTATACCGGGTAGGCTACTCTGTGAAAATGTGTTGCTTGCAACTGAACTGGTTGTTGAATTCAACAAGGAGGGACCAGTAACTCGCGGATGTCTGCAAGTGGATCTCTCCAAAGCATTTGATAACATAAACTGGGACTTTCTCACGAACATCCTCGAAGCTTATAATCTTCCTGCTCAATTCATAAGACGGTTGGTGGTTTGCTTTACAACTCCTTCATACTCAGTTGGTTTCAATGGAGAGCTTGTTGGATAATTTCCTGGGAAGAAGGGTCTGCGACAAGGAGACTCCATTTCGGCTCCTCTCTTCACACTTGTCATGGATATACTATCAAAGCAGTTAGATGAAGCAGCTTGCACCAACAGGATCCGTCCGCATCCGAAATTGGCCAACCTACTCATCACTCACCTAAGTTTCGCAGACGACATCCTCATTTTCTTTGACGGAAATGAAGACTCTCTTGTTGAGATCTTGGAGGTGCTTAAACAGTTCAAGAAGACATATGGGTTGGGAATAAATCTACAAAAAAACCTGCATCTACCTTAATGACAACAATGTAGACACTATCAGTCAGCTTGCAGCCAACCACAACCTCACCCATGGGTCACTACCATTCAGATACTTAGGAGTACCATTACTCTCGCATAAGTTATCAGCCTCAGACTATCAATCATTAATTCTTGTTACCAACCAAGTGCTTGGAGAAACTGGAACAGATTTGCAACGCATTTTTGTGGAATGGTTTTGCTTCTACTGCCCGTGGTGCCAAGGTTTCATGGGAGACTGTCTGCTCTCCAAAATCTTCGGGGGGATTAGGCCTTAAGAGGTTGGTTGATTGGAGCAAGATATGTGGTCTCAAGCTGATATGGTTACTATTCTCACATGCAGGTTCACTCTGGGTATCCTGGGTTCGCACTCACTTAATCAAGGAAAAGAGCTTCTGGGAAGCTGATTTTACTGTCACAAGAAGCTGGATATGGCGACGTCTGTCCAAGCTTCGACCTTTAGCAAGACCTTTTGTCTATTGTTCAGTTACTTCGGGAAACCAAGCTCTCTTTTGGCATGATAATTGGACAGGACTTGGTCCACTTTTTCACATTCTTGGAGAGATGGGTCCAAGGGTTACTGGTATAAGAAATTTGGCTTTGGTAAAACATGCAGTCAATAATGATGCATGGTCTATACCTAGAGGAAGACATCCGCTGACACAGCTACTTAGAGCATGTCTCCATTCTCAACCAGTTCCTACTCCATAAATGGGGCCCGATACCTTCCAATGGAAGCTTACTTCAGATCAAGATCAAGGGACATTCTCCTCAATGAAAACTTGGAGGTATCTACATTCGGCTGGTCCCACTGTTCCATGGTCTTCACTAGTATGGTTTGAAGAGAACATCCCTAAGATGTCCTTTATGACATGGTTAACGGTACAAGATAGATTGACTACAAGAGATAGACTCATTCGTTGGAATCTCTATGTCCAGCCGTCTTGTTTACTATGTCAAACAGGTATGGAATCAAGAGACCACCTATTCTTTGACTCAGCTTCTCCAGGAATCTCCTATCCAGTCTATACGCATTTGTACCTCTCCCAGATACCGACTTTCACAGGCTTGTAAATTGGATTAAGTCTCCCACCATAAATCGGAGACTTAATTCAATCTGCAAACTAGTGTTTCAAGCTCTAGTTTATTTCCTATGGAAAGAGCGAAACAATCGCCTTCACACTTCATCCTTCTGTTTGGCGACTCAACTGCAAAGGTAATACGATCTCCCTAGGATAGAACTCCGATGAAAGGCTATAGACTAGTGACTGGTGGTGAGGTTTGATGGTGATGGTGCGGAAGTAAAAAATACGACAGAGGTGGTGATGATCACGTGATAGAACAATGATTCGATGGAGATAGATGTTTAGGTGGTTGTATGGATTGAGATAAAGTGAAGAGTTTCTGAATCACAAAGTGTATAGAAACCCAGAAATCAAGAACGCATTCAAGAATTAGAATTGAGAGAAAAAGTGAAACAATACTTGTTCATACAACTTCTTCGCTAAAGAACAAGGAGGCATGCTATTGGGTTTTATAATCAACCCTAGTCTCGACACTCCAAACAACAGGTAGTTCAAAATAAAACAACAAGACGTTTTATGGAAATAAGAAAACAGCAAAACGTCTAGGTGACCTGTAGTAGTATAGAAGTCACTTGTACTAGTACAGAAGTACATTATTCCCCATTGGTAATGACTTCTAGATAACTCGACGTAGTGATCCATTTGCCTCATTAAAAACCATGCTGAGAAAACCCATTGGGACAAAACTCAGCTATGGGAAAAAGAGTACAAACTTCACACCTAAGTTACCTAGTTATCATTACCAGGTGAAGTCTTCAAGGTGGATATGTTGAAGACTTGGATCCTTGGTAGGTTGAATGACCCGTCAACTATGAGTGAATGAGCTTCCTTGGCCATCTCCTTAGCTTTTGACCGAGTGATCCTTCCCACCATCTCCGGTTTCTATGCAGCCTTTGGCTCCGTGCTTGCCATGATCATATCATCCTCCCCCTCTTCAAAAGGATTTGTCCTCAATGGAATCTGCATAGTGAGCAAGTCAGAAACATTGAATGTTGATGATATGGTATACTTACCTTGAAGATCAATCTGATATGCGTTGTCATTGATCCTCTTGATGACTTCAAATGGACCATCAGCTCGTGGTAGAAGCTTGCTCTTCCTCTCTTCTGGAACCTATCCTTACGTAAGTGAATCCACACTAAGTCTCCTTCTTCGAAAACGAGCTCCTTCCTGCCCTTGTTCGCATGGTTCTCGTATTGCTTGGTCCTTTTCTCTATGTTCTCCTTAGCTTTAGCATGTATCCTCCTCACCTGTTCAGCCTTTTCTTTGCCATCAAAGCTACACTTCACACTTAAAGGTAAAGGAATCAAGTCTAGAGGTGATTGTGGATTAAAACCATAAACAATTTCAAAAGGAGAAAACAGAGTAGCAGAATGCTTAGCGTGATTATATGCAAACTCAACATGTGGTAGACATTCTTCCCATGATTTGAGATTGCTTCTCACTAAGGTCCTGAGGAGTGTAGATAGCGTCCTGTTCACCACTTCGGTTTGCCCATCTGTTTGCGGGTGACATGTGGTTGAGAATGATAGCTTGGTTCCTAGCTTAGCCCATAACGTCCTCCAGAAGTGTCCTAGAAACTTTGTATCTCGGTCTGAGACGATTACTTGAGGCATTCCATGTAGACGTACTACTTCCCTGAAAAACAAGTTAGCTACATTAACAGCATCGTCCGTCTTCTGACTTGCAATGAAGTGAGCCATCTTGCTAAACCTGTCAACCACAACAAAAATCGAATCTCTACCATTTCTGGTTCGAGGTAAGCCAAGAACAAAATCCATAGAAATATGAGTCCAATGTTGAGAAGGGATAGGGAGAGAGTGCACAAGATGTGGGGCTGTACCTTACCCTTCGCCATTTTGCAGATATGGCACCTCGAACAAACCTTCTCAACGTCTTTATTCATTTGAGGCCAATAGAAGTGTTCTTGCAGTCCAAGTAGAGTCTTTGACACTCCGAAATGTCCAGTTAGTCCACCTCCGTGAGCTTCTCTTATCAGCAGCTCTCTCATGGATCCTCTTGGTATGCACAATCGATCCTTAAAGAACAGATATCCATCCTGCCTATAATAGTTTTCAAAAGCAAACTTATGGTATTTGCCATAGCTCTCAGCAAAATCGATGTCACTCTCATAAAGTTCTACTATTCTATCAAAACCTTCAAGCTTAGAAGACAAAGTAGAAATGAGAGTGTACCTCCTGGATAATGCATCTACGACTACATTATCCTTACCTTTCTTGGGCACAAGCAAAACGGGTTCTGCCCATGGACTGAGACTCTCTCTACTGTGTCCCTTACTCATCAGCTCCTCGACTTGCTTCTGAAGTTCTTTAGTCTCTACTGGATTGGTTCTGTAAGCGGGTCTGTTTGGTAGTACTGAACCTGATACCAAATCGATCTGATGCTCTATCCCACGTGTTGGCGGCAAACCTGGAGATATCTCTTCTGGAAATACACCCTTGTACTCCTCTATAATTTCTATCATCTCGCGTGGAAGCTTTTCTGCTAGCTTTGTACTGGTGAATGTCTCATTATGCACAAACATGAATATGGTCATCTCTGGATCAAATAGCTTGTTGAACTTGCTGTGAGTGATGTAGAGGCTGTAAGACACTTTCTCTGTATCCTTGCGGTTCGTGGGAAGCTGGTCCTTGTAGATTTCGCTGGGTGTAAGTGGTAGAAGAGTAACCTTATGTCCTTTGAACTCAAATGTCTGCTTGTTGGTGTAGCCATCATGAAATACTCTTCTGTCGAACTGCCAAGGTCTTCCCAAAAGGATATGACTTGACTTCATTGGAATCACATCACAAAGCAGCTCATCCTCATACTTCCCAATCGTCAGTTGCACCATCACTTGCTGCGAAACTGTTAAAACTTCCTTGTTGTTTAACGACTGTAGCTGATAAGGTCTTGGATGTGAAGTGGTCTTGAGATTAAGCTTCTGTAGCATCTCTTCACTAGCTGCATTAGTACAGCTTCCACCATCAACGATCAAGGTGCAGACCTTGTCTTGAACCATACACCGTGTGTGAAATAGGTTCTCACGCTGTCCTCTATCATCTGGATGAATCTCAAAACTTAAAACTCTGCGTGCTACCAACATCTCTCCCATGACTGCTGGTTCACCATCTTCACCGAATTCAGACTCTGGTTCACTCTCTGAACTGTCTACTGGCACAATTTCTCCTCCTTCTTGAAGAAGAAAAATCTTGTTGTTAGGACAGTCTCTGGAATAATGCCCCATTCCTTGGCATTTGAAACACCTGATATGACTTGTAGAGGTGCTATTCTTGGGCTTGTAATCGATCTTAACCTCTTCTTTGACTGTGGTTGTCACATGTTTGCTGTCCTTGGTGAAGGCGGGTTTACTGAACTCTCTCGGCTTGGACATGTTAGGCGTAAATGTAGACCTCACTCCCTTTCTCTTGATCTGCGATTCAATCAACTCTGCCTTATGTACCATTTCTTGCACATCTTCATAGTCCTGCAACTCTACCTTGTCTTGAATCTCTCTGTTTAAACCTCCAAGGAATCTCGACATAACCATGTCTTCACTTTCTCTTAAATCAGCCCTGATCATAAGCATTTCCAGCTCTTGATAGTAATCTCTAACAGACTTAGTACCTTGAATGAGACGCCTAAGCTGGTTGAGAATCTCTCTCTGGTAGTGTGTAGGCATGAACTTCTTTCTCATCTGCGTGACTAGTTGTTCCCATATAGTGATAGCAGGCTCTCTCTGTCGATGTCTAGTAAGTCCCAGCTGCTCCCACCACAACAAAGCATAGCCATTGAATTTGGATATGGCTATCTTCGCCTTGTTCAACTCATAAGTACCTTGAACCTGAAAGTTAGACTCCATCTTCCTTTCCCAGTCTAGATAAGTCTCTGGATCATTGGTACCATTAAAAGAAGGATACTGAATCTTGAGGTGCTTCAGCTGCTGCCTCAAAGGATCATAATCCTTGCCATGATCTCTGCCTCTGTTTCTCCTCATTGTCTCTTGAATATGATCTGAAACTTCTTCTTCTTCAGAATACTCTGTATCGGACTCAATGTATATTCGATGCCGAGATACTTGTTCAGCTCATCATGGACGTATGTGATCTCTGCCAGTCCTACGGTTTCCTCTTTCTGTACTGTAAATGTCTCTTCTCTGATTGAAACAAGTCTCTCTCCCCCCAATAGGTGACTTAGCTGTTCTGATCCGTGTATGTTTGGAAGAAGCTCCCACGTGTGCCTTTCCTTTAGCTAAGCAGAGAGCCTCATTAGGACTAGGCGGTTCTGAAGAACTCTGATCTGAAGCGCTAGTTGCTTGAGCTATATCTTTGATCTGTTTCTCAAACTTGTTGCTGAGCTGCTCCATCTGTTGCTGAAACTGAGTAGACATTGTCTTGTTTGCTTCTGCTATTTGCTTAGACATGGCTTGGTTCAAAGCTTCCATAGCCTCTAGAGAAAGCTCCATTGTACCTGCAAAATAAAGAAGAAAAACTCGAAGTAAAACGTTCCTTGAGTGAAAGAATTAAGATAAACTCCAAGACTTGTAATCTAAACAAGAAACACACGACCTAAGACAATCAAATTTCGAAAACAACACAGAAAACTAACCCCTAAACTCACAGAACTCGATCTAAACACCAATGATCAACAAAACAAACCCTAAACTAAACAAACAAAATAAATCAAAATAACACAAACGAAATTAGGGTTTACAATCGCTTAGCCTTTGGCACAGAGTTGGCTCTGATACCACATAATATGATCTCCCTAGGATAGAACTCCGATGAAAGGCTATAGACTAGTGACTGGTGGTGAGGTTCGATGGTGATGGTGCGGAAGTGACAAATACGACGGAGGTGGTGATGATCACATGATAGAAGAATGATTCGATGGAGATATATGTTTAGGTGGTTGTATGGATTGAGATAAAGTGAAGAGTTTCTAAATCACAAAGTGTATAGAAACCCAGAAATCAAGAACGCATTCAAGAATTCGAATTGAGAGAAAAAGTGAAACAATACCTGTTCATACAACTTCTTCGCTAAAGAACAAGGAGGCGTGCTATTGGGTTTTATAATCAACCCTAGTCTCGACACTCCAAACAACAGGTAGTTCAAAATAAAACAACAAGACGTTTTAAGGAAATAAGAAAACAGCAAAACGTCTAGGTGACCTGTAGTAGTACAGATGTCACTTGTACTAGTACAGAAGTACATTATTCTCCATTGGTAATGACTTCTAGATAACTCCACGTAGTGATCCATTTGCCTCATTAAAAACCATGCTGAGAAAACCCATTGGGACAAAACTCAGCTATGGGAAAAAGAGTACAAACTTCACACCTAAGTTACCTAGTTATCCTTACCGGGTGAAGTCTTCAAGGTGGATATGTTGAATACTTGGATCCTTGGTAGGTTGAATGACCCGTCAACTATGAGTGAATGAGCTTCCTTGGCCATCTCCTTAGCTCTTGACCGAGTGATCCTTCCCACCATCTCTGGTTTCTCTGCAGCCTCTGCCTCCGTGCTTGCCATGATCATATCAAAAGGGAAATTCAACTGTCACTTTGTCGCAGATTGCTGTGGCTGGATCGTTCTGCACTGGGTAACACTTCCTCAACTCAACCTCAACAGGAAGCTTACCTATGCCTTTGGTTCACTCACTTCCAAGTTCCCTAAAGCTCTTAACTATGTACCCAAGCTTTCCCACCTGTACTGCTCTGTGTTGTATTACTCACCTTCTTACCCGATTGTAAAAGTTCCGATATCGCTTTTTAAGGCTAATGAAGAAGAAGAAATTAAAAGAAAAAAAAAAAAAAGCTGTCCATTAAACATTAAAATTAAAAAGTCACATAATATGAGCGAAAGAGTAAAAAAAAACCTTTTAATGTAGGACTGAACCAGACGTGTCCATATGTTCCTTTCACTATAGCTTTTGTCTCTCTGCATCAATTAAAAGAACGTAATCTTAAAACTTCCATGCTAAACCACCAATGGTAAAGTATATTGCCTAATGAATCATGATCCATCGATAAAGAAATAGACTTAAAATCATTGTTATAGAGAGTCGCACTTTATACCTTACAATCCTTAAATCAATTAGGATGACTAGACTTGCAACAAACACAACATAAGATTACGACATAACCAAAGTGTGATTGTTGAAATGTGTAATGGTGTAAAAATTCATATGAGAATCTAAGCATCAAATATGAGATTTGGCTTCTCACCCTTTAGGTCTAGCCTATCACTTTTTGGGAACTTTAGACGTCATCACATCAGTCTCTTAAAAGACTTGAATCTTAATCCTGCGATATGAAGATCATGGTGTCACTTAAATTAATGTTAGAAGTATATCACCAAAGAAAGTAGGTTTTTTTTTTACTTAAACCTGGTTTACGTGACTGTGATTGCTTCAAACCCATAATCTCTTCTAACCGTCGTTAGTAAAGAAGATATAACAGTCAAAGAAGTTCGTATATTGATCAAACTGATGAACGAGTACATATATAGCAAAAGTGCCAAACTGAAACCTGAAATCTAGAAG
>NC_025699.1:21330308-21332786 GCF_000633955.1 Camelina sativa
CCCCCCCCTTTGTATGCCTAGCTTGTTTCGAAACCGCCAAAAGCCATCACGGCCGATTTGGCATCAAATATGAGATTTGGCTTCTCACCCTTTGGGTCTAGCATATCACTTTTTGGGAACTTTAGACGTCATCACATCAGTCTCTTAAAAGACTTGAATCTTCATCCTGCCATATGAAGATCATGGTGTCACTTAAATTCATGTTAGAAGTAAATCACCAAAGAAAGTAGGTTTTTTTTACTTAAACCTGGTTTACGTGACTGTGATGCTTCAAACCCATAATCTCTTCTAACCGTCGTTAGTAAAGAAGATACAACAGTCAAAGAAGTTCGTATATTGATCAAACTGATGAACGAGTACATATATAGCAAGAATGCCAAACCGAAACCTGAAATCTAGATGAATCTATCTAGGTACAACAACAAAAATACGTATATAGAAGATACGAATATACTTTTATCAACCAGAATCTGTTAAGTTTTAACTGCGAATTCTTTCAAGAACTCAACTCAAAACAGCTCGACCAACACACACACAATCTCAGACTTAAAGAAATAAGGACACAAGAAATTGTTTACCCAGTTCGATTCACCGATGTGATGAATCTACGTCTGGAGCTGGATTCAACCCAGCAATTCACTATAATGATTCAAGTGTTTCTCTCAAGCTCAAGAACAGAGCGTCAGAGAGATTACAAGATAGAGATGATTAGAGATACTATAGGAGAGAATAAGAAGGTATATATATATCAACACAAAAGAGATAAGTCCTAATCTTTTGCAATTCCGTTCTCTTCGACACCAAATTCTTTTCCTTCTTGGACTTCAAGAAACCGATGCCAAAGAATAACAAACCATTATTTAACCAGCTAACCAAGTCGACATCAGGCTAACCGGTTGAATTGGATCACACCATAACATTCTCCACCTTGATACAATTCTTCTCCTCCATAGTGAACTGCCATACTTGGGTTTAACCTCCTGCATTGTAAGCTTTAACACTTATTCCCATTTGATCAGCTTCAGAACATCCAAAGCTGAATCAAACTTGTTAATAGGAATACCTTTTGTTAGCATATCCGCAGGGTTCACCGAAGTGTGAATCTTGGACACTTCTATTTCCCCTTTCTCAATAATGTCACTGAGAAAAGACTTCTTGATTGCCATATGCTTTGTCTTCTCGTGATAAACACTGTTCCTGGACAAACAAATTGCAGACTGAGAATCACACCAAACTTGTGCCTTTTCCTGCTTCAAACCAAGATCCTCCAACAGATTTCTGATCCATATAGCTTCCTTCACTGCTTCGGTCAAAGCGATATACTCTGCTTCAGTGGATGATAAGGCCACAACTTGATGTAAACTCAATTTCAAACTCACTGTATTACCACCTACCATGAAAACATATCCACTAATTGATCGTTTTCTATCCAAATCACCTCCATGATCTGAATCGCAGTATCCAATCACACTGAAATTCTTCTCTTTAGTGTATACCAAACTTAAATCTTGAGAACCCTTGATGTATCTCAATAGCCACTTTACAGCTTCTGATGTTCATATATTTTACCTTGTTTTTACCTAGTTTATTTACATATTTTGCATCTTTTGTTATCCATTTAGGCCATTATTGTGTAGCTTTAGGACCAATCTTGCATTCATTTGCATCTTTTCATGCATAAACAGGTGATTTTGGAGCTTAAGGAGCATGGAAGCAATGGAGAAGAGATGTGAAGCAGTCATGAGGAGGAAACAAGGGAGTTAAGGCTGAAAGAACCAAGGCCCGGAGTCCAGCTCGACCAAGCACTCGACCGAGTGGGAGATGGACTCGACCGAGTGGAGATTGCACGTGAGAAGCCAGCTCGACCCCTAGCTCGACCGAGCAATGGTCGAGTTGACCGAGCCGTTGACCACTTTACTTTTTCTATTTTTAGGGCTTCCACCTTCCCCACTATATAAAGCCTTGTACCTGCAGCCACCAAAGTGTCCAGTTTTTAGATATTCTCAAAAACCTAGTTTTTACCTTTTTAGGATTTATTCCTTTTGCAGTTTTCTTTTATTTTAGATTTGGTACTTGTTCTAAGAAAAAGACTAGATTCTTGTATTTTGTTGGTTTCATAACTTTCAAGATATAAAGAATTTGAGTTTCATTCCTTCATCAATATTGTAGATCTCTGTTTTATCTTTCTAATAATGCAAGTTTCAATATTTTCTGGGTTTATGATTTGTTTGATCATGTCTTGTTGTGAGTAGTCTTCCTAGGATCTTGAGGATGGTTAGGATGGGCTGATCTTGTGGTTTGTGTGATTTGGTCAAGCTTGATTGTTGTAGATCTCTTCTAGGGTAGATGATCTTAATGCTGATTCTATATCTGAGAGGGTAGAGTCTGATTTCAAGCTTCTTAGCATCACACCAATGTTTAGGAAGCATAGATAAGGCTAGATCTAGAGCTTACCATTAGGCTTGCTAAGAGATTAGA
>NC_025699.1:21334809-21335812 GCF_000633955.1 Camelina sativa
CCGTTGCCCATTTGAGTGTGTTTTGTGACATTTAGGATCCATATTAGTCTAAGATTAAGTTCGTTTATACACTTGTGAGGTTGCTGTGCTTGAATCTTCTGTTTCTGGGTTGAAGTTCCATTTCAGGTACCACTCGACCAGTCACTCGACCACCACTCGACCGAGTCGTGATCGAGCACCTGCTCGAGCCAGACCCCAGATCTCTTTTAACCTCAGTTTCCAGTCCACCTACANATCCATCCTCAGGACCTTCTTTGTTTATTGATTTCTTAGTTTAAATATCATCGCTTGCTTGTTGTTTGATTCGTTCTTGCATTGCTCTGTTTTTACTGTCTTGCTCTGTTTTCATGTTTAAGTNGTCGCTTGCCTGGCAAAAATCGTTTGAGTTTGTTGATGCACACAAGGTCCAAAGGAAAGGACAATCTTCTTAAGCATATTGACACCATCAACAAGTTGACCAAGGGTTTGGGATCCAAGAAAAGGAGGGTTGTTCAGCAACAACAAGAGGTTCCAATAGCTATGGATCATCAGGATCAGGTTCAGAGACCAAGACATATTGGTGCTGGAGATGCACCCAACACTCACAACCAAAAAGCTGGCATTGTGCCACCAACAGTTGCCAACAACAACTTTGAGATCAAGAGTGGATTGATCTCAATGATTCAGGCCAATAAGTTTCATGGATTGCCTATGGAGGATCCACTTGATCATCTTGATGAGTTTGATAGAATCTGTGGTCTTACCAAGATCAATGGAGTAAGTGAAGATGGCTTCAAGCTGAGGTTGTTCCCTTTCTCTCTTGGGGACAAGGCTCATTTATGGGAGAAGACTCTGCCCACTGGTGCTATCACTACTTGGGATCAATCTAAGAAGGCTTTGTTGGCCAAATTCTTCTCCAATGCTAGGACTGCTAGATTGAGAAATGAGATCTCTGGATTTGCTCAAAGGAACAATGAGAGCTTTTGTGAAGCTTGGGAGAGATTCAAGGGCTACCAGACTCAAT
>NC_025699.1:21335881-21342852 GCF_000633955.1 Camelina sativa
TGGCGCCGTTGCCCATTTGAGTGTGTTTTTGTGACATTTAGGATCCATATTAGTCTAAGATTAAGTTCTTTTATACACTTGTGAGGTTGCTGTGCTTGAATCTTCTGTTTCTGGGTTGAAGTTCCATTTCAGGTACCACTCGACCAGTCACTCGACCACCACTCGACCGAGTCGTGATCGAGCACCTGCTCGAGCCAGACCCCAGATCTCTTTTAACCTCAGTTTCCAGTCCACCTACACTCCTACTTGAGCCTGTGCTCAGTCGCTTGCCTGGCAAAAATCGTTTGAGTTTGTTGATGCACACAAGGTCCAAAGGAAAGGACAATCTTCTTAAGCATATTGACACCATCAACAAGTTGACCAAGGGTTTGGGATCCAAGAAAAGGAGGGTTGTTCAGCAACAACAAGAGGTTCCAATAGCTATGGATCATCAGGATCAGGTTCAGAGACCAAGACATATTGGTGCTGGAGATGCACCCAACACTCACAACCAAAAAGCTGGCATTGTGCCACCAACAGTTGCCAACAACAACTTTGAGATCAAGAGTGGATTGATCTCAATGATTCAGGCAAATAAGTTTCATGGATTGCCTATGGAAGATCCACTAGATCATCTTGATGAGTTTGATAGAATCTGTGGTCTTACCAAGATCAATGGAGTAAGTGAAGATGGTTTCAAGCTGAGGTTGTTCCCTTTCTCTCTTGGGGACAAGGCTCATTTATGGGAGAAGACTCTGCCCACTGGTGCTATCACTACTTGGGATCAATCTAAGAAGGCTTTGTTGGCCAAATTCTTCTCCAATGCTAGGACTGCTAGATTGAGAAATGAGATCTCTGGATTTGCTCAAAGGAACAATGAGAGCTTTTGTGAAGCTTGGGAAAGATTCAAGGGCTACCAGACTCAATATCCTCATCATGGTTTCAGTATGGAGTCATTGTTGAGCACACTGTATAGAGGAGTGCTTCCAAAGTTCAGAATGCTTCTTGATACAGCCTCCAATGGGAACTTCCTCAACAAGCATGTGGATGAAGGCTGGGAGTTAGTTGAGAATCTAGCTCAGTCTGATGGGAACTATCATGAAGATTATGATAGGACCATAAGGAGTTCCTCAACTGATCAAGAGGACAAGTACAAGAAGGATTTGAAGATGGTCAATGAGAAACTTGACAAGATACTCCTCAGCCAGCAAAAGTCTATTCACTTTGTTAGTGAAGAGGAGGTTCCAGTTCAAGAAGGGGAGAATGAGTTTGCTGAGTTATGCTACATGCAAAACCAAGGTGGATTCAAGGGCTACAATCAAGGTGGTTTCAAGAACAACAACCTATCTTATAGGAGTACAAATGTGGCTAATCCATAAGATCAAGTCTACCCTCCTCAACAGCCTCAACAGCACCAAAACTATATCCCCAAACAACAGCAGCAGGTGTTCCAGCCCCAGTTGTGTCCCCCACCAGGGTTTCAGACTAACCAAGGCCAAGAACAAGACCTTAAAGCTATGATACAGCAGCTGTTGATTGGTCAAACCCAAGGGAAGATTGAGGAAGCCAAGCAGTTTGCTGAGCTAAACCAAAGGCTTACATCCCAGTATAATGACCTGAACATGAAGTTTGAAGGTCTTAATTCTAGAGTGAAGTATATGGAGAGTAACATAGCCTCTTCTTCAGCTCCAAAACCCAACCAACTCCCTGGAAAAGCTGTCCAAAATCCAAGGGAGTTCACAGCCAAAGCCATTCAAATTCATGAGGAAGAAGCCACTGAGGACAGTGCAGTTCAAGTTTAGGGGAATTCATTAGTTACTGAAGCCCCAGGTGATGTTTGTGCAAGTAAATTGGAACTCGCACCTGAGCTCGACCATGGACTCGAGCAGCCACTCGACCGAGTGCATGCTCGAGTGGTCGATCGAGCTGAACAGTCCGAGGCTGACAAACCTGCCAAGTACATTCCTCCTGCCTACAAGCCTCCACTACCTTTTCCTGGGCGTTTCAAAGCACAGAAGATTAGGGAATTAAAGGAAATCATTGAGAAAAAGGCATTGTTGGCTAAGCAACAAGAGGAAGAAAGGGTTTTGAATGAGGAAGCTGTGGTTGAGAAGAAGGAAGAAGTGTTGGCTATACAAGAGATCACCATAGCTTACCAAGAGGAGGAGAGAGGACCTGCCTTGGAACAGTATGAACCATATCCTCTCTACAAAATTGTTTTGCTTGATTTGTCTAAGAAAAAGGCTGAAGCTCAAGATTAGAAGGATCTTGAGAACCTTGGAGGAGTGATCATTCCAATAAAGCTCAGTGATCCAGGACCTTTCTATCTGCCCTGCACAATCAGCTACCTTCACTACAATCAATGTCTTTGTGATTTGGGAGCTTCAACAAGTGTCATGCCTTATTCCATAGCCCAAAAGCTTGGAAGAACTGATTTCAAATCTACCAATCTCCATGTGTGCCTAGCTGATGGGACAAATAGAGAGGTAGTTGGAAGGCTGGAGAATGTCCCAATCAAGATAGGGAGAGCAAGGATTCATACTGATTTTGTGGTGATAGAGATGGACAAGGAGCCTGAGGATCCAATTTGCTAGGGAGGCCATTCTTAGCTACTGTTGGAGCAGTCATTGATGTCAAGGAAGGTCTTGTGACCTTGAACATTGCTGAGGATACAGTCATGAAGTTCAACATCTATAACCCAACCAACCTGCCTACCATTGATGATCAACCCTTCACTATCAAGGAGAAAGTTGATCATGAGGTGTTCAAGGATGAAGGAGACCCTAAAGCTGAGCTCCCATTTCAAGATGATTCTGTGGAAAAGCTGAAGAGGTCAGTTCAAGAGTTGACTAGAATGGTTGAGAATCTTCAAGTGAAGCTGAACAAGAGGTCTTTGAGGAAAGCAAGACCAAGGCTCAAAATCAAGAAGAAGTATGGTTTGTGTGCTAAGGGTGAGGTGATCAAGGATCAACTTCACAGTGACCAAGAGGTTCCAGGGAGGATTTCATCACCTCCTTGGTATCTAGATCAAGTCTAAGAAGGAAACCAAAGTCAAGCTTAGTGACTTTAAACAAGCTCACTAGGGAGGAAGTCCCTAAGGTATCCTTTGTAAATATGGTTTAAATTCTTAGTAGTTTTGATGTGTTTTCTTTTATGTTTTTGTTGGACAGGCTTTTTAGTGAGAATATAGTTGGGTAAGGAGAGATGTGGACATGGAGAAGAAGGCTCGCAGGCCCACTCGACCAGGCCACGAGAGGTACTCGGCCGAGCTGGATACTAATCGAGGCCCATTCGATTCCCATTCTTCTAGAACGATCGAGTGGAGGGAAGAACAAGGAGAAAATTTTTGAAATTTCAAATTTGGTCAAGGAGCTCGACCACGTGCTGGTCGAGTGTGGGGTCGAGTGGCAGCCAAAAAGCAAGTCAAAGATTCCCAATTCAAATTTGAATGGTAAGGACGCTCCACCCTTGTTTCCTTGTCTCCTTAGCTTCTTTATAAAGACCTTGCTCGATCCTATACCTCTCACACTTTCTCATTTGCTCAAAACATTTAAATTCAAGCTTTAAAATTTCTCTCAAAGTTCATCTCTTGCTCTAGCTTTGTTCTTTCAAGTTTTTGGGTCACTAACCTATTAACTTTGAGTTTTGAGTCTATTTCCCTTCAGTTTCTTTGGAAAATGTCTTCCAAGATAACCAAGAAGTCTCACAAAACCGCTGCAAGCTCCATGGAACGTCGTGATGCTGACCTTGAATTAAGAGGTGAAGCTGGGAGAGCCACTCGACGGTCCACTCGATCGACCACTCGACCGAGTGATGGTTCGAGCACCCGGTCAGCCAGGTGCCGAGTCTCAGGAAAAAACCAGTTGAGGAGGATCCTGAGAGGACTGAGAGTGAGGAGGAAAGGGAGCCTACTATTGATGAGATGATAAGGGGATACAGGGCCAAAGGGAAGAGGCCAGCTGTTGAAGTTGAACAAGAGGAGAGTGAAAGTGAGAGTGAGGAAGAAGAATTGATGGAAGATGGAGAAGCTGAGTCTTGTGGTTTGTCAAAGAAGCAGCTTTATGATGCTTTCATGAGGATGGAGTTCCTGGGAACTAGATATCCACACAAGGAGACTATGGAGAAGCTTGCCATTGATGAAGATGTGGAATGTCTTTTTGAGAAGAGCAGCCTTACCAAGTTCATGGGGCTTTGCATGGAAGGGTATAGAGAGGAAAGCTGTGAGTTCCTAGCCACTGTCAAGCTGCACCAATATTTGAGGAAAAATGCTGAAGTAGGAGCTGGTCATATCTCCTTCACAATCAAAGGGAAGAAGCATGAGCTTTCATTGAAGAAGCTGGCTGATGTGTTTGGTTTTGAGGTTGGGAGCCATAGGAGCTTGATGATTCCAAGAGAAGAATTGTATGCTGCATGGGAGACCATTGGGGACAACAAGCTCTACTCATCCTCCAACTCCAAGAGCTCAAGGATTAGGAGCCCAGTCTTGAGGTATTACCACAAGGCTCTTGCCAATACCTTCTTTGCTAGGAAGGAAACTGGAAACATAAATGAGGGAGAGCTGAAGATGATTGACTTGGCTCTCAATGGAGTTCTTCTTCAAGCAAGGAATGGAACCATCATCCTTGGTAGCACTGTGGAGACTGATCTTGCAATGGTGCTGATAGACCACATGATTTATTTGAGAAGTTGGGTAGGCAAGCTTGAGAACAAAGGTTCAAGAGGAGCACTTACCATTGGAGGCATCATCACTCCAATCATTCAAGCTGCTGACATCCAACTTAGAGGAGAAAGGGTCTTACCAAGATGGATTGACTCAAGCTACCTTACCTCCACTCTCATCCTAGCCAAGGAAATGCATCAAGGGAACCACATTTTCAACTTTGAGCTTCCCACACTTGGGAAAAAGCAACTCATATTGCCTAACCAAGAGCTCACCACCATTCAAAAAGGAGCCAACATTGACTTTTGGCCAGCTGAGGAGCATTGGTTTGATGGAGTGGTTCAACCTAGAGTTCAGGAAGCTGGGAATACACAAGTGGCTGATGGAGAGGAGCAGTTTTATTTTGAAGACTATGAGCCCAATCCAAGAGATAGTAGAAGAGTGAGGGAGAATGCAAAGAGAATGACTCTCTTGGAAAGATGGAACAAGTGGAATGGGAAGAGGTTTGATAAGCTCAAGAAGAAGGTGACTAACATGGCTAAGTCCATCAAGGGACTAAAGAAGGAGATTGCTGAGCTGAAGAGTGGAAACTCATCTCCAAGACATTCAAGCCCTTTGAGGAGGAGTAGCTCAACTATAGCACTTTCAAGAGTTGCAAACCCTGTGGAACAAGCTAGGGCTTCAATGTATGAGCCAAATCAGAGGAAGAGGAGCTCAAGTACCCGAGAACAACAGTTTTCGAGGCACTCGACCGGGTCACTCGAGCACCCACTCGACCGAGCACCACCAATGCACTCGGTCGAGCACCAGCCCAGATCACTCTATGGCTTCCCACCTCCAGCTGCTTATCCAGGTTATCAATGTTACCCTCCCTTCCCACCCCAATAGATTATGGATCCCACACTCTACCAGCAGTACCAGCAGTATCAGACTCAAGATTTGGAGACTCGCAACCCAGCTCGACCCCCCCACTCGGACATGCACTCGACCGAGTCAAGCTCGGTTGGCATAGTCGAGCTGCCCCAAAGTCCATCCCCAAGCCACCAAGAGGACCCCAACTACTCATATGACAGCATGCAGATGGATGTGGACAACTTCTTCCACAATTCCTAAGGTACCATCATCACCTTACCATTGTTTATACCATAGCATTTGATATTGTGTTTTTTTTTTTTTGTTTTTAGTCTTGAATCCTCTTACAAATTTCTTTCACACAGAGGACTGTGTGATTTAAGTTTGGGGGAGGGTTTGAGATAGCATTTGATGTTGTGTTTTGTTTTCTTATTTCAAATTTTTATTATCATCATGTTAGCACTTGCATAATCATTTAAGGCATAGAAAAACCATAAAAATTTGAAAAATTTTTTAAAAAATCTTTATAAAAAAAGAGTGTTCATGTAGTTTGCATTGCATATTAGGATCTTGTTTAGCATGTTTCATATAGAATTGTATAATATTTGCATTAGGGATCTATGATGAATTTTTCCTTGTTAGCTTGCTTAATTCACTAGACTAGGATCAATGCCCAAGTTAATAGTACTTTGATGCTAGTTGAGTGGTTAGAAGCATAAGATTGAACCAAGCCTTGAATTCCTGCATTGCATTTGGTCTAAATTGAAGCATGTTGTGATTTGATTCCATTTCCTATCTATAAGAACATAATATTGACTCATAATTATCAATGTGTGCATTGCTTTAAACTCATGGATACCACATACATATTTGGATCATCTTTCTCCTTTTTACCACTCTTGTTGATCCAAGTAGCTGATTAAATCATTAAGATCAGTTCCCCTACCCCTTAACCAAACCTTCTTTCAAGCCTTGTTTATTCTTGTGTGTGTGAGGCCTATTTTGGGATTGAGCTTGGTAGAAAGTGTTAGGTTTGAACTGACAAGAGTAAGACCTTGTGTAGTTCTAGTTTGCATTTTCCAAACTAGATAGGACTAGGTGGTTCACTTGTTGGGTTTGGGACTTGGCTGTTATAAAAAGAAAAGAAAGAAAAGAGAAAGAAAAAGGGTAGAGTCTTTAGGAGAGGAATGTGTTTAAGTTAAAGCTAAAAGTATAGTGAAAGGATGGGAAGTAAAATATGTTATCTAAGATGGTTCTAGCTAAAAGAAAAAGAAAAGAAAGCAAAGAGCAGTTTAGCAAAAAGCTTATATGTCTTAAGAGTAAGAAGAAAAGAGAACCATAGCAATCAATAAGAATCCCCCATCCCACTAGAAAGATCAAATAAGGAACCTCTCCTAAGACTTGAAAACCAAAAGAGAAAAGGGTTAAAGAGAAAAGAAGAAGTTAAAGGGTAGCACTAGGATCATTTGGGTTTAGATTG
>NC_025699.1:21343010-21369384 GCF_000633955.1 Camelina sativa
CAATTGGGTTTAGATTGATAGGATAAACACTTTGGGTGCCTTTGGGTAGACAAGGTTTTGTTCTTGTATGTGTCTAAGTGTTCTTACCTTTAGCATTCTTCTAAAGCTCAATCCATTTTTTATGAGAGAACCTTGATGTTGACAAGCCCCACTCTAAAAAGAGACCTTCATTGTCTCTAAACCCTTATTACCAAGCCAAATGAGTTTAAGCATTGCATAAAATTGATTCATGTTCTTGATTAATGAATGTTAAAGGAAATGGTTGATTTGAATGCATGTGGATGTCTAAGGCTCAAATCAGTGAAGGTTGTGATATGCTTGTCTAAAGTCTTTAAGTACAGCTCATTCAACTTGCATCATAGTACTAGTAACTTGGACATTGATTCTAGATGGTCTATTTGCAAGTTTTAGGAGCTGAGATCCAACTTTCAAACCTCATCTACCTTCTTATGTCTTGTTTATTTGCTTGAGGGCAAGCAAAGACTAAGTTTGGGGGTGTTGATGTTCATATATTTTACCTTGTTTTCCCCTAGTTTATTTACATCTTTTGCATCTTTTGTTATCCATTTAGGCCATTATTGTGTAGCTTTAGGACCAATCTTGCATTAGAGTTTAGTTGCATTGCATTTGCATCTTTTCATGCATAAACAGGTGATTTTGGAGCTTAAGGAGCATGGAAGCAATGGAGAAGAGATGTGAAGCAGTCATGAGGAGGAAACAAGGGAGTTAAGGCTGAAAGAACCAAGGCCCGGAGTCCAGCTCGACCAAGCACTCGACCGAGTGGGAGATGGACTCGACCGAGTGGAGATTGCACGTGAGAAGCCAGCTCGACCCCTAGCTCGACCGAGCACTGATCGAGTTGACCGAGCCGTTGACCACTTTGACTTTTTCTATTTTTAGAGCTTCCACCTTCCCCACTATATAAAGCCTTGTACCTGCAGCCACCAAAGTGTCAAGTTTTTAGATATGCTCAAAAACCTAAGTTTTACCTTTTTAGGATTTATTCCTTTTGCACTTTTCTTTTATTTTAGATTTGGTACTTGTTCTAAGAAAATGACTAGATTCTTGTATTTTGTTGGTTTCATAACTTTCAAGATATAAAGAATTTGAGTTTCATTCCTTCATCAATATTGTAGATCTCTGTTTTATCTTTCTAATAATGCAAGTTTCAATAATTTCTGGGTTTATGATTTGTTTGATCATGTCTTGTTGTGAGTAGTCTTCCTAGGATCTTGAGGATGGTTAGGATGGGCTGATCTTGTGGTTTGTGTGATTTGGTCAAGCTTGATTGTTGTAGATCTCTTCTAGGGTAGATGATCTTAATGCTGATTCTATATCTGAGAGGGTAGAGTCTGATTTCAAGCTTCTTAGCATCACACCAATGTTTAGGAAGCATAGATAAGGCTAGATCTAGAGCTTACCATTAGGCTTGCTAAGAGATTAGAGGTCTTGTTTGGTTTGAGATGTATTGCTTAATGCCTGCTTGTGTAGATTCTTTACTGTGTGAGAACAAGTCTAGAATAGCATAGGTTTGATTGTTTCTTGACCATGAGAGTGGGAGAAACTTGTCTTAGATTAATATGTCTAGAGGTTAGCTCAAAGTTTGCTTGAGATTTGTTGACCAAGTTAGATAACCACAATGATTAGTCCATCCCATGAATCCATCCTCAGGACCTTCTTTGTTTATTGATTTCTTAGTTTAAATATCATCGCTTGCTTATTGTTTGATTCGTTCTTGCATTGCTCTGTTTTTACTGTCTTGCTCTGTTTTCACGTTTAAGTCCAACTCGACCTACACTCGGTCGAGTGCTTGCTCGAGCTCATCCCCAGATTTCTTGTTTATGATCTGTAGTTGTCCTGTCTTATCTTTTGTTTCATTCCTGTTTAATTTCCATTACATTCACTTAGCATCTAGTTCATTACTTGTCTTGCATTAGTTCATATCTAGTGTTTACAGTTTCTGTTTCTGTTCTTAGTTCATAATCATTCTGTTTCATTTGCATTTAGTTCTTAGTTCTTGTAGTTTACTTTCTGCAATTTNGTGTTTACAGTTTCTGTTTCTGTTCTTAGTTCATAATCATTCTGTTTCAATTGCATTTAGTTCTTAGTTCTTGTAGTTTACTTTCTGCAATTTACATTTTCATCTTAGGATTGTTAGTGACAAACAATCTTTACACTTGGCTTGACTTAGATTCATATGCATATCTTGATTGTTCACAAACACTCAAATTGGATTGACACCTCTTATACTGCAACTGCATAAGGGGAATTGAAACACCCATCCATTCCATATTCATCATTGCATACACTGCCACCTTTCATCTCACCACCACAAATAATCCTTGTTTCAGCTTCCCAATGCATTGCTCCAGGCTTACTTATATAGCGACTAACCAGACCTATAGCATAGGAAGATCAGGTCGTGTACTAATCATTGAGTACATTACACTCCCAACAGCACTTGCGTATGGAGTCCTCTCAGTGTCAATACACTCCGTATCGTTCCTAACTGCAGATAACTTGAAGTGTGTCCCAATAGGAGTATCTGCAGCCCTGCAGTCACTCATATTGAACCTTTTCAGAACCTTCTTCAAGTATCCTGACTGAGACAAACACAAAACTCCTTGCTCTCTGTCTCTTCTGATTTCTATTCCAAGAATCTTACTGGCAGCTCCCATGTCTTTCATGTCAAACTCTTCACTAAGTCTCTGTTTTATTTTGTTAATCTCTGACATGTTTTTTGCTGCAATCAACATATCATCCACATATAATAGAAGATAAACGAAATCACCTTCATTGATCATCTTCACATATACGCATTGATCATGTTCACTTCTAATAAACTTCTCTTCCGTCATAAACCTGTCAAATCTTTTGTTCCATTGACGTGGAGCCTGCTTTAAGCCATATAAAGATTTCTTCAGTAGACAAACCTTGTCTTTGCCATCATTTGATTCAAAACCCTCTGGTTGCTCCATGTACAACTCTTCCTCCAAATCTCCATGTAAGAAAGCTGTTTTAACATCCATTTGTTCCAACTCCAGGTCTTGATTAACCACCACTGACATTAAAATCCTGATCGAAACATGCTTCACCACAGGAGCAAAGATCTCTTGATAGTCTATTCCTTCTCTTTGTGTGAATCCTCTTGCAACAAGTCTAGCTTTGTGTCTTTTGGATTCAAAACCAGGTATTCCAGGCTTCAACTTGTATATCCACCTACCCCCTATTACCTTCTTGTCTGTGGGTCTGTTTACTAGGATCCATGTACCATTCTTAAGTAGAGAGTTCATCTCTTCTCCCATTGCACCATTCCACATAACCCAATCTTTATTCTTTTGAGCATCATGAAGACACTGAGGTTCTTCTTCAGCATTAAGAACCTCATATGCCATCAATGCAAAAGCAAATTGAGTATAATCCTTCATTTTGACTGGAGCCACTATCTGCCTGCGAGGTCTGTCTCTCGCTAATTGATAGTTTGTCAACCCACTTCTTTCTTGTGACTGAATTACTTCAGTTTCTTCATCACATACTTCATCAGATTCTTCGCTTTCAACTTCAGGTTCAAAAATAACTCCACCTTGCTTAGAACTTCCTTGTTCTTGGATTAATTCTGTAACAATATCAGAATTTAATGTTGAAGCTTCTGTAACTTCTTGAGCTTTGTCCTCTGATTTTCCCTTCAAGTCTTTGAACAATGTTTCCTCTTGAAACACCACATTTCTACTAATCACACAATTTTCTTCATCCACCAACCAAATCTTGTAACCCTTGGTGCCTGTAGGATAACCTAAGAAAACGCCTTTTAAAGCTTTTGGCTTCAGTTTCCCTTGATCATGATGAACGTATGCTATTGATCCAAATTTCCTTAAGTGTTTGTAACCTGATTTTCTGTTCAACCATAGTTCTTCTGGGACATTGTGATCAATAGCTGATGATGGAGACCTATTGATGATGTACACAGCTGTAGCCGCTGCTTCAGCCCAGAAAATCTCATCTAGACCAGACTCATTCAACAAACATCTAACCTTCTCCATGATGGTCCTATTCATTATTTCTGCTACACCATTTTGTTGTGGTGTATAAGTACATGTCCTATGCCTTTCTATTCCATGAGTTTTGCAATAAGAATCAAACCTTGTATTACAAAACTCTAAGCCATTATCTGCTCTCAAACACTTAACTTTCTTATGAATCTGATTCTCTACTAGCTCTTTCCATTCACAAAACTTCCCAAAAGTTTCATCCTTAGTCCTAAGAAAATATATCCATACTTTCCTAGTCTTGTCATCTATGATAGAAAGAAAATATTGTTTGCCTGACATAGATGGAGACACAGTTGATGATCCCCATAAATCCGCATGAACATAGCTTAATGCTTCAGTCGTTCCATGCTTTGCCACATTGAAACTCAGCCTTTTAGATTTTCCCATAACACAATGCTCACAGAAATCTAACTCCTTGATTTCTTTATTATTCAGAAAACCTTTTCCAGCTAGTACCTTCATATTATTAATGCTCATGTGTCCCAAACGGCTATGCCACAAAGCTGTTATCTGCTTTGTCTCTACTATATTGCAATTTTCTGACATTACTGTCTCACTGTCAAGAATGTACAATCCATTCACCAGATTTCCACGCAATGCAGTAATATTATCCTTGAAGTATCTAACCTTGCCAGCTCCACCTTCATGTTGATATCCCAACTTATCTAGAGTTCCTGTGGAGATGAGATTCCTTCTCAAATTGGGCACATACTTGACATTATTCAGAACTTTAATAGATCCTCCATTAGTGTTAATTCTAATGGAACCTTGTCCATGTGATTCCACTGAATGATCATCACCAAGAAGGATTGTTGTTGATCCTCCTTCTTGAAAACTGCAGAACCAGTCCCTTCTGGTTGTCATGTGAGACGTACACCCAGAATCAAGCACCCAAATGTCTTTAACCGTCTGATCATTGACACTTAATGCTTCAGAAAACACTAGTTTCTCTGTGATGACACCAGCTTCACCCTGACTTTCACTCTCCATCTTCTTTTTCTCGCAAAACAGTCCTTTTTTAAGTGACCTTATTTCTTGTGAACCAGCAGGTAAGTCTTGTTTTAGAATTAGACCTGCTTCTTCCCCTGCCTTGTCCGCCTTGCTGATTACTTCTGACAGTCGATCTTCCTCTTTCACTTGTGTAAAGTACCGCAGATGAGCTTCTTTCATTTAACTTTAGCTCATCCAACTCTCTTTCTAAAGACCTTGCAGACGAGACCACATCCTGTAGTGATAACTTCTTATTCCCATACTTCAAAGTATGCTTCAGCTGAGTGTAGCTACCAGGTAGACCATTCCAGAACAGAATCGCCTGAACTTCCTCTGCTACAAAAATCTCCAGACTACCCAGCTCAGCAACAATCTTCAAGAAATCATTCACATTCTCATTAATGGTCTTTGATTCGCTCATCTTGAATGAATAAAATTTTAGTTGTACATAGATCCGATTTGGTAAGGACGTCTCCATGTATAACTTGTTCTAGTACAATGATTAATTTTCCTCAGAACAGCATCACCGACATGAGCAATTATAAGATTCATAGCCTGTTCTGACTTTACAACCTTGTCAGGATCAGAAACTTCCTTTGTTAGAGACGATTCTGAATCCTCATCACCTTCTGCAGCTTTCTTTGTTTCACTTTTAGTAAGTGAAACCGTCTTTGTCAGAGAGAAGTCTTCTGTGATTCCTTTTAGCCCAGCTAAACCCAGATGAGCTTGCATCCTAATCTTCCATAACGAGAAATCTGAATTCTCGTTAAAGACTTGGAACGAAGCCTTTGAATTCGTGTTCGTGTTCGCGTCGCTCGCCATTATCAAATAGAAAACCTTTGCTCTGATACCAATCTGTTAAGTTTTAACTGCGAATTCTTTCAAGAACTCAACTCAAAACAGCTCGACCAACACACACACAATCTCAGACTTAAAGAAATAAGGACACAAGAAATTGTTTACCCAGTTCGATTCACCGATGTGATGAATCTACGTCTGGAGCTGGATTCAACCCAGCAATTCACTATAATGATTCAAGTGTTTCTCTCAAGCTCAAGAACAGAGCGTCAGAGAGATTACAAGATAGAGATGATTAGAGATACTATAGGAGAGAATAAGAAGGTATATATATATCAACACAAAAGAGATAAGTCCTAATCTTTTGCAATTCCGTTCTCTTCGACACCAAATCCTTTTCCTTCTTGGACTTCAAGAAACCGATGCCCAAGAATAACAAACCATTATTTAACCAACTAAACAAGTCGACATCAGGCTAACCGGTTGAATTGGATCACACCATAACAGAATCTATACTAAACTCCAATACCCCCACCCCCAACCATCGCTACTAACCTTGCCTTATACCTTTCCACCGTTCCATCCGATTGAAATTTGACCTTGAAAACCCAATGACTACCAATTGCTGTCTTACCCGGAGGTAAATCTTCAACCGTGAAAGTGTTATTCTTCTCCAATGCATCATATTCTGAACCAACAGCTCGGCCCCATCGTTTGTCTGTCATTGCTTCTTTATAAGATTTTGGCTCGACCTCGGATATAACAGCCGCTATGTAGGCAATATGAGATTTAGGAAAAATGATGTACATCATAGTGATTTGTAATTGGGTAAGACACCGTACAATTCGCCTCTTCTGCTGGTTGCTTCATCGATTGTTGCACGACGTAATCTTTTAACTTCACATACTGAGTCTTTTTCCGGTGACCTTTTCCTAGCTGGGACTGGACTGGAGGAAGCTCGATATCTGGTGTACTCGTCGAAGACGATGAAGGGGTGGAACTGGGCTCATTAGTCAAGTTGTCATTCTGGGCCATAGGTAAAAGCCCAATTGTTGCGATCGGGTTTCTCGTTGGACTCGGTGCTGGATCAATTGTTGGAATCAGTCTTGGACCCAAATCTTCTTCAAATACCATTCCTTCAGAAATTGGTGCCCATAAAACTTGACTTGTCTTCTTCTTCGTCAACGAGAGGCAATGTTGTGTCCAGTGAGATAGGAAATTTTGACTCCGAAAACACAACATCACGTGACACAAAGAATTCCATCTTCTCAAGATCATACAAACGCCAGCCCTTTTCCCCGTGAGGGTACCCCATGAAAGCACATCTACGACTCCTTGATGCAAATTTATCACCTCCATGGCCTATATTATGAGCATATCAAAGACTACCAAAGACTCTGAGATGATCATAAGATGGAGGTCTGTTGAAAATTCTTTCAAAGGGTGTAATGTTTCCCAAAAACTGAACTTGGAGTTCTATTGATCAGATATCCAGCAATTAAAACACACTCACCCCATAATTCAATTGGGAGATTTGCTTGAAACCTTAGAGCTCTCGCAACATTTAGGATGTGTCTGTGTTTTCTCTCCACTATACCATTCTGCTGTGGAGTTGATACACACGAAGTCTCATGAAGCACACCATTACTCTCAAAGTAATCAGTTAGTGATAAAAAGTCTGAACCATTATCACTTCTTATACTCTTCACGTCGGATTTGAATTGACGTTTGGCTAGAGCAAAAAAATTCTTCAATCGAACAGAGGCTTCCCCTTTGTTATTTAATAAATACAGCCAAACCCCTCTTGAGTAGTCATCAACAATTGTCAAGAAATATCTTGCTCCAGAATGAGAAGGTACTCGATATGGACCCCAAATGTCAACATGAATTAACTCGAAAATCTTGGTTGTTTTGTTCAAACTTATTGGAAAGTAATCACAAATCTGTTTTGCTTGAAGACAAACATCACATGTTTTATTCAAACTAGTTACTGAAACGGAATGATTAACAAAAGGAAGCATTCCCACAACTTGTGCAGACGGATGATCCATCCGGTTATGCCACATCTCCAATGGGTTCTCCTCTCTTGTTGTAACCTTTGCGGCGACCTCCGTACCTCACAAGAAAAATGTTCCTCCAAATCTCTTACCAGCTCCAATCACCTATCCTCGAAGGTCGGTCGTGAACAATTAGAAAATTATCAGCCATATGAATTACACACTTATTTTCATCCATCAACTGTCCCAAAGATATCAAATCCGACTGAAACCCTTCCACAAAGTAGACTGACTTTAACATCAGATTAGAACCAATGCGAATAGAACCCTCTTTACGTGAAACCTTTTCTCTCCCATCAGCCAATATTATCAAAACGGGGGACATATCTTTTACACATCAACTAAGCTATCAAACCGTCCGGTTAAATGGTGATAAGCACTTGTGTCCATTATCCAAGTAGGGAAAGGAGACTTACCCGAAGCTTTCTCCACATGAGTATCCTTGTTGGTGTTGCCGGCGTTGAGTATGGTCTTTAGAGTGCTCCATTGTTGATCGGTTAAACCAGTCACTCTATCTCGATCTTTAACGGTGATCACATGATTAACCAGCTCACGTCCCGGTTGTTCCACATTTGGAACATTCACTCTGTTAGCAAAGACCTGGCCTCGACCTCTGCCTCCACCAGAGTTTGCTCCACCACGACCCCTACCGTGCAATGAACGACCCTTAGGCCTGTTACCCCACCATTCAGGATAGCCAATCATTGCATAACAGTTCTCTGCATTATGAGCAAACCGATTGCAAAGCTTGCAAGTACCAGCTTTCTCCTTCTCATTGATTATGAACTTTGGCTTTGTGTGAACCGCAAATGAAACCACCTCCGTTTTTTCTTCACCACTCATTCGCAAATCCTCTTCTTGTCTAACAATGTTGTAGACCTCTTCTAGAGGCTGGACAAGAACACGTGCTACAAGGCTTGAATGAACCGCTCGAAAGGGATCATCAAGACCACACATAAACTGATGCACCTTGTCTTCCTCCCGATCAGCCTCCTGTGCAGTACCAAGATCACACATACACTGGCCACATTTGAGAGTCAGTTCCCATAGTAAGCCTCGATTGCAAGCCCTCTCTATTTGCAACAAGCTAACTCCGATTTGATTTGCTGGATTCTAGACCCATTCATCACAGCAAATCGTTTCTTCAAGTAATCCCAGAGATCTTTTGCAATCTCTCCGTGGGATATGGTTGATCTCAATGTTTGATCAATACTCATTTTGATCCATGACACGATCAAGGCTTGGATTGTCCACCAATCCTTTAAGTCAGTGGATTCTTCTGCTTGTTGAGCAATCGATCCATCCAAAAATCCAAACTTCTTGTCAGACGTCAACGCCGTCTTCATGCGGCAAGCCCATTCATCATAATTAGTTCCCTTCAAAAGAGGATGAGAAATCACCGCTCATGGATTGTCAACTGAGGTCAGATCATAAGGTGAGATGGTTCTTCTCACCTCCACAGTCGCCGTAGCAGGCGCAGTTGGTGTTGGTTTCGTTGCCATATTATCAATCAAGGACGAAATTCAAAAAAAAATTTAGTGTCAGGCTCTACTACCATAAAAAAGATACAAAAGCCAAAGAAGTTCGTATATTGATCAAACTGATGAACGAGTACATATATAGAATGAGTGCCAAACCGAACCCTGAAATCTAGAAGAATCTATCTAGGTACAACAACAAAGATACGTATATAGAAGATATGAATTTACTTTTATCAACCAGAATCTATACTAAACTCCAATAGTTAGTATCAAACATGGTTTAATATCTTACGACTTAAACATGGTATCGAAATAGGATGAAGAAACACAAAATCAAACAACAACAACAAAGAACGGTGATTGACAAACGCGTGAGAGAGAAAGAGATAGGAATTTTGATGATCAAACCTTGATTATACTGAGGAGAGGACGTGATTTGATGGATGGAAGGTAGAATGGTTCCACTTCCAGAAAGTTATCATCTGAAAGAGGTGAAGTAACGCCTTATTTGGCACATGACTATGTATATATTTGTGCGTGGAGAACTGCCGCTCTAGGAACATGATTTAGAATGCTGAGGAGGATTGTTAAGGAGTCTCGATGACAAATTATTATGGATTAAAAAAAGCTGCTGCAAATTATCGGTACTTTTCTCTCTCTAGAAAAGGGCGATTAAAAAGACGAAAACCTAGATCTACTCTCCACCTCCGCCGTCCGATGGTTAGGCCTCACGCCGTCGTCGAGAATCTTCTCCTTTTTTCCCCCTCTTCATTTCTACCATGGATTTAGAATCATCGTTACCATCCAAGACTTCGCCTAGTTTGGAAACTGAAGAATCAATCGTCCCCTCTACTGCTCAAGATCCGATTTCCACTGGCGGATCTTCGGAACCCCTTTCTGCTATGTCGTTATCATCGTCTGTCACCGCAGATCTGCCAGTGATTGATGATACGACACTTCCCTAGTCTTCACAACTAGTGCCAGGGACAGATGTTGGTTCCTTTTCTGGGTTTATAGCCAAAAGTCTTTCTAATTTGGATTCTCCCCTTCTCTTCAGGTCAGATTTGTTTCGTTCTAGCTTTTGTTCTTGTGATATTCGGTTAGGTTAATGACTTGAATCTTCTACTAATTTTTTTCTGTCTCGTTTAGGTTATTAATTAAGATCTAAGATGAGATTTAGTATCGCTTTTCTCAGATTGATTTTGAATATGATTTATGTGTGTGTTAGGAGCAAGTGATTAGAGTAACAGAAACAGAGACATCACATGTATATAACTCAGTTTTCTTCATCATTTGTGAAGTTCTTGGTTCCTCTTCCTCTAATCCTTCTAATAGATTGTGTTTGGTATATATTTTTTATTTTTACGTTGTTGTTTGATGGTGAACTTTGCAGAGAAAAACCTCAGTTGGTGATTCTGGGGCCATATGTTTGTCTGCTTATGTTATTTCGGTTTCTTGATTTCAGGTTGTTCAACAAAATATTGCTTCTTGCTTATGTTTGATAACTGTCAAGAAGGAAGACAAGCTATGAGTTCACTGAGGCGTGGCAATTTTTATTGGTCTCTGCATATGCGTTATATGACTCTATGAAGAAATAGAGAGTTCACACAAAGCTAAAAAGCTCTAAGGTGTTCTGCTGATGGAATGGTGTTGGCTGTTAAATAATATGAGTTGGAGATCTACTAAAGTTGTATTTCCTCTAATTTAGGATGATCATTTGTGTAAAAAACTCTTTTAGGATGATATTACGGTATGATTAGGATGATGTTATGATTAGTATTTTTAATCACCATTTTCTTTTTAATTAATAGCGTTTTAAATTGGAAATTAACCAATATCAAACATGCGACCAGTTTGTGACCAAACCAAATAACAAACATGTGATCAGTTTGTGACCAAACCAAATAACAAACAAAAACTCCAAATTCAGACTCTTGTAATTAGTCCCAAAATTGTCCCGCTATAGGACTCTAAATATGGTAACAAAACAGTCCGTAAGTAAACTTGGTTGCATTTCAGTCGGAAATGTGCAACTCCAGCTCCATCAGTCTTCTTAATGGCCAGAAAATGTGCTGACTTAGTCAACCGGTCCACAATGACCCATATAGCATCAAAAGTCCGAGACACTGGCAATCCTACCACAAAATCCATCGTGATCATATCCCACTTCCACTCAAGAATGGGTAGACTGTTCAGTAACCCGCCTGGAGCCAGATGCTCAGCCTTCACTAGCTGGCACACATCGCACCTCACGACCCAACTAGCTACATCCTTCTTCATCCCAACCTAGTGATAGTACCTCTTGAGATCACGGTACATCTTAGTCGCTCCTGAATGAATAGAAAACTTGCTCGCATGAGCCTCTCAACTCCTCATCATTGGGCACACACAGCCGACCGTGCACCAAGATAGTACCATTATCTGAAACTTGATACTCTGAATCAACATCCTTAGAAACATTTACCAGCCCCAAATCCTTCTCCTGAGCCAACCGCACCCACCTCAGATGATCTGCTCTATCAACCGCCTCCAAACCCAACGGTTCCTGAGACACAGCACATAACCTCAAAGCACTGATCTCTCCTACCAGAGACTCCATCTCCTGCTCCTGAGCCGATGCTACCCTCTTCCGACTCAGAGCATCTGGAACCAAGTTAGCCTTACCAGGGTGATAGACTATCTCTAAATCATAATCCGCCACCAACTTCGTCCACCGCCTGTAACGCCCCCGAACCGTCCTATGACCACGAAGGCCATCGGACAGCCACGAGATGCCACTTCCAGAATTGCACCGAGGTGATCCGGTCGAGGGACGGAAGCTGCAGACTTCCCGACCGGTTCTCCCTGACACAACTCCACCCGCAACCGAGGTTATTTAGGCTTTGCAACCCTCATGGCCTGGTGCGTTGTGTTAGCCCGGACAAGACCGAGTATCATTTGCGACTTGCCATGTTTTCCTGAAAACCGTATATATATCACTTTAATAAAAGAATTCATCGAAAATAAATCATTAAAGCAATATATATAAATATAGTCGGAAAATTAATACATAACCATTTATAAAATTATAGGGTTTTACAAAGAACACAAGAAAATCCTATCCGGCACCCTAAAGTTTGCTCCAGCTCTAGACTCACTTAGGCTTCCCTGCAAGACCAAAATAATATAATGAGTAATCTAAGATTACTCAGTGAGCCTGGGTACCCGTTTCTCCTAAACAGGATTCTACTTTCCCCAACCCGACTACCCCGGTAAGCAAAGAAAAACAAGCAAGTAAAACGACTAGCAAGTTATCAAAGCTACGCAACGAAAACATTAGCGGAAGCAATTTAAACCACAAACAAGCGAGGGAGGTTAGATCAATACGACTCGACTCGACGATCTAGACTCGCTATACAACATTACAAGACGACTAAAGATCACTTTAGACTCTTGACTTATACGCGACTCGCAAGGACAACCTAGAATAAAACAAGGGACACTTGAATTACCCTAGACTCCTCCGTCTACCAAACAAACAAAGACATCTAGAATACTACAAGGATCGCTTGGAATACCCTAGACTCTTTTACCTAAGGGCCCTCGATTATCTGTTCCGTTCCATTCCGTCCCCCATGCCGAGACCACAAAGGTCACCAGCAATGAGCCCGCAATTATGCTACATCATCATGTAGCGGTCACACTAGTAGCTAGCTAGCCGTGACAGTGTCTCGGGTGAGTGGTCGTCGGGAACTCACGCGTGACAACCACATTTGGAACAGAAGATCGACTCACTATTCTAGCTAAGACTCGAGAAACAAAACTCAAGAGGCTAAGCTAAAATAAGAACACTCAACAATAATTCAAGCAATGATAAATCAAGCACAAAAGCAAGAAATCAAGAAAGAATACAACATGCAATAATCAACAAGAAGCAAGAAACACAAATCAAGCAACTTAAGATTTTTCTACATGCATGCAACCAAAATTAAGCAACTTAAGCAATATTAATGCAACAAGTCCTACTATGCATGCAACCGTTTGATTTAACCGTTTAAATCCTTAAGTCCAAATTACGCATGCAAGTTCATTTGATTTAAACTTCTTAAATCGTCTTAGTCCAATTAAGCATGCAAGTTCATTTGAGTTAACCATTTAAACCCTTTAAAATTCGTTTATGCATTCACGCTAACCTCACATGAATTTATGCAATAAACTTTCAAATGAACTTAGCCAATTTAATCACGCATGCAACCAATTTTAAGCAAGAAATATTGCTAGTAAATTCACTAAGTCTCGTCATGCATGCAATCCTCTTAACCAAATTTTAGGTGAGTCCAAATTACTTATCATGCAACTTGTTCATTTTCATATGGTGATTCTAACTTGAATCCTACTATATTTGCATGCATCAACTTTTAACCGAAACTACATGCATCTACTCTACATGCCTTACCGCAGACTCACCTCTTTCACGCGTTCGTCGATGATTACCGGACTTCACCGCACCACTCGATCAGACAGTCTTCGCGTCGACAGCTTCCCGCTCCTTCGACCGCAACCACGTCTCGCTCTCATCTTTACTCGGTCAAAACTGCGTCTTGCTTCTTGGTTTTTCTCCCGATCGCAACCGCTTCCTTCTTTGAATAATTCAATCGCGAACAACGTCTATACTTGACTCTCGTCGATCGCAACAGCTCCTTCTCTCGACTACTTCGACACAACACCTTCGCTTCTCAATCTTCGACACAAACACCTTCTCTTCTCGATGCAAGCGTCTCTATTCTCGACTTCTTTTGACGCAGTGTCGATAGTTTCCTCTCTCTCGATCTCTCTCTCGAACTCTTTCTCGATCACTGTCGATCTCTCTCTTGCTTTTCTCTCCTTACCCTTTGTGCCTTGTGCGGAAATGAGAAGAGTGAAGCCTTATTTATAGAGAGTTTGGGTGGTGGGATTGGCCAATGCATGAAGAGTTATCACTCTTCCTTAGTTGCTATTAGAGCATGGCTTAACACTTGTGAGGATCTCAACCTAGCCACCTTGACTTCCACTAACTCTTCCTTGAATTCTTTAATCCTCCACTAAGCTCTACTATCTCCTCTTGATTAAAATAATTCCCACTAANGCATCAACTTTTAACCGAAACTACATGCATCTACTCTACATGCCTTACCGCAGACTCACCTCTTTCACGCGTTCGTCGATGATTACCGGACTTCACCGCACCACTCGATCAGACAGTCTTCGCGTCGACAGCTTCCCGCTCCTTCGACCGCAACCACGTCTCGCTCTCATCTTTACTCGGTCAAAACTGCGTCTTGCTTCTTGGTTTTTCTCCCGATCGCAACCGCTTCCTTCTTTGAATAATTCAATCGCGAACAACGTCTATACTTGACTCTCGTCGATCGCAACAGCTCCTTCTCTCGACTACTTCGACACAACACCTTCGCTTCTCAATCTTCGACACAAACACCTTCTCTTCTCGATGCAAGCGTCTCTATTCTCGACTTCTTTTGACGCAGTGTCGATAGTTTCCTCTCTCTCGATCTCTCTCTCGAACTCTTTCTCGATCACTGTCGATCTCTCTCTTGCTTTTCTCTCCTTACCCTTTGTGCCTTGTGCGGAAATGAGAAGAGTGAAGCCTTATTTATAGAGAGTTTGGGTGGTGGGATTGGCCAATGCATGAAGAGTTATCACTCTTCCTTAGTTGCTATTAGAGCATGGCTTAACACTTGTGAGGATCTCAACCTAGCCACCTTGACTTCCACTAACTCTTCCTTGAATTCTTTAATCCTCCACTAAGCTCTACTATCTCCTCTTGATTAAAATAATTCCCACTAACTCCATTTGATTAATTTAATCTCCACTATCTCCATATTATTTGTGCATGAAATCTGATTGGTCAAATTTTAAGGAAATAAAAATTTCCTAAAAATTCGATCCTTCGTCCGGTACCTTCGACCTCTCCCCGGTATTCCTCGTCTCTCGTCCGACGTTTCTCGGCAAAACCCGTCTCTCGGTCGATGTTTCTCGACAAAACCCGTCCCTCAGCATTCTTCGGTCTCACCCGGATGTTCCTCTTGGCATTTCCCGGACCGTATCGGTTCTCCCGATAATTTCTCGAACAATCTTTTCTTGGTCTCTCGGACTCCCGGTATTCCCCGGACTACTTTTCTCGGCTTCTCGGTCAATTCTCTCGACTCCTCGGACAATTTTCTCGATTTTCTTCGGTCATCTTGATCTCTTCCCGGACATTACCCAAACATCCCTTGGACGTCTCGGTGTTCTTCCTCGATACTTACTTGACTTTCCCGCGGATGCCGTTTCTGCATGAACTGTTAATTTTTGATCGGTTTTAAGGCCTTGATCTTACCTCTGGTCACTCCAGTCTTGGCTCGGCTATTCCTCGACTCGCGAATATTTTCTCATACTTCTTATGGTCGTTCTTCTTTGTTTCACATCTTCTTTCTTTTTAAGTCTTTCCCGAGTCATTTCCTTGAATTTTTATTTTAGGATTTTTACCCTTGGTGAGGGTCATTACATTCTCCCCCCCCCCCCCTCTTATAAGTATTTGTCCCTGAATTCTCACACCTTCTCCTTCTCTCCTTGTGATGTCGTTACTCCTTAACTTAGGTGTCATTGTCTTGTGATTACCATCACGTCAATATCTTTATTGGAATCTCCCTTTCCTTGGTAGTTTTGTCTCCATAATCTTACTTCACACTTATGCCACCGTTGCTTTTGTTTTTGGAAAGCTTCTCCATTTCCAGCATTCACTTGACTCCTCATAACCTTTACGTTTCTCAAATACTAAGGCTTTTGCCTTGTTGCACCATGACTCGTCCACCACTTAAATTCTTTGATTCAATGCTTCACTTTCTTTGGCTTGTTCCTGACTCTTCTCTCCTCCTCCATTTCATAGTTTAATTTACCCCATTAACTTGATATGCTCATCGTACAATTTATATTTTCTCCTTTGCTAGCCACAATACTTTGCTTCTCTGGTTCCTCCGACTCCTTTATCCTTCCACGCCTTAGGATTTTATCTCCTTTAAATTTCTTCGGCCAATTCTCGCCTTTTAGCATATTAATGCCTCTCCGTAGCTGTTCATTATTTTCTTGCACCCTCTTTGTCTATTCATAGACTATTTTCTTCTCTTATGCATTATCTTCTTGCATCCTCATTGTCCTACTCTTTGGTTCACATACTATTTTCTTCGCACTTTATTGGTCATGTCTAGTTTGACCTTTTTAATTTGCCACTGTCAATTGATTTGCACTACTCTCTTGTTCTTTCGATTTCTTTGAGTTTGCCTCAACCTTCTCCATCATTCTTTTTTTTCTCTTCTCCTTCTTTCCACTAGTAACCCAAACTGGCTGCCCTGTCCTGATCGAACTCTCTCTTGGACTTTCTTGAGCTTCTTCTCTTCTGTCTGATCGCGCTTTGTGGTGTCTTATGTGAATCCTCATCAATTGTGTGAGTGTTAATTAAGCAAATAATTAACTATGCATCCTATAAAACTCAAGCAACAATCAAAGCAAGTAATTCAAACAAGAATAGATTAGCAAGCAGTTAAAAAGTACCACAAAAAACACAATTACGGCTAAAGAACACAAGTACTTTTACACAAGACAACAAGGTTCTACTCCAACTAGCCGATAATTCTAAGGGTTCGGATCCTAGACAAAACAACAAAGGTTAGGTCTAGAAATAACAACAAAACGAATACTAGCCAAACCTTACACTTACACCCCAAAAAGAACTTCCCTTACTCCCCAAAGTCCTACTGGTTCCTGAGCCTAGTACACGCTTCACACGTGCACACGCACTCCCTAGCTAGCTCATCCGGTGGCGGTTCAGCGGGAGACTCGGTTGCGGTAGAGGCAGCAGACATCGAGGTTCCAGCTTGGTTCGTCGGATTCTCTTCCACTCGTTCAACATGTCCTATCGGGTTCTCCCCCATCTCCACACGTTGACTGGTTGGGCTCAAACTCTTACGCACGATCCGATATGGACGGCTAGGAGGAAAGTGTCCACTCCCACCACACTCGGTACATCTTCTTGGTTCTGCGAATATCGGTCGATCTGGTCTTGCTCTCCAACAGTAGTTGCTTAAGTGTCCTGGCTCTCCACACACCGTACACAGGACCTGCTCCGGGTTTGTAAAATGTCATGGTCTTGTCCTCCAGCAATGATTGTTCAGGTGCCCCGGTTCTCCACATGATTCACACCGTCTCCAGTATCTCATGCGGTCAGGGTTCGGGCAGCGATAGGAAAAATGTCCTCGCATACCACACCAATCGCACTCTGCGTTCTCTGGTGCAACCATACATCTCAATGATGTCCTCTAGCAGTTCCTCGTCCAATGTCCGATGCCCTCGCACAGTTCGCAGTAAGGCGTATTTCGCATGTGGACTTGATTCGGATTAACCACTCTCTTACGAGCAGTGGCCCTCACCCTCAGCCTGCCTCTCGGTTTAAAGGTCACTGGCCGCGTCTCTGGCTACTCCCTTGCCTGAAACTCCTGATACGACATCCTCGGCCTCTTCAAACTCGATCTACTCTCTCCTATCTCCAGTCTTACTCGTTCTTGGTTCTCCCTCCTTAACTCGTACATCCTCGCGATCCTCTCCAGATCTTGGTCCATTGGTTCCTCTCCTTGTCCCTGTAACACCATCCGTAATGGCACAGCTCGAATGGGAGTATCACGCCTCAGCACAATCTGATTTGGTTCCGCTTGGTCCGGTACCACTTGGTCTCGATCACCTTGATCTCTCGCAACTCGACTTGATTCTCCTCGTTCTCTCACAACACGACTTGGTTCTCCTTGTTGTCTCACCACACGACTTGTACTAGTTCTCAACCTCGCGTCCTCTCTAAGCTCCGCACTCGCATCAGCTTCTTCATCTTGGTCTCTTGGTATCGGGTCCTGCTCAACTCTTGACTCCACCACAAAAGTGGGAATCCCTTCATCATCACTTGATAAGAGGTCGATCACCTCTACAACTTTCTCCCCTCTTGACATTGGTGCTTCGGACATAGAGTTCCCCTCGGTTGGATTCTCTTCTCCCTTGGCCTCCGGTATAACAACTTCCTCGTCGCCCTCGTCCGCTCTCTCCGGCGAGCGCATCTTGTTCAGCATCAATAAAATTTTTGCAACCGTCTCTGGCCTCTCCTCTACCGGTTGCTCTCCACTCGGACCTCCGGTCTCGGGTACAACTCTGGCACCACTTGCAGCTCCTTCTTCCTCGGGCACATACACGTCCGTCAAGAAATCCAAAATCTTATCAATCGCCTCCGGGTACTCCCTCATATAGTTCTCAGGGCTGGTATCCTCGCCCTGATCCTCCACAAGATCCAACAATAACTTTTGTAACTTGTCGGCGAGCTCCACCTCCGCCTCTCCATGATCTCCCACAGGGACAGTTTCAAACTTCCCTTGCGCGTCCATTCGCACTTGAAGACGACTTGGTTCTCCAATCTCCAACACGATCGTCTGGTCATCCTGATCAGCTCCCAACTCCTCTGTTTCCTCTAAACATTCGGACGGATCGATCTCGACAGACCAGTTGGTGTCGTCGGCATCGAACACCCCGTCCTCATCCCAATCATTTGAATCATTTGGCCCTTGGCTGTTTTCTGATTCTGTCGACAAGAACCCATTCTGATGCCCACAATCCTCATGTCTCAGCCCCTCATCTCTTGAACCATCCCCGCAACCTGAATCACCTGAAGACATCTAAAACCCACAAGAAACAAGGTAAGATGCTTAGTCCATTCTAAGGTTCAACTTAAAACTAGACAAGCAAACAACCGGATAAAAGTTTTGTGTTTTGTGACACATTTACTCGATAAAACCTTAAAATGCACAAGTGCTCGCGGATTCGAAAACACCGCTCTAATACCACCGTTGTAACGCCCATGAAGGCCATCGGACAGCCACGGGACGCCACTTGAGGAATTGCACCGAGGTGATCCGGTCGAGGAACAGAAGCTGCAGACTTCCCGACCGGTTCTCCCTGGCACAACGATCGGGAATACCCTAGACTCTTTTACCTAAGGACCCTCGATTATCTGCAGACACGACGATCTAGACTCGCTATACAACATTACAAGACGACTAAAGATCACTTTAGACTCTTGACTTATACGCGACTCGCAAGGACAACCTAGAATAAAACAAGGGACACTTGAATTACCCTAGACTCCTCCATCTACCAAACAAAAAAAGACATCTAGAATACTACAAGAATCGCTTGGAATACCCTAGACTCTTTTACCTAAGGGCCCTCGATTATCTGTTCTGTTCCATACCATCCCTCATGTCGAGACCACAAAGGTCACCAGCAATGAGCCCACAATTATGCTACATCGTCATGTAGCGGTCACGCTAGTAGCTAGCTAGCCGTGACAGTGTCCCGCGTGAGTGGTCGTTGGGAACTCACGCGTGACAACCACATTTGGAACAGAAGATCGACTCACTATTCTAGCTAGACTCGAGAAACAAAATTCTAGAGGCTAAGCTAAAATAAGAACACTCAACAATAATTCAAGCAATGATAAATCAAGCACAAAAGCAAGAAATCAAGAAAGAATACAACATGCAATAATCAACAAGAAGCAAGAAACACAAATCAAGCAACTTAAGATTTTTCTACATGCATGCAACCAAAATTAAGCAACTTAAGCAATATCAATGCAACAAGTCCTACTATGCATGCAACCGTTTTATTTAACCGTTTAAAACCTTAAGTCCAAATTACGCATGCAAGTTCATTTGATTTAAACTTCTTAAATCGTCTTTGTCCAATTAAGCATGCAAGTTCATTTGAGTTAACCATTTAAACCCTTTAAAATTCGTTTATGCATTCACGCTAACCTCACATGAATTTATGCAATAAACTTTCAAATGAACTTAGCCAATTTAATCACTCATGCAACCAATTTTAAGCAAGAAATATTACTAGTAAATTCACTAAGTTTCGTCATGCATGCAATCCACTTAACCTAATTTTAGGTGAGTCCAAATTACTTATCATGCAACATGTTAATTTTCACATGGTGATTCTAACTTGAATCCTACAATATTTGCATGCATCAACTTTTAACCGAAACTACATGCATCTACTCTACATGCCTTGCCGCAGACTCACCTCTTTCACGCGTTCGTCGATGATTAGCGGACTTCACCGCACCACTCGATCAGACAGTCTTCGCGTCGACAGCTTCCCGCTCCTTCGACCACAACCACGTCTCGCTCACGTCTTTACTTGGTCAAAACCGCGTCTTGCTTCTTGGTTTTTCTCCCGATCGCAACCGCTTCCTTCTTTGATTAATTCGATCACGAACAATGTCTATACTTGAGTCTCGTCGATCGCAACAGCTCCTTCTCTCGACTACTTCGATACAACACCTTCGCTTCTCAATCTTTGAGACAAACACCTTCTCTTCTCGATGCAAGCGTCTCTTTTCTCGACTTCTTTTGACGCAGTGTCGATAGTCTCCTCTCTCTCGATCTCTCTCTCGAACTCTTTCTCGATCACTGTCGATCTCTCTTGCTTTTCTCTCCTTACCCCTTTGTGCCTTGTGCGGAAATGAGAAGAGTGAAGCCTTATTTATAGAGAGTTTGGGCAGTGGAATTGGCCAATGCATGAAGAGTTATCACTCTTCCTTAGTTGCTATTAGAGCATGGCTGAACACTTGTGAGGATCTCAACCTAGCCACCTTGATTTCCACTAACTCTTCCTTGAATTCTTTAATCCTCCACTAAACTCCACTATCTCCTCTTGATTAAAATAATTCCCACTAACTCTATTTGATTAATTTAATCTCCACTATCTCCATATTATTTGTGCATGAAATCTGATTGGTCAAAATTTTAAGGAAATAAAAATTTCCCGAAAATTCGATCCTTCGTCCGGCACCTTCGACGTCTCCCCGGTATTCCACGTCTCTCGTCCGACATTTCTCAGCAAAACCCATCTCTCGGTTGACGTTTCTCGACAGAACCCGTCCCTCGGCATTCTTCGGTCTCACCCGGACGTTCCTCTCGGCATTTCCCGGACCATATCGGTTCTCCCGATAATTTCTCGGACAATCTTTTCTTGGTCTCTTGGACTCCCGGTATTCCCCGGACTACTTTTCTCGGGTTCTCGGTCAATTTTCTCAACTCCTCGGACAATTTTCTCGATTTTCTTCGGTCATCTTGATCTCTTCCCGGACATTACCCGAACATCCATTGGACGTCTCGGTGTTCTTCCTCGGTACGTACTTGACTTTCCCGCGGATGCCGTTTCCGCATGAACTGTTAATTTTTGATTGGTTTTAAGGCCTTGATCTTACCTCTTGATCTTACCTCTGGTCACTCCGCGGATGCCGTTTCCGCATGCCGTTTCCTCATGCCGTTTCCGCATGAACTGTTAATTTAAGTCTTTCCCGAGTCATTTCCTTGAATTTTTATTTTAGGATTTTTACCCTTGGTGAGGGTCATTACACCGCCTCTGCCTCAAGTTCAGCTCGGGCTGAGTGAATATATACTTCACGCTCTTATGATCTGTAAATACCTGTACTTTTGCACCATAAAGATAGAAACCCCAAATCTTCAGGGCAAAAACTACAATAGCCATCTCTAAATCATGAGTAGGATAGTTGTATTCATGCTTTCGCAACTGCCGCAAAGCGTAGGTAATCACCATTTTTTTTTTCAGCATAGAATATGTCACTATTTACTCCACACAAATATGCTTAAACAGACTTTATTAATATCATGTGTTCTTGTTCATATGAAACTATACTTTTAGAGTCTTTCACAATATTAGATTCTCCAGATTGTCTCTGTGAATCAATGAGTTATTTATCAAACTTTCAAAAAGTTTCTTAAATTCTGCAATATGTTATGAATATTCTATATTGTATGGATGTCCATTATCGGCCCATTAGTAGATCTGGTGTATAACCTAAAACCCTAATATTGTATTACTATATATATGTTATATCCTATGAGATAAATGATAATACAAGAGAACAGTTCCCTAAACTTCTTGTTATAACACGTTATCAGCACAGAGTCTCTAACCTAGCCGTCTAAAAAAAATTCTTCGACCGGTCCTTCCATCGAGATAAAACCATCGCTCCCGACTTCGTTTAGTTACGTTCCCGATGACATCTTCTTTCCGATTTTCTTTACCACCGTTGTTAAGATAAGTATTATTTACTATTACATAACTTTGATTGATTGGTTCATAACCAAAGAGATCAATCGATTCATACTCTATTAATTTACATTGTTTAACATTCAATATGATGATATATGGAGTGTTCATTATTGACTTATGTATCACGTTGATCTGACTAATATATTATTTTACCACACTCAACTGTTTTATGGAATCCGTAACATATACTTTGGATATACGTGTTTGATTCATAAATCTCCAACTTGCCGCATGCTACAAGTTTTATTATTTGTTCAATTCTTTATAGATTCATGCTTTATTGTGTTCATGAAATAATGTTTTAATTAGTCGATTTGTTGGGTTAATTTTCATGAAGCGAAGAATTGTTCGTAGGAGAATACAATGAATGTTAAGAGAGATCTGGAGATGGTGTTAATCGGTGTAACAATTGGTGAATCATGTTCATCTCGTAGCCGATCATCTCAATTGAATAATTATCCAAATTCAACGCCACCATCATCGAGCTAAGTACCTATAACCAAACATATTACGACGTTGATAGTACTTAATAATTTGTTGTCGTATTATGCTTCAATACGTAATAGAGCATGTAGACTTCATGCTTATATATGTTTTGATATACCCAATGATCATTATCGTTTGTTTATGTCTGTGATATTGATTCATAATAAACCGTTTGATCATAGATCCTAGTTTATGTGTCACATGCTAATAGTTTGATTGTTTAATTGAATCGTTGATTATTGATGTCTCTAATGCCTAGTACTTTTATATTCTTGGTGATAGGAATTAATAACATGTTCAGAAAACCTAGTGAACCCAAATCTAGAATCGTAAGAGCTCTGATACCAAACTGAACGATCCGACCCGTTTAAAAAAAAAATATAATAATAATAATAATAATAATAAATACAACTATTAGTCTCACATCCACTAGCAACCTAACCACAATCACAATCAACAGCGGAAATAACCAATACCAATATCCAATAATAAACCAATAATTATAACATAACAATATCCAAAATTCAACTAACAGGAAATATAGAACCAGCAACCTAACAATATTTCTAATGACCCAACTCTAGCAACCTAGCAATACCAGACAACAACCAATCGAGTCCCTAGAACATCCTTGTGACAACCCGTCCCGTTGACCCCACTAGCCCACTGCTAGCTTGCCCCCATAGGCCCAAAGCTGGCCCAGCAGGGCATCGATCCTAACCCCCCACCATGGAATGGATCTATTCATCCAAATCCACCAGTAGGTTATTGGTGCGCCAGGCGTTCCTTGAACCCTGGTCCCCACCCTTTAACAACTTTCCCACAGGACAAGCTGTTTTTATGTGACAACCCGTCCCACGAACCCCACTAGCCTCACTGCTAGCTTGCCACCATAGGCCCGAAGTTGGCCCTGCAGGGCATCGATCCTAACCCCTCACCTTGGCAAATGGAACTATTCATCCAAATCCACAGTAGGTTATTGGTGCACCAGGCGTTCCTCGAACCCTGGTCTCCACCCTTTAACAACCTTCCCACAGGACAAGCTGTCACCAATTGAGGGTTCGAGGAACGCCTGGCGCACCAATAACCTACTGTGGATTTGGATGAATAGTTCCATTTGCCACGGTGAGGGGTTAGGATCGATGCCGTGCATATCAATTGGTGACAGCTTGTCCTGTGGGAAGGTTGTTAGAAGGTGAGGACCAGAGTTCGAGGAACGCCTGGCGCACCAATAACCTACTGTGGATTTGGATGAATAGTTCCATTTGCCACGGTGAGGGGTTAGGATCGATGCCGTGCATATCAATTGGTGACAGCTTGTCCTGTGGGAAGGTTGTTAGAAGGTGAGGACCAGAGTTCGAGGAACGCCTGGCGCACCAATAACCTACTGTGGATTTGGATGAATAGTTCCATTTGCCACGGTGAGGGGTTAGGATCGATGCCCTGCATGGCCAGCTTGGGGTCCGTTGGGGCGGCTAGTGGGGGGCTAATGGGGTCTGCAGGACGGGTTGTCACAATCCTCCTCTTCATTGCCTTGATTCCACGATCACACTTTGCCTTTACCTGCACCACAAACACAAATTCAGAGGCATGAGTATTTTATAAACACTCAGTGAGGCAATCCTCCCATCTACTGGGCTATACACACAAGCAACTGTAAGTTCAATGTTCCAAACAATCAACAAAAAAACAAACAAACCAAAAAAACCAAAAAAACAAACATCATTTCGCTGGAAGGGAGGTGTCGACCGTCACTACCCCACAGTGTCGATCGATGCTGCTTCACTGGTTATAGGTTACTACCTCTGCAACCACGATCCACACGAAGCCGAGAGTCGAATCTCACTCCAAAACTCCACCAACTCGCCCAATACTCAAAACCCAAGCCATATACGTCCGTAGGAACCTGTAGCAATGAATCCGAGCAAGAAAAACACACAAAAACAGCAACCAACAAGCAAGAACAAGGAATCACAGGCTTAGATCAACCATGGTCATGCACTCACCTCTCTGCAGGAAGATTCTGACCAACAGCAACGAATCCAACCTTCCTAGCTTCAAATCTCTCAAGAAGAGCCAAGAATCTCACCAATGTCTTCCTAAAAGCTCAAGAACACTTTTTCTCTCTTTGTTTTCTCAAAAACGGCATGAGACAAAACAAAACACGACCTAGGTTGTTTTCTCACTTTAATATCTCGGTTCAATGATTTTCCTTAAACCAAACCGGTCCAAATCGATAATTAAATTGAACTGGTCGAACCAGAGAATATTGGTGTCGACCGACACCACTCTTGGTCTTGTGTGGAGTTTAGGATGGATCTGGAAACTGAGAATCGAATAGCTTCAATTCTATTAAGAGAAGCAGCAGAATTGAGGAGACAAGCTGAGAAAGATGGTGTTAGAGCATATCTTGAGAAGCCTAATGTAAGGCATCGACCTAACTCAAGGTTTCTCAAAGCCACTGTTCTTAGTGTTCAGCAATGTATGCTTCTTTATTAACCCTTTCTTCATTTTATTTCCGTTACATAATATGTTCAGTTTTATCGATTTCCATTTGAGCTTAAAGTTATGTTTTATGCGAACACATTGGAAATTATAGATTGAACCAGATAACTCAGTCATTGGAGATTGTTTAATCTATCTTTCCAATCTGCATCACTGTACCCTTTTGGCATTTTTGTCTCTTTGAAGCAGCAGCAATAGCTGCGGTTTCGGATGGGATTAGGTTCTTTGTTGGTTAATGAGAAGGTTGGTAACATGTGACATTTTTGGTGGTGGTTTATGGTTTAATTATCGATCCTCCGTAATAATTCCTTGACTTGTTCACTAGTTTTTGGTTTGTTCGAAAAAGAAACATATGTCTGATAGTTTACTTTCTCGTTTACCCTCGTTTACTAGAGTTTGTAAACTTGTCTAGTACTGATACGCCCAAAGTTGAGGATCACTCAGCCGGATTAGAAAAGATAGAAACTCGCCAGGGTGCAAGGTGAAACAAGGGAGATTTAATGGATTGAAGGGTCGCACAGCAGTTGCGGAAGGCTGCTGATATTCCCAACTCCAATAGCTGCTAGATATGACACACTAGTCCAGCAAGAGGAGGTTGTTTCTTGGATATTACACACCAAGAAACAAAGAAATGTTCTAGACAAAGAACAAAGAGATAGACTCATAAAATGAAAAGGAAATTGATTGATGATTCTCAAATGAGATTACATGTGTTTATATAGGGTTTAAGAAACTTGGTAACAAAGCCAAGTATTAATTGTTCTTGAAACTAAAAAGATAATAAAGATAGTAAGTTGAATGAAGATTCAACCCT
>NC_025699.1:21371421-21374780 GCF_000633955.1 Camelina sativa
AATCTTTCTAATAATGCAAGTTTCAATATTTTCTGGGTTTTTGACTTTGATCACCATGTATTGTTGTGAGTAGTTTCCTTAGGATCTTGAGGATGGGTTAGGATGGATTGATCTTGTGGTTTGTGTGACTTGGTCAAGCTTGATTGTTGTAGATCTCTTCTAGGGTAGATGATCTTAATGATGATTCTATATCTGAGAGGATAGAGTCTGATTTCAAGTTTCTTAGCATCACACCAATGTTTAGGAAGCATAGATAAGGCTAGATCTAGAGCTTACCATTAGGCTTGCTAAGAGATTAGGAGTCTTGTTTGGTTTGAGATGTATTGCTTAATGCCTGCTTGCGTAGATTCTTTACTTTGTGAGAACAAGTCTAGAAGATGCTCAGGCTTGATTGTTTCTTGACCATGAGAGTGGGAGAAACTTGTCTTAGATTCATATGTCTAGAGATCAGCTCATAGTTTGCTTGAGATTTGTTGACCAAGTTAGACAGCCACAATGATCTTGTTGCTTGCTTGTTGCTTGCTTGTTGCTTGATTTGCTTTAGCATTACTCTGTTTTTATTGCATTGCTCTGTTTCCCGGATTTGACTAGCTCGACCACCCACTCGACCTACACTCGGTCGAGTGCTGCTCGAGTTCATCCCCAGAACTCTGTGTTTTATGATTTGTGATTGTCCTGTTTCATTCCTGTTTCATTCTAGTTGCATACATTTAGTTTTCAGTTTATTAATTGTCTTGCATTAGTTCATTAGTAGTAGTTTCTATTTCTGTTCTTGCATCATTTCTGTTATAATCATCTTGTTTTATTTGCATCTAGTTCTTAGTTCTTGTAGTTTACTTTCTGCTTTTTACATTTTCATTTTAGGATTGTTAGTGACAAACAATCTTTACACTTGGCTTGACTTAGATTCATATGCATNCTTGGATATTACACACCAAGAAACAAAGAAATGTTCTAGACAAAGAACAAAGAGATAGACTCATAAAATGAAAAGGAAATTGATTGATGATTCTCAAATGAGATTACATGTGTTTATATAGGGTTTAAGAAACTTGGTAACAAAGCCAAGTATTAATTGTTCTTGAAACTAAAAAATAATAAAAATAGTAAGTTGAATGAAGATTCAACCCTTGGTGCATGTTTCTCTTCCCAAGGTGTCTTTCCCAAGGTGAGTTGAACTCCATTTTCGTCATCCTGCTTTGACCACAAAATAAAGTGATTATTTTGGGCTTTCTTGGGCTTGTATTATGCTCAAATTGGGCTGGACTTGTTAGATATCATCCCCAATAGAAATTCCCATGTTCTCTTTGCCTATAATCTATTATTAGCCCAATAAGTGCATCCTTGAACTTCTCTCTCTTTCACTCCTTGGTCCAATTTGCTGATGATAAACAACATGAGCTGTACATTTCTTCACTTTTGGCTTAGTAGAAACAACTCCTGGAAGCTCCTAAACCAATTGGACCTAGNTGGCTTGACTTAGATTCATATGCATATCTTGATTGTTCACAAACACTCATTTAGGATTGACACCTCTTATACTGCAACTGCATAAGGGGAATTGAAACACCCATCCATCCATTCTATATCTCATCATCATAACATTCATCTTTCACCATCCCACAAATATNTGTTGAACAAGGCTTAAGGATCTTCTTGGATGGTCTCATGATCATATCAAGTACTTAATGTTGTTTAAAAGCTCATTGTTTACTTTAACTTTTACATGTTCATACCCCTTGACCGTTCAGCAAACAAAGCGGTAGAAACCAATGAGATGTGGAGGGTACGGCAGAATGAGATTGAGCTAAAGATCTAAGACTCAGGAGGAGAGAAAGAGAGGAAAGCAGTAGTAGTAGCCACATGAAGCAGAATGGTAGTTTCCTGAAAAGGAGTCTGGATAAGAGATGCAGCTCAGGTGATGAGAAAAAGGTTACGTGTACATCATTAAACAAGAGTTGATATTCAGAAGATGATGAAGGCTTACGAGATGATGAAATTGAGACTTTTCTCCAATCACGGTCTGTCCTTTCACAGTCAACCTAGCAGCAGCTTCTTTCACTTTTGGGTTTGCTAGCCTATCCTCGTTCTCTTTCATGTATCCTAAAATGTCTTCTTAATCTCCGACAGGAAAAAACGTGGCAGAGGCTCTATCGGTCCTATGATGGATGAAACAGGCCCTTATCTTCCCGCAGAGAAGGCACAGTTGCAAAGTTCCGATACAGGAGGAAAGGTAGTTCTGGGCCCAATGAGACCATCTTCACTGAGACAAGATAGATATTGAGCATGGTCAGAGAATAAGATAGGAGTATGATAAGATTCATCAAACATACTACAGGAAGAAGCCATCTACCACGTCAGCTAGTGATGAGTCAAAGGAAGAGCAAGTGTTGACTAGTCAGTTGGAGTGAGTTGACTAAAAGAATCTAGACGAATTAGAAGGTTTAAGGTTACAAGCTGTGGAGTATAAGAGCCGTTGTATCTTCGGATCTTCCTCTATTCACTCTTATGCCTAATCTGAGCTGTAAATTTTTCTTGCCATGTGCTTGAGACCCGAGTGATGTACTCGGTGAAGATCAATGTTGAACTCGCTTCTTTGATTGAGTATTTCTCTTATTTATTCGTGTTATCAACTCTGTAACAATCGATCCTTTTCTAATTGCATATTGTTCAAATTTGATTGAGTTCACTAGTACTAGTGATGTTCATATATTTTACCATGTTTTCCCTTAGTTTATTCACATCTTTAGCATCTTTTGTTAGCCATTTTTACCATTATTGTGTAGCTTTAGGACTAATCATACATTCGAGTTTAGTTGCATTGCATTTGCATCTTTTCATGCATAAACAGGTGATTTTGGAGCTTAAAGAGTATGGAAGCAATGCTGAAGAGAAGTGAAGCAATCATGAAGGGAAAGCAAGGGAGTTAAGGCTGAAGAACCAAGGTCCGGAGTCCAGCTCGACCAAGCACTCGATCGTGTGGGAAGATGGACTCGACCGAGTGGAGAATGCACGAGAGAAGCCAGCTCGACCTACCACTCGACCGAGCACTGGTCGAGTTGACCGAGCCGTTGACTACTTTGACTTTTCCCATTTTTAGGGCTTCCACTCCCCTTCCTATATAAAGCCTTGTACCTGCAGCCACCAAAAGGAGTGAGCTTTTTAGATATTCCCTAAACCTAGTTTTTACCTTTTTGGGATTTATTCCTTTTGCACTTTTATTTTTCTTAGATTTTTGTACTTGAAAAAGACTAGATTCTTCAATATTGTGAGTTTCATAACTTTCTTAATATTGAGAATTTGAGTTTGATCCTTTTATCAATATTAAAGATCTCTGTTTTATCTTTCTAATAATGCAA
>NC_025699.1:21376176-21388469 GCF_000633955.1 Camelina sativa
CAACTACATAAGGGGAATTGAAACACCCATCCATCCATTCTATATCTCATCATCATACACATTCATCTTTCACCATCCCACAAATATTCTTGTTTCAATTTGGCGCCGTTGCCCATTTGAGTGTGTTTTTGTGACATTTAGGATCCATATTAGTCTAAGATTAAGTTCTTTTATACACTTGTGAGGTTGCTGCACTCGAATCTTCTGTTTTTGGGTTGAAGTTCCATTTCAGGTACCACTCGACCAGTCACTCGACCACCACTCGACCGAGTCGTGATCGAGCACCTGCTCGAGCCAGAGGCCGGATCCCTATAACCCTCTTTTTCCAGTCGACCTACCCTCCTACTTGAGCCTGTGCTCAGTCGCTTGCCTGGCAAAAATTGTTTGTGTCTGTTGATGCACACAAGGTCCAAAGGAAAGGACAATCTTCTTAGGCCTATTGACAACATCAACAAGTTGACGAAGAGTTTGGGAGCTAAGCAAAGGAGAGTTGTTCAGCAACAACAAGATNAAAACGTGGCAGAGGCTCTATCGGTCCTATGATGGATGAAACAGGCCCTTATCTTCCCGCAGAGAAGGCACAGTTGCAAAGTTCCGATACAGGAGGAAAGGTAGTTCTGGGCCCAATGAGACCATCTTCACTGAGACAAGATAGATATTGAGCATGGTCAGAGAATAAGATAGGAGTATGATAAGATTCATCAAACATACTACAGGAAGAAGCCATCTACCACGTCAGCTAGTGATGAGTCAAAGGAAGAGCAAGTGTTGACTAGTCAGTTGGAGTGAGTTGACTAAAAGAATCTAGACGAATTAGAAGGTTTAAGGTTACAAGCTGTGGAGTATAAGAGCCGTTGTATCTTCGGATCTTCCTCTATTCACTCTTATGCCTAATCTGAGCTGTAAATTTTTCTTGCCATGTGCTTGAGACCCGAGTGATGTACTCGGTGAAGATCAATGTTGAACTCGCTTCTTTGATTGAGTATTTCTCTTATTTATTCGTGTTATCAACTCTGTAACAATCGATCCTTTTCTAATTGCATATTGTTCAAATTTGATTGAGTTCACTAGTACTAGTGATGTTCATATATTTTACCATGTTTTCCCTTAGTTTATTCACATCTTTAGCATCTTTTGTTAGCCATTTTTACCATTATTGTGTAGCTTTAGGACTAATCATACATTCGAGTTTAGTTGCATTGCATTTGCATCTTTTCATGCATAAACAGGTGATTTTGGAGCTTAAAGAGTATGGAAGCAATGCTGAAGAGAAGTGAAGCAATCATGAAGGGAAAGCAAGGGAGTTAAGGCTGAAGAACCAAGGTCCGGAGTCCAGCTCGACCAAGCACTCGATCGTGTGGGAAGATGGACTCGACCGAGTGGAGAATGCACGAGAGAAGCCAGCTCGACCTACCACTCGACCGAGCACTGGTCGAGTTGACCGAGCCGTTGACTACTTTGACTTTTCCCATTTTTAGGGCTTCCACTCCCCTTCCTATATAAAGCCTTGTACCTGCAGCCACCAAAAGGAGTGAGCTTTTTAGATATTCCCTAAACCTAGTTTTTACCTTTTTGGGATTTATTCCTTTTGCACTTTTATTTTTCTTAGATTTTTGTACTTGAAAAAGACTAGATTCTTCAATATTGTGAGTTTCATAACTTTCTTAATATTGAGAATTTGAGTTTGATCCTTTTATCAATATTAAAGATCTCTGTTTTATCTTTCTAATAATGCAAATTTCAATAATTTCTGGGTTTTTGATTTGTTTCATCATGTCTTGTTGTGAGTAGTCTTCCTAGGATCTTGAGGATGGTTAGGATGGACTGATCTTGTGGTTTGTGTGATTTGGTCAAGCTTGATTGTTGTAGATCTCTTCTAGGGTAGATGATCTTAATGCTGATTCTATATCTGAGAGGGTAGAGTCTGATTTCAAGCTTCTTAGCATCACACCAATGTTTAGGAAGCATAGATAAGGCTAGATCTAGAGCTTACCATTAGGCTTGCTAAGAGATTAGAGGTCTTGTTTGGTTTGAGATGTATTGCTTAATGCCTGCTTGTGTAGATTCTTTACTGTGTGAGAACAAGTCTAGAATTGCATAGGTTTGATTGTTTCTTGACCATGAGAGTGGGAGAAACTTGTCTTAGATTAATATGTCTAGAGGTTAGCTCAAAGTTTGCTTGAGATTTGTTGACCAAGTTAGATAACCACAATGATTAGTCCATCCCATGAATCCATCCTCAGGACCTTCTTTGTTTATTGAAATCTTAGTCTTAATCCTGTTGCTTGCTTGTTGTTTGATTGGATTTAGCATTACTCTGTTTTTATTGCATTGCTCTGTTTCTGCGTCTAGTCTAGCTCGACCACCCACTCGACCTACACTCGGTCGAGTGCTGCTCGAGTTCATCCCCAGAACTCTGTGTCTATGATTTGTGTTTGTCTTGTTTCATTCCTGTTTCATTCCAGTTGCATACATTTAGTTTTCAGTTCATTAATTATCTTGCATTAGTTCATTAGTAGTAGTCTCTGTTTCTGTTCTTGCTTTATCACTGTTTCAATCATTCAGTTTCATTTGCATCTAGTTGTTAGTTCTTGTAGTTTATTTTCTGCATTTTACATTTTCTTCCTAGGATTGTTAGTGACAAACAATCTTTACATTTGTCTTAACTTAGATTCATATGCATATCTTAATTGTTCACAAACACTCATTTAGGATTGATACCTCTTGTACTGCAATAGCATAAGGGGAATTGAAACACCCATCCATCATTCCATTCATATCTCACCATTGCATACATCATCATTCACACCACAATATAAATCTTGTTTCAATTTGGCGCCGTTGCCCATTTGAGTGTGTTTTTGTGACATTTAGGATCCATATTAGTCTAAGATTAAGTTCTTTTATACGCTTGTGAGGTTGCTGTACTCGAATCTTCTGTTTCTGGGTTGAAGTTCCATTTCAGGTACCACTCGACCAGTCACTCGACCACCACTCGACCGAGTCGTGATCGAGCACCTGCTCGAGCCAGAAGCCGGATCTCTATAACCATCATTTTCCAGTCGACTTGACCTCCTACTTGAGCCTGTGCTCAGTCGCTTGCCTAGCAAAAATCGTTTGTGTCTGTTAATGCACACAAGGTCTAAAGGAAAGGACAATCTTCTTAGGCCTATTGACAACATCAACAACAAGACCAAGAGTTTAGGAGCTAAGCAAAGGAGAGTTGTTCAGCAACAACAAGAGGTTATAGTAGCTATGGATCAACAGGATCAGGTTCAGAGACCAAGGAACATTGGTGCTGGAGATGCACCCAACACTCACAACCAAAGAGCTGGCATTGTGCCACCAACTGTTGCCAACAACAACTTTGAGATCAAGAGTGGATTGATCTCAATGATTCAGGCCAATAAATTCCATGGATTGCCTATGGAGGATCCACTAGATCATCTTGATGAGTTTGACAGAATCTGTGGTCTTACCAAGATCAATGGAGTAAGTGAAGATGGTTTCAAGCTGAGGTTGTTCCCTTTCTCACTTGGGGACAAGGCTCATTTATGGGAAAAGACTCTCCCTACTGGTGCAATCACTACTTGGGATGCATGCAAGAAGGCTTTCTTGGCCAAGTTTTTCTCCAATGCTAGGACAGCAAGACTAAGGAATGAGATCTCTGGATTTGCTCAAAGGAGTAATGAAAGCTTTTGTGAAGCTTGGGAGAGATTCAAGGGATACCAAACTCAGTGTCCTCACCATGGTTTCAGTGTGGAGTCTTTGTTGAGCACATTGTATAGAGGAGTGCTTCCCAAGTTCAGAATGCTTCTTGATACAGCCTCCAATGGAAACTTCCTCAACAAGAATGTGGAAGAAGGCTGGGAGTTAGTAGAGAACCTTGCACAGTCTGATGGGAACTACAATGAGGACTATGACAGAACCATAAGGTCATCATCAACTGATCAAGAAGACAAGTACAAGAAGGATCTGAAAATGGTGAATGAAAAGCTTGATAGGATCTTGCTAAGTCAGCAAAAGTCTATTCACTTTGTTAGTGAAGAGGAGCCTCCAGTTCAAGAGGGAGAGAATGAGTTTGCTGAGTTATGCTATATGCAAAACCAAGGAGGCTTCAAGGGTTATAACCAAGGAGGGTTTAGGAACAATAATCTGTCCTATAGGAGCACAAATGTGGCCAACCCACAAGATCAAGTCTACCCTCCTCAACAGCCTCAACAGCCTCAACAGCACTAAAACTATGTACCCAAACAACAGCAACAGGTGTTCCAGCCCCAGTTGTGTCCCCCACCAGGGTTTCAGACTAACCAAGACCAGGAACAAGACCTTAGAGCTATGATACTGCAGCTGTTGATTGGTCAAACACAAGGGAAGATTGAGGAAGCCAATAGATTTGCTGAGCTGAACAGGAGGATAACAGATCTTTACAGTGACCTAAAATAGAAAGTTTGACACACTTACTACAAGGATTACAACACTAGAGGGTCAACAAACTTCTGCCTCTAAGCAAGAAAACAACAAAGGCAAAGCTATTATGCAATCTATAGAAAGTGCTCATGCCATTAATTTGCGCAGGGGAAGAGTTTTACAAGACAAAAATGGAGCTTTACAAAACACTGAGGACAGTGTGGAACAAGATGGGGAGGATTTTCAACAAGAAGGGGCTCAGGATAAAACTAGTGTTCAGCTCGACGGTCCACTCGAGCAGGCACTCGACCGTGTGCATGATCGAGTGCCTGATCGAGCAGCTGCTCAGGAAACATCTAAGCCAGCTACCTCCAAGGAAAAGGAAGCTAGGTCCATTCCCCTTCCTTACAAGCCTCCATTGCCCTTCCCAGGAAGGTTTAAGAAGCAAATGGTTGACAAGTATAAAGCATTGTTTGACAAACAAGTTAGAGAGATTGAGCTTAGGATGCCCTTGATTGATGCTTTTGTGATGATTCCTCCTTACCAGAAGTTCTTGAAAGATGCTGTGATGGAAAGAATCAAAGAAGTTCAGGGGATGGTGCATCTTAGCCATGAGTGTAGTGCCATAATCCAAAAGCAAGTGAACCCTCAAAAGTTGAGAGATCCAGGCTCCTTCACTATACCTTGCTCAATAGGACCTTTGACTTTCAACAGATGCCTTTGTGATTTGGGAGCCTCAGTGAGCCTCATGCCTTTGACAGTTGCAAGGCGCCTTGGATTTACAAGGTATAAACCATGCAATATATCTTTGATCTTAGCTGATAGATCAATAAGACTACCACATGGTGTTTTGGAAGATCTACCTGTTAGAATTGGAGCAGCAGAAGTCCCAACAGACTTTGTAGTCTTGGAAATGGATGAGGAGCCAAAAGATCCCTTGATTTTGGGAAGACCTTTCCTTGCTACAGCAGGAGCAATAATAGATGTGAGAGAAGGAAAGATTGATCTTAACTTAGGAGATGATCTCAAAATGACATTTGATATTGTGGAGGCTATGAAGAAACCAACAGTTGGGGGACAAGTCTTTTGGACTGAAGAGCTGGATAAGCTATCAGGAGAACTAATGGAAGAACTAGCAGAAGAAGATCATCTTAGGACTGCCTTGACCAAAAGTGGAGAGGAAGGGTTCATCCATAAAGAAACCAAGGCCTATGAAGAGATATTGGATTCATGTAAAGAATCAGATTTTTGAGGGATTACCAGCATTGAGGGAGGAAGTTTGGTCAGTTCAAGTAGCAAATACGGACAGCTCGACCACTAGCTCGACCACACACTCGACCGAGTGCAGGACCCACTCGACCGAGTGCACTGCTGAATCCTCTAGAGATGACTGGTCCGAGCTGAAAGCACCAAAAGTAGAGCTAAAACCTCTTCCATCTGGGCTAAGGTACGTTTTTCTTGGTAAGAACTCTACTTATCTAGTAATAGTTAATGCTAAATTGAGTGAGAATGAACTTGACTTGCTAGTTGTTGAATTGAGGAAGTATAGAAAAGCTATTGGTTATACTTTAGATGACATTCAAGGACTTTCACCTAGCCTCTGCATGCATAGAATTCACCTTGAAAATGAATCTTATTCTAGCATTGAACCCCAAAGAAGGTTAAACCCCAACTTAAAGGAAGTAGTCAAAAAGGAGATCCTTAAGTTGCTTGATGCTGGTGTAATCTATCCTATTTCTGATAGTACTTGGGTTTCACCAGTCTATTGTGTCCCTAAAAAAGGAGGANAGCATTGAGGGAGGAAGTTTGGTCAGTTCAAGTAGCAAATACGGACAGCTCGACCACTAGCTCGACCACACACTCGACCGAGTGCAGGACCCACTCGACCGAGTGCACTGCTGAATCCTCTAGAGATGACTGGTCCGAGCTGAGAGCACCAAAAGTAGAGCTAAAACCTCTTCCATCTGGGCTAAGGTACGTTTTTCTTGGTAAGAACTCTACTTATCTAGTAATAGTTAATGCTAAATTGAGTGAGAGTGAACTTGACTTGCTAGTTGTTGAATTGAGGAAGTATAGAAAAGCTATTGGTTATACTTTAGATGACATTCAAGGACTTTCACCTAGCCTCTGCATGCATAGAATTCACCTTGAAAATGAATCTTATTCCAGCATTGAACCCCAAAGAAGGTTAAACCCCAACTTAAAGGAAGTAGTCAAAAAGGAGATCCTTAAGTTGCTAGATGCTGGTGTAATCTATCCTATTTCTGATAGTACTTGGGTTTCACCAGTCCATTGTGTCCCTAAAAAAGGAGGAATTACTGTAGTAAAGAATGATCAAGATGAGTTAATTCCAACTAGAACCATAACAGGTCATAGGATGTGTATTGACTATAGAAAACTCAATTCAGCCACTAGGAAAGATCATTTTCCCCTCCCTTTCATTGACCAAATGTTGGAAAGATTAGCCAATCATACTCATTACTGTTTCTTGGATGGATACTCTGGATTTTTCCAAATTCCTATTCATCCTAATGATCAAGAGAAGACAACATTCACATGTCCATATGGTACCTTTGCATATAGGAGGATGCCATTTGGATTATGTAATGCTCCAGCTACCTTTCAAAGGTGCATGATGTCAATCTTCTCTGATCTCATTGAGGATGTGGTTGAAGTTTTCATGGATGACTTCTCTGTCTATGGAGACTCTTTCTCTTCTTGTCTTGCTAATCTATGCAGGGTTTTAAAGAGATGTGAGGAGACAAACCTGGTTTTGAATTGGGAAAAGTGTCACTTCATGGTTGAAGAAGGGATAGTCCTTGGTCATAAGATTTCAGAGAAGGGAATTGAAGTTGACAAGGCAAAGATTGAAGTTATGGTTCAACTTCAACCACCAAAAACAGTCAAGGACATAAGGAGCTTCCTTGGCCATGCTGGGTTCTATAGGAGGTTCATCAAGGATTTCTCAAAGATAGCTAGGCCATTGACAAGGTTGCTTTGTAAGGAGACTGAGTTTAATTTTGATGAAGATTGCTTGAGAGCATTCAAGGAGATCAAGGCTGCTTTGATTTCAGCCCCAATAGTCCAAGCACCAAACTGGGATCTTCCATTTGAAATCATGTGTGATGCTTCAGACTTTGCAGTAGGAGCAGTTCTAGGACAGAAAAAATATAAGAAGCTGCATGTGATTCATTATGCAAGTAGAACCTTGGATGAAACTCAAGGAAGATACTAAACAACAGAAAAGGAACTCCTAGCAGTGGTATTTGCTTTTGAAAAATTCAGAAGCTACTTGGTAGGATCGAAGGTGATTGTGTACACTGATCATGCTGCCTTGAGGCACATCTACTCAAAGAAAGACACCAAACCAAGGCTGTTGAGGTGGATTTTGCTTCTCCAAGAATTTGACATGGAAATAGTTTATAAGAAAGGGATAGAGAATGGAGTAGCTGATCATCTGCCAAGGATGAGGATAGAGGAGCAGATTCCAATTGATGATTCAATGCCTGAGGAGAAACTGATGCTACTTGGAACAACCCGGCAGCCAGCTCGACCACCAACTCGAGCATGCACTCGACCGAGTGAGTTTGGTGACCCGGTCGAGCAGGAGCAGATGGAGGAGTGGTTAGCACTTGAGAGTGAAGATCTACCTTGGTATGCTGATATAGTCAACTACAAGGTGTGTGAGGAAATTCCAGTGGACATGGACCATTACAAAAAGAAGAAACTCCTCAAGGACATAAATGGATACTATTGGGATGAACCTTATCACTACAAAAAGTGGTCAGATGGGTTGTTTAGGAGATGCATAGCAGAAAGTGAGGTAGAAGGAGTATTGGGACATTGTCATGGCTCTGCTTATGGAGGACATTTTGCAACTTTCAAGACAGCCCAGAAAGTTTTACAAGCTGGCTTATGGTGGCCTACCTTATTCAAGGATACTCACAAGTTCATTACAAAGTGTGATGCTTGTCAAAGAATGGGGAACATCACAAGGAGGAATGAGATGCCACAGAATCCAATCCTTGAAGTTGAGATATTTGATGTTTGGGGAATTGATTTCATGGGACCTTTTAACCCTCCTTCAAATGGAAATGTCTACATACTTGTGGCAGTAGACTATGTCTCAAAGTGGGTAGAAGCCATTGCTAGTCCCACTAATGACCAAAAGGTAGTCCTCAAGCTCTTCAAATCCATCATCTTCCCAAGGTATGGAATTCCAAGGGCTGTGATATGTGATGGAGGAACACACTTCATCAACAAAATCTTTGAAGGAATGCTAAAGAAGTATGGGGTTAAGCACAATGTGTCTACAGCCTATCATCCCCAAACTAGAAGGCCATTCTGTCAAGAATAGTGGGAGCAACAAGAAAGGATTGGTCTACTAAACTTGATGAAACACTTTGGGCATATAGGACAGCTTTCAAAACACCAATAGGAAGAACCCCATTCCAGCTTGTGTATGGCAAGTCTTGCCACCTCCCAGTAGTTGAGTACAAGGCTCTCTGGGCAATAAAACTCTTGAACTTGGATCTAGAAACAGCACAAGCTAAGAGAAGCCTTGAGTTGCATGAGCTTGAGGAAATCAGATTGGAAGCTTATGAAAACTCCAAAATTTACAAGGAGAGAACTAAAGCCTTCCATGATAAGAAGATTCTTATCAAGGACCTAAAGGCTGGAGACCAGGCTTTGCTCTACAATTCAAGACTCAAGTTATTCCCTGGGAAGTTAAAAAGTAGATGGGGAGGCCCTTTTGAAGTCAAGTAGATCCTTCCTTATGGAGCTGTAACACTTCTCAACAAGGATGGAAGTGAATTTACAGTCGATGGTCAGAGAGTTAAGAAGTATTTAGGGGAGAAGGAAACTCATGAGAAGTGCACAATGCTTCTCAAGGATGCTCCTCAAGCATGAAAAAGCATCAAAGTCAAGCTCAGTGACTTTAAACAATCTCACTAGGGAGGAAGTCCCTAAGGTATCTCTGTACATATTGCCTTGGAATTTTAGTATTTTGATTTTTGCTTTCGTATTTTCATGGTTAGGCAAGCTTAGGAGTCTGAATAGAACAGGAAGAGACAGCTAACGGAGACTCGCGGTCCAGCTCGACCCCCCCACTCGGACATGCACTCGACCGAGCCACAGTCGATCTCTATCGTCGAGCTGCCCCAAAGTCCATCTCCGAGCCACCAAGAGGACCCCAACTACTCATATGATAGCATGCAGATGGATGTGGACAACTTCTTCCACAATCCCTAAGGTACCATCATCACCTTCACTTGTATATATCACTGCATTTGATGTTGTGTTTTGTTGATTTTTAGTCTTGAATCCTCAGTCAAATTTCTTTCATACAAGGGACTGTGTGATTTAAGTTTGGGGGAGGGTTTGAGATAGCATTTGATGTTGTGTTTTGTTTTCTTATTTCAAATTTTTATCATCATAATGTTAGCACTTGCATAATCATCTAAGGCATAAAAATAACCATAAAAATTTGAAAATTTTTTGCAAAAATCTTTACAAAAAGAGTGTTCATGTAGTTTGCATTGCATATTTAAAGTGTTTTGTTTAGCATATAGGACTGTTTGCATTAGGGATCTATAAAGAGTTTTTCCTTGTTAGCTTGTTTAATTCATTAGACTAGGATCAATGCCCAAGTTAATATTACTTTGATGCTAGTTGAGTGGTTAGAAGCATAAGATTGAACCAAGCCTTGAATTCCTGCATTGCATTTGGTCTAAATTGAAGCATGTTGTGATTTGATTCCATTTCCTATTTATAAGAACCTAATATTGACTTTTAATTATCAATGTGTGCATTGCTTTAAACTCATGGATACCATATACATATTTGGATCATCTCTTCCCTTTTTGCCACTCTTGTTGATCCAAGTAGATGATTTCACTTTTAAATCAGTTTCCCCTACCCCTTAACCAAACCTTCTTTCAAGCCTTGTTTATTCTTGTGTGTGTGAGGCCTATTTTTAGGATTGAGCTTGGTAGAAAGTGTTAGGTTTGAACTGACAAGAGTAAGACCTTGTGTAGTTCTAGTTTGCAATTTTCAAACTAGATAGGACTAGGTGGTTCACTTGTTGGGTTTGGGACTTGGCTGTTTTGAAAAGGAAAAGAAAAAGAAAGAGGAAAAAGAGAAAGAAAGAAAAGGGTAGAGTCTTTAGGAGAGGAATGTGTTTAAGTAAAAGCTAAAGTCTAGTGAAAGGATGGGAAGTAAAAGTTGTTATCTAATATGGTTCTAGTTAAAGAAAAGAAAAGAAAGCAAAGAAAAGTTTAGCAAAAAGCTTATATGTCTTAAGAATAAGAAGAAAAGAGAACCATAGCATTCAATAAGAATCCCCCATTCCACTAGAAAGATCAAATAAGAAACCTCTCCTAAGACTTGAAAACCAAAAGAGAAAAGGGTTAAAGAGAAATGAAGAAGTTAAAGGGTAGCACTAGGATCATTTGGGTTTAGATTGTTAGGATAAACACTTTGGGTACCTTTGGGTAGACAAGGTTTTGTTCTTGTATGTGTCTAAGTGTTCTTACCTTTAGCATTCTTCTAAAGCTCAATCCATTTCATGAGAGAACCTTGATATTGACAAGCTCCACTCTAAAAAGAGACCATCATTGTCTCAAAACCCTTATTACCAAGCCAAATGAGTTTAAGCATTGCATAGAATTGATTCATATTCTTGATTAATGAATGTCAAAGGAAATGGTTGATTTGAATGCATGTGAATATCTAAGGCTCAAATCAGTAAAGGTTGTGATGTGCTTGTCTAAATTTTTTTAAGTACAGCTCTTCACCTTGCATCTTAGTACTAGTAACTTGGACATTGATTCTAGATGGTCTATTTGCAAGCTTTAGGAGCTGTGATCCCACTTTTAAACCTCATCTACCTTCTTATGTCTTGTTTATTTGCTTGAGGGCAAGCAAAGACTAAGTTTGGGGGTGCTGATGTTCATATATTTTACCATGTTTTCCCTTAGTTTATTCACATCTTTTGCATCTTTTGTTAGCCATTTTCACCATTATTGTGTAGCTTTAGGACTAATCATGCATTAGAGTTTAGTTGCATTGCATTTGCATCTTTTCATGCATAAACAGGTGATTTTGGAGCTTAAAGAGTATGGAAGCAGTGCTGAAGAGAAGTGAAGCAATCATGAAGGGAAAGCAAGGGAGTTAAGGCTGAAGAACCAAGATCCGGAGTCCACCTCGACCAAGCACTCGATCATGTGGGAAGATGGACTCGNGCATTGCTTTAAACTCATGGATACCATATACATATTTGGATCATCTCTTCCCTTTTTGCCACTCTTGTTGATCCAAGTAGATGATTTCACTTTTAAATCAGTTTCCCCTACCCCTTAACCAAACCTTCTTTCAAGCCTTGTTTATTCTTGTGTGTGTGAGGCCTATTTTTAGGATTGAGCTTGGTAGAAAGTGTTAGGTTTGAACTGACAAGAGTAAGACCTTGTGTAGTTCTAGTTTGCAATTTTCAAACTAGATAGGACTAGGTGGTTCACTTGTTGGGTTTGGGACTTGGCTGTTTTGAAAAGGAAAAGAAAAAGAAAGAGGAAAAAGAGAAAGAAAGAAAAGGGTAGAGTCTTTAGGAGAGGAATGTGTTTAAGTAAAAGCTAAAGTCTAGTGAAAGGATGGGAAGTAAAAGTTGTTATCTAATATGGTTCTAGTTAAAGAAAAGAAAAGAAAGCAAAGAAAAGTTTAGCAAAAAGCTTATATGTCTTAAGAATAAGAAGAAAAGAGAACCATAGCATTCAATAAGAATCCCCCATTCCACTAGAAAGATCAAATAAGAAACCTCTCCTAAGACTTGAAAACCAAAAGAGAAAAGGGTTAAAGAGAAATGAAGAAGTTAAAGGGTAGCACTAGGA
>NC_025699.1:21389789-21393560 GCF_000633955.1 Camelina sativa
CTGCTTGTGTAGATTCTTTACTTTGTGAGAACAAGTCTAGAAGATGCTCAGGCTTGATTGTTTCTTGACCATGAGAGTGGGAGAAACTTGTCTTAGATTCATATGTCTAGAGATTAGCTCATAGTTTGCTTGAGATTTGTTGACCAAGTTAGACAGCCACAATGATCAGTTCATCCCATGAATCCATCCTCAGGACCTTCCTTGTTTATTGATTTTAAAGTCTTAATCTTGTTGCTTGCTTGTTGCTTGATTTGGTTTAGCATTACTCTGTTTTTATTGCATTGCTCTGTTTCCCGGATTTGACTAGCTCGACCACCCACTCGACCTACACTCGGTCGAGTGCTGCTCGAGTTCATCCCCAGAACTCTGTGTTTTATGATTTGTGATTGTCCTGTTTCATTCCTGTTTCATTCTAGTTGCATACATTTAGTTTTCAGTTTATTAATTGTCTTGCATTAGTTCATTAGTAGTAGTTTCTATTTCTGTTCTTGCATCATTTCTGTTATAATCATCTTGTTTTATTTGCATCTAGTTCTTAGTTCTTGTAGTTTACTTTCTGCTTTTTACATTTTCGTTTTAGGATTGTTAGTGACAAACAATCTTTATATTTGGCTTGACTTAGATTCATATGCATATCTTGATTGTTCACAAACACTCATTTAGGATTGACACCTCTTATACTGCAACTGCATAAGGAGAATTGAAACACCCATCCATCCATTCTATATCTCATCATCATACACATTCATCTTTCACCATCCCACAAATATTCTTGTTTCAACTAGATTCTATCAGACTATACGAAGAAGCATAGTAAAAAGGACAAGAAAAACGAAAAAAAAAAAAAAAGAGAAAACAAGAAAGGCACTACAAAGGTATTCGCATAACACTGATGTTCCTTTGTGAAAGATATAATAGGACATTAAAAGTTCATGTTAGGGTGGAATCTCTGTTTTTTTTGTCCAAACATATTTGTAGATGTTTGTGAGAATCTGGGTTATATATGATCTTGTTTTTACACATGATTTCCGCACAAAATGTAGTTAGAAATTATTATGATTCATACAAAGTGGAATGCCCTATGTATAGTGTGTGAAGTACGAGCATTTGAGCCCTTAGCTTGCCATAATGATCTTTTTTTTTTTTTTCTTGTCTAGGTGCTCTGTTTCTCTAATTGCTCTGTTTTCTCCTCTTAGATGTCAAACAAGAGTTAAAAATAAAGGATGCAATTGATGGAAACAAATTTACATTCATACAAAAGTCAAAATAAAAGTTTGAGAATACCATCGTTCGATATTTTCCCTTAGATCTCCTAAGCCGATGATATATTGTGAAGTTTTTCATACTTTGTGAAGAGTTTTTTCGATATTATATCTCGTTTGTTAATCCAAACATTAGAATATGTCACCATTTTTTTTTTTCAGCATAGAATATGTCACCATTTACTCCACACAAATGTGCTTAAACAGACTTTATTAATATCATGTGTTCTTGTTCATATGAAACTATACTTTTAGAGTCTTTCATAATACTAGATTCTCCAGATTGTCTCTGTGAATCAATGAGTTATTTATCAAACTCTCTAAAAGTTTCTTAAATTCTGCAATCTGTTATGAATATTTTATGTTGTATGGATGTCCATTATCGGCCCATTAGTAGATCTGGTGTATAACCTAAAACCCTAATATTGTATTACTATATATATGTTATATCCTATGAGATAAATGATAATACAAGAGAATAATTCTTTAAACTTCTTGTTATAACACGTTATCAGCACAGAGTCTCTAATCTAGCCGTCTAAAAAAAAATCCGGTCCTTCCATCGAGATAAAACCATCGCTCCCGACTTCGTTTAGTTACGTTCCCGATGACATCTTCTTTCCGATTTTCTTTACCACCGTTGTTAAGATAAGTATTATTTACTATTACATAACTTTGATTGATTGGTTCATAACCAAAGAGATCAATCGATTCATACTCTATTAATTTACATTGTTTAACATTCAATATGATGATATATGGAGTGTTCATTATTGACTTATGTATCACGTTGATCTGACTAATATATTATTTTACCACACTCAACTGTTTTATGGAATCCGTAACATATACTTTGGATATACGTGTTTGATTCATAAATCTCCAACTTGCCGCATGCTACAAGTTTTATTATTTGTTCAATTCTTTATAGATTCATGCTTTATTGTGTTCATGAAATAATGTTTTAATTAGTCGATTTGTTGGGTTAATTTTCATGAAGCGGAGAACTGTTCGTAGGAGAATACAATGAATGTTAAGAGAGATCTGGAGATGGTGTTAATCGGTGTAACAATTGATGAATCATGTTAATCTCGTAGCCGATCATCTCAATTGAATAATTATCCAAATTCAACGCCATCATCATCGAGCTAAGTACCTATAACCAAACATATTACGACGTTGATAGTACTTAATAATTTGTTGTCGTATTATGCTTCAATACTTAATAGAGCATGTAGACATCATGCTTATATATGCTTTGATATACCCAATGATCATTATCGTTTGTTTATGTCTCTGATATTGATTCATAATACAACGTTTGATCATAGATCCTAGTTATCGTTTGTTTATGTCTCTGATATTGATTCATAATACAACGTTTGATCATAGATCCTAGTTTATGTGTCACATGCTAATAGTTTGATTGTTTAATTGAATCGTTGATTATTGATGTCTTTAATGCCTAGTACTTTTATATTCTTGGTGATAGGAATTAATAACATGAGCTATGTTTCTACCCAAGTACTTAACTTAACCGACGCGTCTCCGTTTGCTAACGTCGTTGTCGTCCCAATTTTAAAAAAGGACCTTGTCGGTGGGCGGGTTTAAGTCTCATGTTATGTTTGATTCTGAAGCTTCTCATAGCTTAATTACTCCGGAGTGTGCAGAGAGTGCGAGGATCAGAGGGGATTCCAGAGAGCGTACAAGAGTTGTCAGAGTTGCTGGAGGCAAGTTCTTGAGAGTCATTGGACGAGCTAGAGGAATTGATATTCAGATCGCAGGAGAGTCGTGGCCAGCGGATTTGCTTATCAGTCCAATGGAGATGTATGATGTTATTCTCGGGATGGATTGGTTGCATCGGCCTATGGTGCATTTGGATTGCCATCAGGGTAGACTGGAGTTTGAGCGTCCAGGAGGGAAATTGGTATTTCAGGGTATTAGACCAACTTCTGGGAGTCTCGTGATCTCAGCCATTCAGGCTGGGAAGATGATCGAGAAGGACCGTGAGGCTTATTTGGCTACTATATCTATGCCAGAGTCAGTGGGGAAGTCTACGATTAGCGGCATTCCGGTAGTGGAGGAATTTGAGGAAGTCTTTGCAGGGATTACCACCATCTCGGTCGGATCCTTTTACCATTGAACTGGAACCGGGGACGATGCCGTTATCCAAGTCTTCTTACAGGATGGCTCCTGTAGAGATGGCAGAGCTGAAGAAGCAGCTAGAGGATTTGTTGAGTAAGGGATTCATCCGTCCTAGTATATCACCGTGGGGAGCGCCGGTGTTGTTTCTGAAGAAGAAGGATGGGAGTTTCAGGTTGTGCATTGATTATCGGAGTTTGAACCGGGTCACTGTGAAGAACAAGTATCCTCTTCCTAGGATCGATGAGTTGTTGGATCAGTTGAAGGGTGCTACTTGGTTCTCCAAGGTAGATCTAGCGTCGAGTTATCATCAGATACCGATAGATGAGGCAGATGTGAGGAAGACTGCTTTCAGGACGAGGTATGG
>NC_025699.1:21394996-21396003 GCF_000633955.1 Camelina sativa
AGCATGAGGGCAACTATCCTACTCATGATTTGGAGATGGCTGTTGTAGTTTTTGCCCTGAAGATTTGGAGATCTTATATTTATGGTGCAAAGGTACAGGTGTTTACAGATCATAAGAGCCTGAAGTATATATTCACTCAGCCTAAGCTGAATTTGAGACAGAGGCGGTGGATGAAGCTTGTGGCAAATTATGATTTGGAGATAGCCTATCACCCTGGTAAGGCTAATACGGTTGCAGATGCTCTGAGTCGGAAGAGGGTAGCTTCGGCTCAGGAGCAGGAGATGAAGTCTCTGGTAGGAGAGATCAGTGCTTTGAGCTTGTGTGTTGTTTCATAGGAACCATTGGGTTTGGAAGCAGTAGATAGAGCAGATCTTCTTAGTAGGGTGCGGTTGGCTCAGGAGAAGGATATGGGGCTGGTGAATGCCTCTAAGGATGTGGATTCAGAGTATAAGGTCTCAGATAATGGTACTATCTTGGTGCACGGTCGGGTATGTGTGCCCAAAGATGAGGAGTTGAGAAAGGAGATTCTGAGACAGGCTCATGCGAGCAGGTTTTCTATTCCTCCAGGAGCGACTAAGATGTACCGTGATCTCAAGAGGTACTATCACTGGGTCAGGATGAAAAAGGATGTGGCTAGTTGGGTCTCGAGGTGCGATGTGTGTCAGTTAGTGAAGGCTGAGCATCAGGGTCCTGGCAGGTTACTGAAGAGTTTACCCATTCCTGAGTGGAAGTGGGATATGATCACCATGGATTTTGTAGTACATTTGCCAGTGTTACGGACCTTTTATGTTATTTGCGTCATTGTGGACCGGTTGACTAAGTCAGCATATTTTCTAGCCATTAAGAAGACTGATGGAGCAGCGGTCTTGGCTAAGAAGTATGTGAGAGAGATAGTCAGGTTGCATGGGGTGCCAGCGAGCATTGTGTCTGACAGGGATTCTAAGTTCACTTCGGTGTTCTGGAAGGCATTTCAGGCAGAGATGGGCACTAAGGTGCATATGAGTACA
>NC_025699.1:21397016-21434664 GCF_000633955.1 Camelina sativa
TAAGAGGAGGAGAGATCTTGAGTTTCAGGTAGGAGACAGAGTGTACCTCAAGATGACTATGTTTCCGGGTCCAAACCGGTCATTTTCAGAGACTAATTTGAGTCCGAGGTATATGGGTCCGTTCAGAGTGATTAAGCGGGTTGGACCAGCGGCATATAGACTGGAGTTACCTGAGGTTATGCATGCATTTCATAAGGTTTTCCACGTGTCTATGTTGCAGAAGTGTCTCCGTGAGGGTGAGCGGGTGTTGGCTAAGATTCCTGAGGATCTTCAGCCTAACATGACATTGGAGGCGAGACCAGTGAGGGTTCTCGAGAGGAGGATCAAGGAACTTCGGAAGAAGAAAATTCCTTTGATGAGAGTCTTGTGGGACTATGATGGTGTTGAGGAGCAGACTTGGGAGCTTGAGGCGAAGATGAAGGCAAGGTTTAAGAAGTGGTATGAGGAGCAAGCCGCGACTTGAACTTGTCTAACTTGGTCCCATCTGTAATTCGTGGCTGGAGCGTAAATTGAGTATTCCAGCCCATCTCTCTTGTTTACTCGGTCGCTTGGGGTGGTTGGTTGTGCGACTCTGTAACAAGATGAGGTGGTGCTCGGGGTAAAAAGTTTCCGCAAGGCAGGGTTTTTGGAGGAAAGTTTTCTGAAATAGAAGTTTCCAAAAGTGGAAAGTTTCCAAAATGGAAAGTGCTAAATATGGAATGTTTTACGGGAGGTAGAATTTGTCCATTTTTGCGGTGGAGAGCCTTGGAGGGGCTTGTGTAGCCTTAGTGGCAGACTTTTTAGTCATTGTGTGGCCTTAATGGCAGTCTTTTGAGACATTGTGTGGTCTTTGTGACGTTCCTTCGGGACAGATGGTCTTTGTGACGGTCCTTTGGGACAGATGGTCTTTGTGACGGTCCTTCGGGACAGATGGTCTTTTTGACGGTCCTTTGGGACAGATGGTCTTTGTGACGGTCCTTCGGGACAGATGGTCTTTGTGACGGTCCTGTTTAGGACATTTGTTTGGTCTTTGTGATGGTCTTGTTTAGGACATTTGTTTGCTCTTTGTGACGGTCCTGTTTAGGACATTTGTTCGGTCTTTTTGACGGTCCTGTTTAGGAAATTTGTTTGGCCTTGTGGTAGTGAGATGATCCGTGTGAGGTCATGAGGTATTCCAGTGAGGGGATATGTGGTTGGTAGGACATTGAGATATTTTACGCTAGCCACAGGAAGGAAACTTGGATAGGGATAGAACTCAGACGTGTTCAGAATTGTTTGCTCGCAGCTCTTGGAGGACTTAGGTTCTCCTAGTACTGCCATATTCAGAGACTTTGTGGCTTGGGAATATGGTTGGTATATCAACTTCGGATGATGATCCGGGGGCGCGCTGTAGGTTGGTAACCCGAGAGACGAGTTTTGGACTTTTCCTTATATATGTTATGGCATGCGGGTTTAGACGACTTGGGAGCTTGAGGCGAAGATGAAGGCAAGGTTTAAGAAGTGGTATGGGGAGCAAGCCGCGACTTAAACTTGTCTAGCTTGGTCCCATCTGTAATTTGTAGTTGGAGCGGAAATAGAGTATTCCAGCCCATGTCTCTTGTTTACTCGGTCGCTTGGGATGGTTGGTTGTGCGACTTTGTAACAAGATGAGGTGGTGCTCGGGGTACAAAGTTTCTGCAAGCCAGGGTTTTTGGAGGAAATTTTTCTGAAATAGAAGTTTCCAAAAGTGGAAACTTTCCAAAATGGAAAATGCTAAATATGGAATGTTTTACAGGAGGTAGAATTTGTCCATTTTTGCGGTGGAGAGCCTTGGAGGGGCTTGTGTGGCCTTAGTGGCGGACTTTTTAGTCATTGTGTGGACTTAGTGGCAGTCTTTTGAGACATTGTGTGGTCTTTGTGACGTTCCTTCGGGACAGATGGTCTTTGTGACGGTCCTTCGGGACAGATGGTCTTTGTGACGGTCCTTTGGGACAGATGGTCTTTGTGATGGTCCTTCGGGACAGATGGTCTTTGTGACGGTCCTGTTTAGGACATTTGTTTGGTCTTTGTGATGGTCCTGTTTAGGATATTTGTTTGCTCTTTGTGACGGTCCTGTTTAGGACATTTGTTCGGTCTTTTTGACGGTCCTGTTTAGGAAATTTGTTTGGCCTTGTGGTAGTGAGATGATCCGTGTGAGGTCATGAGGTATTCCAGTGAGGGGATATGTGGTTGGTAGGACATTGAGATATTTTACGCTAGCCACAGGAAGGAAACTTGGATAGGGATAGAACTCAGACGTGTTCAGAATTGTTTGCTCGCGGCTCTTGGAGGACTTAGGTTCTCCTAGTACTGCCATTTTCAGAGACTTTGTGGCTTGGAAATATGGTTGGTATATCAACTTCGGATGATGATCCGGGGGCGCGCTGTAGGGTGGTAACCCGAGAGACGAGTTTTGGACTTTTCCTTATATATGTTATGGCATGCGGGTTTAGACGACTTGGGAGCTTGAGGCGAAGATGAAGGCAAGGTTTAAGAAGTGGTATGGGGAGCAAGCCGTGACTTAAACTTGTCTAGCTTGGTCCCATATGTAATTTGTAGTTGGAGCGGAAATAGAGTATTCCAGCCCATGTCTCTTGTTTACTCGGTCGCTTGGGATGGTTGGTTGTGCGACTTTGTAACAAGATGAGGTGGTGCTCGGGGTACAAAGTTTCTGCAAGCCAGGGTTTTTGGAGGAAATTTTTCTGAAATAGAAGTTTCCAAAAGTGGAAACTTTCCAAAATGGAAAATGCTAAATATGGAATGTTTTACAGGAGGTAGAATTTGTCCATTTTTGCGGTGGAGAGCCTTGGAGGGGCTTGTGTGGCCTTAGTGGCGGACTTTTTAGTCATTGTGTGGACTTAGTGGCAGTCTTTTGAGACATTGTGTGGTCTTTGTGACGTTCCTTCGGGACAGATGGTCTTTGTGACGGTCCTTCGGGACAGATGGTCTTTGTGACGGTCCTTCGGGACAGATGGTCTTTGTGACGGTCCTTCGGGACAGATGGTCTTTGTGACGGTCCTTCGGGACAGATGGTCTTTGTGACGGTCCTTCGGGACAGATGGTCTTTGTGACGGTCCTTCGGGACAGATGGTCTTTGTGACGGTCCTTCGGGACAGATGGTCTTTGTGACGGTCCTTCGGGACAGATGGTCTTTGTGACGGTCCTTCGGGACAGATGGTCTTTGTGACGGTCCTTCGGGACAGATGGTCTTTGTGACGGTCCTTCGGGACAGATGGTCTTTGTGACGGTCCTTCGGGACAGATGGTCTTTGTGACGGTCCTTCGGGACAGATGGTCTTTGTGACGGTCCTTCGGGACAGATGGTCTTTGTGACGGTCCTTCGGGACAGATGGTCTTTGTGACGGTCCTTCGGGACAGATGGTCTTTGTGACGGTCCTTCGGGACAGATGGTCTTTGTGACGGTCCTTCGGGACAGATGGTCTTTGTGACGGTCCTTCGGGACAGATGGTCTTTGTGACGGTCCTTCGGGACAGATGGTCTTTGTGACGGTCCTTCGGGACAGATGGTCTTTGTGACGGTCCTTCGGGACAGATGGTCTTTGTGACGGTCCTTCGGGACAGATGGTCTTTGTGACGGTCCTTCGGGACAGATGGTCTTTGTGACGGTCCTTCGGGACAGATGGTCTTTGTGACGGTCCTTCGGGACAGATGGTCTTTGTGACGGTCCTTCGGGACAGATGGTCTTTGTGACGGTCCTTCGGGACAGATGGTCTTTGTGACGGTCCTTCGGGACAGATGGTCTTTGTGACGGTCCTTCGGGACAGATGGTCTTTGTGACGGTCCTTCGGGACAGATGGTCTTTGTGACGGTCCTTCGGGACAGATGGTCTTTGTGACGGTCCTTCGGGACAGATGGTCTTTGTGACGGTCCTTCGGGACAGATGGTCTTTGTGACGGTCCTTCGGGACAGATGGTCTTTGTGACGGTCCTTCGGGACAGATGGTCTTTGTGACGGTCCTTCGGGACAGATGGTCTTTGTGACGGTCCTTCGGGACAGATGGTCTTTGTGACGGTCCTTCGGGACAGATGGTCTTTGTGACGGTCCTTTGGGACAGATGGTCTTTGTGATGGTCCTTCGGGACAGATGGTCTTTGTGACAGTCCTGTTTAGGACATTTGTTTGGTCTTTGTGATGGTCCTGTTTAGGATATTTGTTTGCTCTTTGTGACGGTCCTGTTTAGGACATTTGTTCGGTCTTTTTGACGGTCCTGTTTAGGAAATTTGTTTGGCCTTGTGGTAGTGAGATGATCCGTGTGAGGTCATGAGGTATTCCAGTGAGGGGATATGTGGTTGGTAGGACATTGAGATATTTTACGCTAGCCACGGGAAGGAAACCTGGATAGGGATAGAACTCAGACGTGTTCAGAATTGTTTGCTCGCGGCTCTTGGAGGACTAAGATTCTCCTAGTACTGCCATATTCAGAGACTTTGTGGCTTGGGAATATGGTTGGTATATCAACTTCGGATTATGATCCGGGGGCGCGCTGTAGGGTGGTAACCCGAGAGACGAGTTTTAGACTTTTCCTTATATATGTTATGGCATGCGGGTTTAGGCCCTATGAGGAGCCAACATTGGCATGCAGACTTAGGTCTGATGAGGAGCCAATGAAAACTCAAGATTCAGGCCTATGAGTAAAGGAAAGTCCAAAAAGTCGAGAGCAAATAACGCCTGGAGCATGAGTCTATCGCCTAGAGGTGACCTTCTGTAGATCGGTCGGAGGAGTGCAGGCTGTGGAGACGGCTGCATGGGAGTCCTTGGCTGATGGTTGTTCGAGATTCGAGGACGAATCTAAAGTGGTGGGGGAGAATTGTAACATCCGTGAACCGAAATCCCGGTTTGGGAGTTGCATCGGTCGATGCATAGTGTGCATCGGTCGATGCAAGGTTGAGATTCTGCGTTTTGACTTAAGTTAAACGCTGCATTTTGGGTGAAGGAAAACCCTTAACACAATTTTTTGTCTCATTCGTGGGTTGTGGCCGTTTTTGAGAGAGAACGAAAGAGAGAAAAAGTTCTTGAGAATTGTTGGAGATTTTGGGTGTTTTGTGCCGTTTCTTGGTGAGATTTGAGGCTTAGATCGTTGTAGGAGCTTCCTGGGAGCGTTGTCTTGATTGTTTGAGGTTCATATTCGTCTTGGCAAAGGTAAGTGTAGGACCATGGCTTATCTAAGCTAGAGAACTCTCTAATTTGCTTGTTGTGTGTTGTTAGACTTGTTAGATCGTTGTTCTGGATGTTAGGAAGCTTTCTTGTGGCTTGGAATCGAGTTTTGTGGTTGTAGGAACGAAGATCCGGCGAGAAGCTTCGGAGGAAAACGATGCTCGGCATTGCATCGGTCGATGCACTTTGTGCGTCGGTCGATGCAGATGAGAGGACGGTGCGTAAACTCTAGGGTTTTCGTGTTATGCCGAGCATGCGTCGGTCGATGCAAGTTAACCTTGCATCGGTCGACGCAACCTCCATTTGGTGTCGGTCGATGCAGAGTCCTGGTTTGTTTATTGTTGTTTGTTGATTGTTGTTGATGGTTAGAGATGACTCTATTGCTTGTGTGTATAGCCGAGTAGATGGGAGGATTGCCTTACTGAGTGTTTATAAAATACTCATGCATTGCAATATGTGTTTGTGGTGCAGGTAAAGGCAAAGTGTGATCGTGGAATCAAGGCAATGAAGAGGAGGATGTTCTAGGGACTCAGGCCCTGATTGGTAACGGCTGTTACTTGTGGCTGTAGATGCTTTGACTGTAAAGACTTTTGCTGTAGAAACTTTAACTGTTAAAACTTTAATGGCTGTTGTTTTTATTGTATATTTTTTATAAATATAAACTAGATATTCACCCGCGGTACACCGCGGGGCTATAATTTTGTTTAGGGGTACATAAATTAATTTAATTATTAAATTTCTATATATGTAACTAAATAGTTTTATATTTTGTAAATTTTTTAATTTTAAAAGTCTAATATATTATATAATTTATATTGTGTATATATATTGTTTGACCGCAGGTTAATAATTTAAAATAGCATTCATATTTTTTTCTTTTGTAAACTATTAGACTATTTTTGTTTCTTTGTATTTGTATTTACAATGTAGTTAAAATATATTTTTAATACTATTATTTTTAATAATTAGATGAGTATACCATAATTTGACAACCATAATTTAGGTGGTTTATCTTTTTATATTTTAATACTTTTGTATTTATAGATATTTACTACCATTAAAATGGTGGAGTGTTTTATGATTGGATATTTGAGTTATTTTAATTTTGTTACTTATTAGTATGGATCAACTGTTTTTATAATAATCTATTAGGTATTACAAAACAATTCTAAATTATAATCTATCAGGTATACCGAGAAAACATTTGTTATAATTGGGGACCTTTTGGCAATTATCTTTGTTTGTTGTCTTTTTGCTTCCTATTAGTAAAATATTAATTTAGAACTGTCTTTTTGGCAATTATGGGCTTCGGCTTGATATTTTTAAGTGAAATAGTCGAACCCAAACATAGATTATTAATTATTATTATTTTTAATAAATGATAATGGCAGGGTTGTAAATAAGTTGGAACTCTAGGATTTTTTTATAAATGTCTCTAAAAATGTATATATAGATTATGCTAAAAATAAATTTATGTGGCAACATAATGAATTTTTTTTTTTTTTTAAATTAAAATTAAAAAACAAAACTCATAAAAGATGAATAGATAAATATTTTCAACAAATTAAAAATATAAAGATATGACATAATTGATTATGTATTATAATGGTTTTTAATGCAAAAATAATTTTGAAAAATGGATCTCAAAATAACAGAAATAAAAAATATATTTTTAATGAAGTATAATATATTTGTGATAAATTATAAATAGATTGAAAATGAATGTTTTAATCATCATGGATAATAAGAAAGAGAAAAATAAATACAGTTTTATTATTCTTTATTTTTTTACAGCCAAAAAAGCCCCACATTTGTGAGTTTAAAAATTTGTACGTACAAACTAAAATAGTGGACAGTTAGACTTTTAAGACTTTTAAAAATAATTAAGCGGTAAAAGCATGATTGGTAAAATTTTGGCTTTTAAGACTTTAAATTAATTTTAAAGTCTTAAAAGTCTCTCCCAATCAGAGCTTCAGTTTGATGTTGTTTGGCATTGCTAGGTTGCTAAAGTTGGGTCATTAAAACATTGATAGGTTGCTGATTCTATGTTTCCTGTTATTTGATTATTGGATATTGTTGATGTTATAATTATTGGTTATTATTGGATTTTTATTGGTATTGTTATTCCGCTGTTGGTTGTGATTGTGGTTAGGTGGGTAGTGTGTATGGAACCACTAGTTGTAGTTTATTTATATATTTATTATTTATTATTTATTATTAAAAAAAAAGTCGGTCCTTTCATATCCAAGGGAGAGTATTATGAATATTCTATATTGTATGGATGTCCATTATCGGCTCATTAGTAGATCTGATGTATAACCTAAAACCCTAATATTATATTACTATATATATGTTATATCCTATGAGATAAATGATAATACAAGAGAACAATTCCCTAAACTTCTTGTTATAACACAATCATTAAAATCATCATAACTCTATACCTAATCACAATCGAATAACACCTCCTCACACCTCTCTCGGAAGCAGACATGGTTTGGAAAGAAAAATTCTTGATCTTGCAATGTTTCTTTCGGATATATAAACGTGATACGTGAACTTTATACTTTGAGTCTTTGACGTATTCTTGGTTGGAATTCCGATTAAGGTATCTTGTTTTGCGTATTTTCTGAGGTAAAATTCAAAAAAAAAGTTAACCTATTTTTTTGTTTGCCCATTTCATCTCTTTTTATAGTTAAGGTGAGATTTTGTTAGTATAATATCCGTCAAAATGTTACAATTTTTTTTTTCTAGATTTGCCCTATCGGAAATGGTTACTATCAATATACATGGAAATGTGGTCAATTTTTATTTAATACTAGAATTTGAATAATTTTTATCTATCTTAACATTTTTTAAATACATTTTTGTACAATCTTTACAAGTCAAGGTATAAATTAAAATATATAGCCGATTCAATGGTTCAGATCATTATTGATTATATTAATTTTTCTATATATGGTCATTTATCAGTGTCCTGATATTCATTTTCTATAACAAACTACATCTTTTAATTTTATCATTAACAATAAATACAGTAATTAATATCCTAATATTTATCGAGATTTTAATCATTTAATCTGATATTATAATTTAAACTCCAAAATTATTTAAAATCGTAATATAATTAAATATATTAAAATTTAATAAAATTACTTATTCAGTTATTCTTAATAAAATATATATCTCTATATTAGTAAAAGAGAAGTACAAAATTGAATTTGGATCTGGTTAACAATTAAAAAAAACCCCGAAATTAAACATTTGGATACTTGGAAACCGGATCATTTGTTGGGTATGAATATAAATCCGAAAATCAAAAACAATAATTAATTCCAAAAAAAAATGAATTAAGTTTTAGACAATAATAGTTAGCTAATTTTTAGGGAAACCGTTTAAAGTTATTACCATAAAATCAAGCTATTAAAATTGAAATTGTATATATAATATAAACATATTAATTTAGTTATATTATTTCAGATATTTAGGGAAATAATAATCAAATTTTATATTACCAAATCATCACTTATTTCAGATTTTTATAAATGCTTATAAATTTGAATTACTACATATGGGAAAACACTTAATTTAAGGCAGAATTTCAAAAATACCCTTTTTACAATATCATTTTTCAAAAATACCCCTCTATCAAATTTTACCAAAAAAATCACTAAAATTTTGCAACCCTTCTTAGTATATAAATAGATAATAGAGAATCGATCATTTGCATTTACAAATTATTTCTTTCTCATTTTTTTTATCATAGCTGTTCATTTATATCATAGTAGAATTTATTATTTGCAATTTTTGTTATTTTGAATTTGCAAACGAATAATTTCTTATTCTCATTGTGTTGTACATATTGGCGTAACTAATCTTACTCATCTTATTATCTTTTCCAGCTGTGTATAGAGCAAACTGTTTCTCTTAAGGTAATATAACTTTTTAATCAATTAAATAGAATTTGCATGTAATTTTTTCAGTCATTTTTTATAGCTATTTGTTTAATTCATATAGCCTTCATCAACGCCATCTATTTTTATTTATCTAATATCATGTAAATTAATGTTTTTATTATTAATTTACAGAAACATCAAATTATATCAAACTCATATGTTCTTATGTGACATGTGTATATATAAAATTTTATTCAATAAATATTTTACCTAATTATCATGCAGATTATGACTATCAAATATTTTATGCGCTTCCAACCAACCAAGAATTTTTCAAATAATTCCATCTAAACAAATAAAAATAAATAAAAGGGAGTAAAATACCAAATTAGTAATTATTTGTTCAAAATGATCAATTCATGCTTATGGAGCTTCAATACAAACATATCCAGAGCAAAAGAAAACGTGTGCAAAAGAAGTACTTAAAGAAATTGACAAACTTATAACTTGCTTTCAATTTGGAGAAACCTAAAGATCATGTTTTGGAGCAGCCAAGAAGAAACCGAAAAACATGGTTAATTTTAATTTGATTACAATTTGCTTACAATTTGCTTACAATTTGCTTACAATTTGATTACAATTTGATTATACAATATTAGGTATTTAATTTTAATATGTTGAGTTTTTTCTAGCTTTTCTAATTGACTTGATTAATTAACTTAGACTATCTCAATTGGTAAGTTTATTAACAAGTTTCTAAACAATATTTTAATTACAAAAAGGTACAAATTCTTAAGCTAAGAACGTTTTAAAGATTAAGGGATATATATGTCTCCAATGGTAAAGTTATAAAGCAAGTTTCTTAACATTATTTTTTTTGAAAAACAAAAACAAGAGAACTTGTTTTACACACCATCATGACACAAAACAACAACATGAACTGTTAACCAAAGCAACAAATAATAAAGTTAAAAGAGACCAAAATGAAAGCCTTGATGACATTGACGAGTTTGTTAAGCAGAGCCTTGTTTTCATTCAACCCACAGCAAGGGACTCAATATTATATCCTCTTCTAGCAAACACACCAGCTACTGGAAAAATGGAAGATCAACACTAATACTGATAAAGCAAAGCCTGAAATTTTTAGTAACCAACATTGCTATACAGGCCATGCCAAACACTAATAAACAACAACACTTTAATCAATTGTAGAAATTAGAGAGGGATGAAGATAAAAGACTATTTTTTTTTGCTCTCAGAGTTACATATTGAGCAGTGGTGATGGCTTTCTCGGTGGAAACAGCGGAGAGAACAGTGGCATTCCTCGTCTTTCTCAGATCCCATCGATGATCTGAGTTGGGGTTTTTGCCGGAAAGCCATAACCTTTGTTATGGTTCTAGAAGTGAACAAGAGATGGGTACAATGAAGTAGCTGTTGCAAGTTTTCCAATTAAGCTCACCAAAAAAGAGAAAAAAACAGATCAAAATTAAGCAAACTCATCAAAAACAAAGTACTCAACACATCAAACGGATCAATAAAAAACGAACTTAAACCGAAATGCCCACCCCTAGTTATATACTAGGATATGTAGATTAGGAAATATGTGTTGGTTTACCTAAACGAAGTAGGATTGGTTTTTGGCATTATAAACAGAGAGTCTCCTTATAATTTTGGGCATTAATTAAACTTTCACCTTCCTTGTACTTTCACAGCCGCACGATCTCCGACATGAGCACCACCGCCACGATTGTAAAACGTTACGTTGTCGACTAGGAGCAAATGACGAAGAAGTACACATGGAGTTTCTGTAAAAGAAAAGAAGAAGTAAGCAAGGCTAACCACAGGGAAGGTTGGATTATCATTTTGTTCTGATTTCATTAGTTACTCTTCTCGGTGACGCCTATGACTCTTCTTGCTATACACTTTGGCCAAATCTTCACCATCCAATCCAATCCATCTATACTCTTCCTCATGATCTCATAGTCGCAATCCTCTACAGAAATCTTCATATGCAAATCCTCATTAGATATCTTCCTCATAATCGTTTGTTCACCTCTTCGTTAATGATTTCCGAACCTCAAAGTCTTAATGTTGTCTATGACCTACTTTTGTAATCAACCGTAAACCATTTCAGATTCTCTAAAAGTTTATGATATCTTGAGGTAAATTTTCAAAACTATGTAAAACTAATCTATGAGAATATGCAAAAATTATTTGGCAATTTTTATAAATCTTTATCCTTTATTTTATAAAGCACAAGTCAGCTAACTAATCATATTATGCCACGTGGCTTTTATTTCATATTTTTAAAAAATAATAATAAAAAGAAATATAACGAAAAAATGCATTCGGTAAGGCAGTTTAATTTTTCAAAATTAATAGCAACCTCCTCAAAATAAGGCAGTTTTGATTTTCAAAATTTGTTCACACGATTTATGAACCCACGTTCACAATAAAACCATCTCACAAACTATATATATCTTCTATTTTAAGTAACCATTATTAACTCAGTTTATCTCTATTTGTATTATTTCATTATTTTAAAAATTTCTATGTTCCATAGATAAATTCTGTTTTTAGTATGAGTTCATACTAAACAGTAAACACGGTTGAATTGGTGTGCAAATCAACTAGACACCATATCAAAATAATTAAGTTTGACGATAACACGAGAACACAACGGCTCGGCTCAAGAAACTTGGTCTCTTCCTAAATTAAACGACTGGTATTCATTATTTCTTCCTCTCTATATTGCGTTTTTATTTTTTACTTTTATAAAGCAACAAATCTTAATGGTTAGCTTTTTGCATTTTTGTTTTTTAAGGTTTTGTGTTAGCTAGGTTTCATAATAATCGTGTTTGTTACAAAACAGACGCAATTTTAAGAGGCTTTTTGTGGGTGGACGAGAATGCGAAAGAGTTTGTTGTAGTTTGGTTCTTCGATTACTCTGACACGATTTTAGCCTATTGCAAGAAAGGTGCCGATCATTACAATAACATTGACCTATGTTATATTCTTCACAAGGAGTTACGAGGTGTAAAAGATATGGTACTCCATGCATGGTTACGTTCTTTATATCGTTACGACTCATGCTTACATTCGATTCCTCGATTTGTCTAGTCTAGTCAACAAGGTTTCGAGGACGTCACTCAAAATTACCCATTGAAAAAGTTTCCTCGACGGGATTATAAAACCAATTGTAGCATTGTGGTTACAAGATCAGGAGAGGTTTTGTTGGTTGAGAAAAACATTGGAAGCAATAAGAGCTTCCGTGTCTACAAGGATGATCCTATTGCAGATCCAGATAACTACGACAATCCGCTTGTTGAGGTGGATACTATTGAAGATGAGGAGACCCTGCTTGACTTGGGTATCACTATGCGTGGTATCGAACCACACTCCATCTATTATACCCGCGAAGACCGTGTTTTTTCACCGGTTGTTTTCAAACCTGGACATCTGTGTGTTCAATCTCGAAACCAAGACCCTGAAAACGATTCCCTAGTCTCTCTAACATGAAGCTCAAGGATGCTCTTTGGTTTCTCCCTGGAGTTTGAAAAATTACAAACTTTTTCAAACTGTGATATTGCTGGCTTTAGGCAACACTTGCTGGACTTATCAACGATCACTTAGCTGTTTTAACACTTGTTCTAGCCGCAGATGCAGGGGATTCTCTGCTTGGGGGAGTTACAATGTGTAGTACGATATAAAACATATATTAACAGTTCATGCTAGGAATATCTTTCTACCTGTTGTGCGAAACAATTTGTAGATAAGGAATAAACTATATACCTAAGAAGAAGTGTTATTGCATGACATGATCTGACTTTTATATATATGACTCTTTCCAAGCAAAACTTGTCCCATGGAAACTGGACGTTCCGAGCTATAGCACCGTGTATATGGTTCAGACAACTAATATTGAGCACTCGAAGTTGTGCTCTCACGAGTCTTCAAAATGATGATCCGTCTCATCAAATATCTCTTCAGTCACATTCACAAACAAATGACAACTGAATTGAAATAAAATAATAGGAAAACGTCATGAGAATTGAAGAGGTAATAGTTTGTTACTTACCTGCAAAAGTTCTTCAATGACATCTTCCATGGTAATGATACAACAGCTTCTTCCTCCTCAGCTAGCTTTGGCAGCGGATGTTCGTTCAATTGCAAAATGTCAGTGTCATTATCTTTGGACCACTTATTGCTCCTCGACCCAAACGAATTTGCTCGGAAGCTCTTCCATTTCTGAAGTAATCTCCTTCTCGTTAACTTTTTTTTCCTGTGGGGATCTCTCATCATCCACATCCACTCTGACTTCATTTATAATCGCTTTTCAAAGTGGAGAGGAAGTTATTAATCCATGTAAGAGATTTTCATCCCATTGTAACTCCCACAAAGAAAAACCAGTTACCTTTGCAGCATCATTACTGACTAATGGGTGGATTTTGTCACACTATCTCACAACCACAGCCATGTGGCTATGTCCTTTCTGAAACTCGTTCAATATATCATATAGAGGTAAGGTTTCTGGAACTCTGGAGTGCATTGGAGAAAAACAAGAACAAGCAATCAAAAGTATATTCAACAAGTCGTCAATTGTTTAGATATGGTAATCATATTCTAATTGGTAAACTTACCTTGGGATTTGTCGTATCGTCACATTTTTTACTTGTATTTCTTCATCAGGTTGATAGTCAATAAGTTCTTCACCTGATGATAAATTGAAGAGCCTTTTGTAGCAAATACAGGTGGACTATAATGTCAATAAAAGAGCAAATTAGTCTGCTTTGTTACTAAGATTCATCAACTGCTTGGAATATGAAGAAGAATGTATCGTGAGATGGAGATTTACCAAAACAAGTCCAATTATGTTGGTACATTGCTCATAATATACTGGAATCCTGCTATGACCGTTCTAAAGAATCAAAGTCATCAAATCCCTGATGAAGGACAGAAGAAACTAAGTTTAGAATGACTCGGAGAATTAAGGAATATATGCAGGGGGTTTGAACGAGGGAAAAATGTCATTAAAATCCTCAAGTCTACATTTTTGTTGATTTAAACCCCAAACTCTGCTTTTAGAGAAAAAAAAACACCAATTATTTGTTGACTTCCAAATAAATCGCAAACTCTCGTTGACTTGGCTTTTTGAGGCACAACGTTAAAGTGGTCAAACAGAGAAATTAAACGGGGTTAATTATCTGTTAACGAGATATATTAATAGCAAAATGACGCTGTTTATAACACCCTAAAACCCCCAAATTGAAAAATCAATTTTCAATTTCCGCAATTCACAAACCCTAATCGATCTAACCCTAATCGAACATGATATCTTCGATGACGAGAAGATTCCAGATCTCTTTTTGTTATACACCGGAAGAACGGTCGACCAAGATTCTCTTCAGTTCTCGATGTAAAGATCGTTACACCGGCTCCACATACACACTTCAATGGCACTCCACGGTCGAACGAAGCTACCACCAATGTTTTTGAGCTAGAACTCATCTCGTCAGCTCGAAGAAGAAGAGAGAAACCGAAGAAGAAAAGAGAAATTAAAGAAGAAAGGATAAATTGAGATCGATTAGGGTTTGTGAATTGGGGAAATTGAGAATCGATTTCTTAATTTGGGAGTTTTAGGGTGTTATAAACAACATCGTTTGCAATTAACAGATCTTGTGAACAGATAATTAACCCCGTTTAATTTCTCCGTTTTACTACTTAATGTTATGCCTCAAAAGGCTAGGTCAACGAAAGTTTGCAATTTATTTGGAAGTCAACAAATAATTGATGTTTTTTCCTCCAAAAGCAGAGTTCGGGATTTAAATCAACAAAAATGTAGACTTGAGGATTTTAATGACATTTTTCCCGTTTGAACGAACCAAGACCTGTCTAGTTTTGCATTGATGTCAATCACAAAAGTATGAGAAATTGGTGTCATTGCATCTTTGGCCATTTTCCCAGATAGTTGAAGAGCTCCAGCAATGATTGTTGTTTCATAATGTGTTAATTCTCCACCCTTTCCAGCCTGAAAGAATTGGGATGCTAAGTTATTCAGCTGACAACATAATTCAAAAAGCATAAATAGAAACATGTCATCATCATGGGGGCACACAACTCATAATTTGATACATAAGAGATACCGAAGACATGACTCATTTCCATGCAAATCCACAAGTGTTTTCAGCTCAGCTCTGCGGAAAAGGGCTACACGACCATGACCAAGTAGAAAGTCCAGCAGCTGAAATATATACAGCAAAAAAAAAAAAAGAGCAAAGATTGTATCAGGACAAAGACTCTATGTCCAGGTTAATTACTCTTGGGACCCTCTTGCATAACTAAAAAGGTCAATATGGGAGATTCGGGTGTGCAATCAATCACCTTACTAATCGGCCATACAACTGGTAAGCAGATCTAGACTAGGACACGGACAAACGGAGCCATTGTTGCACCAATTGCCAAACCATGACGAGAACAGACTGACTGAGGTATAGTCTGCAGATGAGAGTTAAATCAACCATCGATTGTCTTCACCAGACACAGTGAAAATATTCAGGTAAATGATAAGTAAAACCAGAGCTCACCTCACCGAAGAGAAGAATCAATGTCACTGAAATTAGAATGGCACCCCAAGCCGTCACAAAGCGTCTGAAATACCAAAAGTTACTATTACTAAGATAAAAACAACAACATTCAAGAACCCTACAAGTAGGTACATTCCCCCAAGTTCAAGTCCTAATACTGCTGCATTGCATATCAGTAAAGTGCAAAGCAAAAGATGCTGATTTTTCACAACTGGCAATATCTTTGCTGCAAAAGCCAAAACCCACTTGCAAATCATTAAGATAATGAATCAAGACATTCAAATTTATCACACAACCAATGAAACAAGTCATTAGTCACCAGTTCTGGTTTAGATAAAGTTTACCAAAGCTAAACATGCCAATATTAATCTTCAATACTAAATCCACAAGTTATCCTTTATCCTATAAAGCACAAGTCACATGTCCACTAGGATTGTGCACATCAGATACTTTGAAATAAAATTAATTAATAAAAATAATTGAACAAATTCGAAATCAGAAAAAGTAGAGAGATCGTGGGATAAATAATTTTGTAAGAAAAAAAAAACGTAACACTGATTTTTGGCTTATTGGATTGTTGGCTAAAATAAAAGATATATGAAGCCCAAATAGAAGTCCATCAAACAAAATTGGAATCACCCTAAGTCCATCAAACATAGCATCAAACACGTCCACTTTGATTTTCTGTCGTTCACCTTTTCCTCTTCGTCTCTTCTGTTTCACAAGAAGCACAACTGACAAACACAACTGAAAAACAGTCCTAATTTCATGCCCAGTAACAGATCCACATTCAAGGTGGTTATAACAATTCCCATCTTCTATATAAATGTTCTTCAACATCCTCCAAATAAAAAAAAACGCACCTCAAAACCTCTGTTTTAATCATAAACCAATGCCCCACCAGATCTTCCTTTCGAAAACCTCTTTCAGTTTCACAAAGCTAAATTCGTTTGAAAACAACAATTCAGACGGAGGTAAATTCTTCATCTTTTGTTCATACCCATTACTTTTTTCTTCTATGCATATTAATTCTGATTTCTATTGTTTCAGCTGCAGCATGTCTCTCGATTTTACTCATCTCTCTAATCTTAATTCTTTAAAAAGAGAATGGAAGATCAAAGTTCTAATAGCCAGGACATGGAATTTTTATCCAAAAGATAAACCTGGAGTTATTCTGGTTATTGAATCAATTTTGGTGGATGCAAAAGGTAAGTGTGCGTAGTTATATAAATTTCGTATTACATTATAGTCTTTTCAAATCCCATTCGAATAACTTCAAAAAATTTGCAAAATATTTTTTGATCATGACAGGGGGATCGAATTCAAGCATCAGTGAAAAACACTTTAGTTAGAAAATTCAAAAAGTAATTGGTGTACTTATAGTATTCTCAAATCTTATCATCGTTCTTCGTTTCCTTTCCTTCTTTCACTTCTCTGGTAACGATATTCACCGCTTGCTAACATCTGTTCAAGTTATTGAATCAATTAGTTTCTCCTTTTTTGTTATATTCTGTTTATCTTTGCAACACAGATGACTTACATTGAGTTTCCTAAACACATTGTTTGGAACAGAATTACTAAAAAGTGGACCAGGCCTCAAAGAAGTTCAGGTGTTACTCAGATGCAATTTAGGTCAACAGCTATTGGTGAGCAGTTTTACATGAGAATCCTTTTAACACATAGAAGAGGTGCAACGAGTTTTGAAGATTAACGTACTGTTGATGGCATTTTGTATCCTACGTTTAGAGATGCATGTTCTGCTCTAGGTGTCCTTCAATAAGTAGAATAATATATCTATGCAATCCAATTCTCTATTTCAAGAACACAGTTGCTATGTACTATTTTTTTTTTTTTTTTAATGTTCTAATTCTGCTAAAACATGACTCTTACTCCAATTTTTTGCTACTTTTATAAAAGTTAAAGAAAGAAACGATAAGTACCTTTGAGATGGAACGAATCTGCAAAAATGGCAATGGCATGTCTACTCCAATATCAACTGCATCCACTGAAATGTTTAAGTTTCAATCCCAATAGCCTGTAGTAATCTTTTATAAAAAGAGAGATAAGAAAGAAAAAGAAAAAAATTGAACCATTTTATCATACTTTTGGTTCGCAATCTCTCAAAAATTCACATAACTAAAAACAACAAATAGATAGACTTAGCAATGAAACAAATTGACTGAAAGATTTTGATCCCAAACCGAAGGTAAGTAAAGAAACTGAAGAAAATATCAGCTATAATCAGAGAATGAATAGGTGACTAAAAACTGATGAAAATTGAAATCAAAACTGAATTGTCAAATCGGTGATGATCTAATAATCCAAATCGAGTATACAATAGAATTGAGTTTACGGAGAGCAGTCATAGATCAGAATAATTGATAACTGTACAAATTGAAGGAAACAGAGAAGAGTTGAATATGGAAGAAGATATACCCATCACGTGGAGGAGAGTCGCAAATACAATATGAGTCTGATATTCCTCAACTCAATTACTCTGTTGTCAAATTTGAGGTTTTGAGGCTCATTTGCTATTGAAGCGAAGATGAAAGGTTTGTCCAATACATGTGCAGCTCATGTATTCAATATACACAAAAGAGTTATGTCGAAAGAACGGTGGTGAAAGAAAGAGGAAGGTCTTGGCGGCAGTGGCTCACATCGCAATTAGCTGGCTAAGAATGGTGCCGACAAAGGATAGAGGTTTTACATTAACTCCTTTTTCTGTATATTTTTTTTTTTAAATCATCTCCTTTCCTTTTATTTAATTTAACAGTCAAAGCAAACGGGATTTCCAAATAAAACACTCATAAAACAAACCGGAATAATTAGTTCCTCTATTTCAAATAATTAGTGTAGTATTTTCATTAGTTGTTATTACTATTTAAACAATAACACAAATATTCTCATAATTTTATGGGGTCTTTTATTTTTCCTGTTTTATCTAAAACAAAATACCGTTATTTTTTCATTCTAACATATCATAAAGGGTATCTTCAATTTTTTATTGATACTTTTAGTTTAGTTTTACTTTTACATGATTATAAAATTTATATTTTTATATTTTTAAATACATATAACTACATTTAGGAGTAACATAGAAAAATATAAAAATTCAACCAAATTATATTGTAAAGTACTTACCGATATATTAATATTAACAAATTAATGTTACTTTTAGTATTAACATCTAAATTGATAATATAGTATCATATTATATTTTTAAAATAACTAAAAGTAAACTGATAATATACAACTAAATTATATTGTCAAAATTACTAAAATTTCTATTATATTAAATTTCGCAAATAATAATTCCATGCATATGCACGGGTCAAAAGTTAGTAATTTAATAATTCCTAGAAACCAATCTAAACCAAAATTAGGAGCTTGATTAAAATAACTACTCCTTCCGTTTTTTATTACTTGTCATTCTAAAGATAAATTTTTGTTTTTCAATACTTTTCGTTTTAGATTTCCAATGCAAATGTTTGGTAAAAAAATTAATTCTATTCAACTTTATTAATGTTTTGACCAATAAAAAAATTAGAAAATATATTAAAAAGGGATAAAACAAAAAATTTAATGGTTTTCTTAATCTGTACGAAACAACCTTAAACGACAAGTAATAAAAATGGAGGGAGTAAAAATCAGAGAGACCCGTGACATCGACCAAACCAACACATGCGAGAGATTCTGATTTCTTTTTAATAACTTTAAATATTCCCTGGTGGTGGAAGAATTAAAATTACCAGCATGTATACGATCTGTGGGAGTGTCAGATTTAGCAAGAACCTCAACGAGACTCATAGACATAAGACCCAAAGTAAGACCAGACATTAGTCCAGCGAACAAGACTAGTAACACTATCACAACTATGTGTATAAAGAAGTTGGTCTCGCAGCATTCATACTCCACCGCCATAGTTTCACAAACAAAAACCCAAAAATCAAAAACCCTAATCTTACGTCAACATCTTCGAAATCGCGTACGGACAAAAATACACCGTCTCGAAAGCTAAAAATTATACTAGTTGAAATCAGAATGAGATGAGCTCTGATTTAGCAAAAAGATTGTGATTTGCGACACAAGAAACACACAAAAGACAAGAAAATAACAGAGATTACGAAGAGAGAGATCTGAGTAAATTTTAGAGCGAATGGGAGACGAAAAGAAGAAGGCCCATCCAAGAAAAAAAAACACGTTTTTTCTTGACGAAGCTTGGAGGAGATAGTTTGCGTGGCGAAAGTCTAAACTGCCCACGCGATGTTAGTGCAACTGCAAACGTGCCTTCACTGGCAAGCACAATTAAAGCTGTACCACTTGTACATCTTTGATTTTTTTTACCAATCACAAAAGTGTGTTTTTTTGTCAATCATTAGGTCACAACTGGTCGGTCCATTAGCTAAATTTCTATTTTTATAGGAATCAGGATTCGATTCCGGATATGATGGTGTCTTCTACAAATGGACTTACCTCCTGCCACTGCACTAAGGTTACTTCACACTCTCAGCTTTTTAGTACAATTTTTATATATATCTTTTTCTTACAGATTTATACTATTCTGTAACAGTTTACAGCTCTCCAACTTACAACTTTGGTAGGTTACCAATCATACTCTTTATTTATATGCTTAGCACAACAAGTTAGAGATTTGATATATTGGTAGATTCGAGTATCACATAATTCATCATAGTACAATGTGGAAAGGTTGTGATGTGATTTGGTGGAAAAACTGTTATAACAAAAAGGCACGAGGGCCATTATTAGTGTAAGTAATTACAATCTCTAACTAGATTATGGCTCGTGGGATAATTTATTTTTAATTTACTAATTTAATACTAATTTTGCTAATATACTCTTTTGTTAATTATAGTGATTTAGTATATAATCCGTAGTATACCGCACAACAATTTTTGTTTAATACAATATTAATTAAATCATTTTGATTCGACATATTTTATATTGGTGTTGTTAAAATAGTAAAATGAAGATTTGACATTTATTGAAATATTATATTAACGAGGAGAGTTACCCGCACGCTTGTGCAGACAGGAACTGAATAGAAAAAAAAATTTAATTTCCTAAAATATTGAATCAATTTTTTATTATATTAAAAAACTTGTTTTATTTTTATTTTTTTATGGTAGTTCGTATGTTCAGATATAAATTATTTTTTTTGTAAGTTTCGTATTAAATAATTTTTTCCCACAATTTAAATAATTAAATGAATAGTTAATCAAATGTTTATAGAATCACTCTACATATGAAAAAAATAAATTTAAATTTTAAAGTCTAATCTCTTAGGCTAATTTAAATTACACATCTAATATCTTAGGCTAAGTGAGTAAATCTCTAGCATTGATTGATTCAAGCACTTCAACAACATCTCTCGATGGCAAAACATCCTTAGCCATCTGGAAAATATAATTCAGCAGTAGAGCATAAAATAAATCAGCCAAAACATCTAACATATTCAGCCGTAAAACATAAACTAACTCAGCCAATAAGCATTATAACTCAGCCGCCAATACATAACACAGTCGTAAAGCATAACATAACTCAGCCGTAAGGCATAAAATAACTCAGCCGAAAAGTATAATATAACTCAGCCCAATAACATAACTCAGCCGTTAAGCATAAAATAACTCATCCCCAAATACATTGTTAACCATAACTCAACCACCAAAGCATAAAATAACTCAGCCAAAACATAGAGCAAACTCAGTCATCAATACATTGATAAAATTATTAAATCATAACTCAGCCATAAATCGTAAACAAACTCAGACGCAACATAAAACAAACTCAGCCACAGATGCATTAATAAATCATAAATCAGTTGTAAAGCATACAGTAACTCAGTCATTGAATTGAATAGATCTAACAAATCAGCCATCATATGTAAATTAACGACGGCAACAATCAGCCGTAAACCATCGATAAAACCCCTCATTCAGCCGGAACACTCGAAAATAAAGGTTCGACTCATACCGGAACTCGTAAACAAAGACGTCTGTAGACAAAAACAAACACGACAAAGAGAGAGAGAGAGAGAGCAACGATGAAGAGAGAGAGCAATAGAGGAGAGCGAGCGAGGACGGAGAGAGATGACAGCGAGAGAAGATAGCGAGCGAAGATGGCGAGAGATGACAGCGAGAGAGTAGAGAAAGACAGAGTATCGCCGGCGGAATTAGGGTTTGGCGACGAGAGAGAGAGTTTTTTTCGGTTGTAAACAGTAAAACATTTCAGTTTCCCTCTCTTTTGATATATATAAAAAAAAAACTCTCGATTTTGGAAAAAAGAAACTGTCTAGTGACGTGGATTTTGGAGAATAATGTTTATTTTAATTTGTTGATGTGTATTTTTTATATATTTTCCTAATTAAAATAAAAAAATAAACCCACGAGGTTAATTGTAATTACACCAGGGCACTAAATATCCGAGTAGTTTTTAGAAAATGTATAACATATCAGGAATAAACCTACTTTTCTATAACATGTGAGTAATTTTTGCTAAAACATATTATTAACAATCACTACAAGAAAACACGCCTTTTGCGAGGACGAATTGCGACGGAGGATAGCTCTCGCAAATTTGCGGTTGATTTGCGACGAAAGCACGAGAAATAAAAAATATGTAGCAAATCTCTCGCAAAATTGCTAGGAAGCCAGTCGTCGCAAATCCGCTGCTCAATTGCGAGGCATTTACGACAAATTCGCAGGGAAGGTGACCTTCCTTGCAATTCACTCGCAATATTGCGACGCATTTGCGAAAACAAAATCCATAGCAAATTTGCTACGGACATGCGAGTGAATTGCGATAGCCATAGCAAATCCATTGCAAAATTAGGAAATTATTTTTATATAAATATTACAAAACTTAATATAATTATTATACTTGAAAGTTAATTTTACTAACTTTTAAAATTATTTTGATGGTTTTTATAAATTAAATATACAAGGTTGCAACAAATTTGCGACTGATTTGCTAGATAAATAGCAAATTAGTCGCAAATCCATCACAAATTAAGAAAATCATAGCAATTCCCTCGCAAATTACAATTTTAAACCTTAAACCCTAAACCCTAAACCCTAAACCCTAAAGACTAATTACATTACTATTAATGATTAAAAAGATGAATCCAAGACTTATAATCAAAGATAGGGCAGTGCAACACAAAATATTTGGATAATTGGACAATTTTGGAATATTTGTCAAATATTTGTCTCAATGTAATGAACATATAGGAAGATAGTTAGAAGATTGTTAATGATGAGAGGAAGATGCAAAATTGGACAATTTTAAAAAGTTTGATGATAGAAAAAAGTATGATGAGCCTATTGGACCTTATAATATACTTGAAAGTTTATTTGACTAATTGTTTTAAATCATTTTTGATGGTTTTTAAAAAATAGATATTCAAGGTTTGCGACAAATTTGCGATGGTTTTGCTATTTGCATAGCAAGTTCCTCGCAAATCCATCGCAAATCTCTAATTTTATAGCAATTCCCTTGCAAATAAACCCTTGAACCTAAACCCTTAAGACTAATTACATTACTATTAATGATTAAAAAGATAAATCCAAGATTTATAATCAAAGATAGGGCACAAATGACAATTTCAAAACCTAAACCCTAAATTACTCGCAAATCCATTGCAAATATCTCAGTTGATAGCAATTCCCTCGCAAATGACAACTTTAAACCCTTGAACTTTAACTCTAAACACTAAGGACATTATATGTTTGCAATTCTCAATATTCTAATCAAATTCTTATATAAATTACATATTTTTTTATATGTTTGAAAAATATGGAAATATTTTTTATAAGGTCTCTCGCAATTCTCTCGCAAAGTCTGGAAATATAAATTACATATTTTTAATACGTTTGCTAAGGATTTGCGAGGGATCCTAGCAAATCCGTAGCAGCATTTGCGAGGGACTTGCGACGCAGCGTTTTCCTATATAAATAGAAAACCTAGTTTGAGCGAAGCTCAAACCTCGACTAATCTGCAGCCAAAAGAAAAACCCTAGTTCCCTAATCTTTCTCTTCTCCGATCTCTTCTCTCTTTTCCGGTGAGTCTCCTCCTCTTCTCTCAGTCTCGGTTAACCCTTCTCGAACCCTAACTCCTCCTCTTTGCTCTTGTCCTCTGAATCTCTTGTCTAAACCCTAACTCCTCCTCTTCTCTCAGTCCCGGTTAACCCTTCTCGAACCCTAATCTCCGACTCGATCTCTTCTCTCTTTGCCGGTAAGTCTCCTCCTCTCCTCTCCGAAGTTGGGGAATCAATTTGGGGTTTAGGGTTATAATTCGATTAGGTTTTTAATTCGATTTTAGGGTTTCTAATTTGGGGATTCAATTTGGGTTTAGGTTATGATTCGATTTGGGTTTTAATTAGTATTTAGGGTTTCAAATTCGATTTAGTTAATTTTAGGGTTATTTCAATTTTTGTGTTTTTAATCAGTTTTTTTCTGCTTTCAGATGTCTTCTCGAGACCAAAATGTTTCTGTAAACCAAAACATGTACAGAAACTTCATTGCTTCTCAAGGTTTAAGTCCTCTAGTCTCTGCTCGAAGGACACATTCTGCTTCTGCTCCTCCCCGATTGTTACCTTCTCCCAATTCTTCTCAAGGTATATCACCAGCGATGCATGCTGATAATCCTCATGGAAGCTCTCCGGCGATGCATGATGAGAATCCTCCTCAGCAATCAACTTCGTGTGTCAACAGTATTTCTGTTTGTCAAACTTTTTTCACTTTGGAACAGTTACTTGCAAGTCCTGGGCGTGCTGGCTTACCAAAACTGGATCCTAAGCGACCTCCGGGTACTCTCTGGTGAGAATGTTATGCATCTAACCTGTAGTTTATCTTTATGTTTTGTATTTTCAATGATCCTCATTCCTTTTATCTTATGTTTTGTAGGTTTGACCAGGATTCTTCGGTTGCTGCTACTGTCCGGGCCATTTTTGAAAGAGATTTCAAATCAGCTCATGCCAATTGGACCCAAACACCAGGTCCGGTTGTAAACTAGTGGTTTGAAACTTTTGCGGTAAGTTACAGATTTGTTGATGTGTATAAATTACATATTTTGTGTGTTTATCACTTGATTTTGGTTCCGATTCTTATTATGATTCATGTTATGTCTTTACAAGCAAACATATAACTGGGATGCGTCCATCAATGGAAGAGTTAGAGCTTAGTGTGAAAAGAAGTTGAAGAGTCGGATGAGTGATCAAGTGTCTCGGTGGAAGGGTAAGTGGAGGAAGAAAGGTAATGATGCAATGCCGCGGTGGCTTGATCCTACCGTATGGGATGGCTTGGTATCGTTTTGGTGTGAACCAAAATCAGAAGCAAAGAGTGTCAATAGCCGTAATGCTCGCTATTGTGATCCTGATGGCACCGGAATACATAAGCACCGTTCTGGTCAGACCTCTTTTAAAGCCCGAGCACGAAAGCTTGTAAGTATCTCTGTTTAACACAAGTTCATTAATCATATCATATCTACAATATAGTAATATAGTTGTTTCATTTCTCTGTTTTTAGTCTGAGAGCACTGGTGAGCCACTACCTAATTTCCTGCGAGTCCTAGAAGACACTCAGAGAAAACCTGATGGGTCGTTTGTTGAATGACTGTCTGAGAAGGTGTTCAATGAAGTGTCATCAAAGATAGCTGAAGCTGAGTCTGAGATATTATCAGCGGATAACATGGAGAGTAGTGCTTCCGGCGGGTTATGAGTAACTGTGAAGAACCAAATTTATGCCGAGGTAAAACAGGCTTCATTGTTTATGTTTATGTTTGTGTAAACACTTATGGTGTGTATATGTTTTGTTGGCAGGTTGCTCCGAAAAAAACGAACCGGATATATGGGGTTGGTAACATGCAAGCAGAAGCATGCTCAGCTCATATTGTTCAACCGCCTCCTCCTTCTGAAGATCCACTTGTTCTAGCTGCGAAGCTTGCTGCTGCCGAAGCTGTTCTTGCAACTCAGGCAACTCAGTTACAGAAGAGGCATAGTTATGATGCATACTTTGATTATCTTGCAGAGAAAGATCCAGAGTTTGCTGCAAGGTTTCCCCGAGAAGATCCAGCTGTCGGAGACACAACCACTGGCGGAGAAGCTACCGGCGGCCAAGCAACCTGATGAACTCTCTTTCTCTCTTAATGTGTAATGATGTTTAGCTTAGAACTTGATCTCCCTTGTAAACTTATTTTGTTATTTGAAAACTTAGTAGTTCTAATTACAGCTTTAATTTGCATAAGTTATAAGGTTTAATTTTAATTACAGGTTTAATTCTAATTGTCGGTTTAATTCTAATTAAGCTAACCAAAATGAAAACTTTAATTTTTTATACCATTATTATTATTTGCGACGGAAAAAATAATTGCAAAAGCATCGCAAATTTGCAAGGGAGTTACTAGATACAAATTTTGCGAGGAAATTGCTTTTTAAAAAAGTCCTTGCAATTTTCGATTAGTTTGCGAGGAAATTTCTTTCCTCGCGAAAGTTGCGAGGGATTTGCAACGTTGACCGATTTGCAAGAAGCGATTTGCGAGGAACGGACTTTCCTCGCAAATCTCTCGCTTTTGTCGATTTGCGAGGGATTCGCTACATATTCGTCCATCGCAAAACGCATGTTTTCTTGTAGTGAATAAATTACAAATATTATAGACAAATTCACTTATACACATACATAAATTAAAATTTATGAAATAATATCAATTGTCATATTTTAATAGTCTATCAAACTATAAAAATGTAAATGATGTATATCTAGAAATTGAATATTTCTTAAGAAGTTAGCTATTTTTATGACATATTATAGAGTATTTTATATCATTATAGTTTAAAAATATAATATAAAATATAGGGTTCATACAGATATGAGCTTTAGGAGAAGCATACATTATTATATCTGTATATATATATATATAATATATGTAAATTTACATGATTATTAATTTATGATATTATTAGAAGTATATTTTACATGGAGATTTCAAGAAAAATATTATCTTATTTTCTTATTAAATTTTTTTATTTTTATATTGTTCCGGGACCAGCAAAATTTATTAATTTATAATGTTTATTAGTTTATAGAGGTTTTATATAAATAAGAGACAATTGCATATACACCAACTTTCATAAGATAGTCTTACACTCACACCTACTTCTTGACCATGGTGTACTTTTGAGCATGTTTTCACAAGTTTGTCATAAAATAAAGACAATTTTGCCCTTGGATAATCACTCTCTTTTTCTCTCTCTCTTTTTCTCTCTTGCTTTTATCTTTATTATCATTTGTTTAGTTATTATTAATAATTTTTATATATTTTTTTGCACAAAATATTATGATTACATTTTTTCTACATTTTAAGATGCACTTTGTTATACTTTAGATGAATAAGTTATACACTATCCAATTTTAGCTGAACATTTATTTTACGTTAAGTGGATTATAAAATGTGGATACTTAATTGATTAGACTATTAAATTCATAATTTGAATATGTAATGTGGTTGCTTGGATGTGGTTTTGTGGATGCACTTTTGTGGATGTCTTCCGCATTTCTACATTTTAATATGCATTTTGCCATATTTTAGATAAATAAGTTATATGTTATCCATTTTTATCTTAACATTTGGAGTTATAATTTAGTGTTTAAGGTTTTATAATTTAGGATTCATTGTTAATATTTTGGGTTTATGGTTTAGGAGTTAGGGTTGAAGGCTCATCTTTAGGGATTAGGATAAAATGACAACATCAAATCCATATATTCATGGTCATGTGGACACTAATAGAATTTGTGGATTCTAAAGATTTAGGATTTATGATACAATGACAACATCAAATCCATATATTTGTGGTCATGTGGATACCAATAGAATTGGTGGGTTTTAGAGATTTAGGGTTTAGAATACACCGACAACATCAAATCCATATATTCGTGGTCATGTGGATATCAACCGAATTTGCGGGTTTAGCATACAACGACAACATCAATTCATATTTTTGTAGTCATGTGGATACCAATAGAATATGTGGGTAATGGTAACAGATCAAAGTTTTTAAAAATTTATCCAAATGGTACTTATGAATATAAGATTTTCTAAATCCATGATGCATCTAATTTAATCTTAAAGTATGTGGGACAAACAAGTCTATTTCATATTGAAATTTTAGTTAAAGAAAATTATTCATTTTTAAGTTATTTAATTAATTTAGTTTGGACTTATAATTTGTTAATTTGACTATGAACAACAATTCAATTGTATTTGACTTAGATTAGACTCATAAAGTATTATTTTTTGTGGAAAGAAAAAATATTGAAAGATGCAAAGAAAAATTATTTATAAGTTAAACTTAAAATATCGTAATTAAAATGAAAACCAAATGTTTAAAAAAGAATATTAAAAGAGAAAGAGAAAATAGAGAGAGAAATGAGAAGGAAAAAAGAAGTCAAAATAAATATAAAATAATTAATTAGAAAAGAGAGAGATTTTTTTTTTTTTGTCAACAAAAAGAAATCAGCTTAAACGAGCCAATTTGCGGGAAAGTTGTTTACAAACAGAATATGATGCGGAGACGAACGCGCACGGCACGCTAAAGAGTCTGCTCGTACATTAGCATTTCTATTAACGTGAACCAAAGAAAAAGAAGAAAATTCCTCCCTGTCACTCTGGATATCGTCTAGATAAGGTGCAAAGGCCGACCAATCCTGGGGCAAAGACACCATCTTCACCAAGTCAGAACAGTCCGTATAAAAAGCCACCTCCCGGAAATCATGTCCAATCATACAGCGCATCGCCCAAATGAAAGCTTCAACTTCTGCATGCAAAGGAGACAGACTACGCCGGTAGTTGGTTGCGCCATACAAAGAGGCGCCATTCGAAGAAGTGCACATCCATCCTGCACCTGCAAAAACATCCGTGTTTTTCCACAAACCATCAACGAAACACCGATGGCCTGAGAAAACCGACGGTAAGTGACATCCCGGAATCCTGGTAGACAAAACACGCAGGGAGGAAGGAACTTCGTCCTGCTCGGGTTCCACCTGTGCCTGCTGCCAAGTCTGCGACTCTCCTACCGCCACCCGGACAACTTCGTCAGATCGTTCAACCTCATTCTCGAAAACCCGTGCATTCTGAGCTTTCCAGATATACCACATTAACCAAGGAAAGGTTGCCACTTGTGCACCCGGATTTGTTGAACCCAAAAAATGATCCATATTAGCATAGACAGACTCTGTAGGGAAATGGACCGACCCCACCGGAACATGTGCTAAAGCCCATGCCTTTCGAGCGAGTGGGAACAGGAAGATAGCATGATTGATATCTTCCACTTCGGCCCCGCATCGTGTACACAGGTCATCACAATCAATCCCGCGTCATCTCAAGTTAGCCGATACTGAAATACAGTCCGTCAAGACTTGCCACATAAAATACTGCAATTTTGGCGGGCATGGGACTCCCCAAACCTTAGCTATAAGGGAGGTTATCTCTGGACCTGCCCCAGAAGCCCAAAAAGTGTGTGGGATGGCCAAACGCTCCACCGTATACCTTGATTTGACTGTGTATTTTCCATGTTTTGTAAAATGCCAACCCCAGTAATCCTCCTTCGGGCAATTACTTAAAGGCAAAGCCTTTATCAAAGCTGCGTCCATGGGATCAAAATGCTCAAAGAGCAGATCCCGACGCCAAGTGTTCGTTTGACGATCAATTAAATGAGTCAAACGGAGATTTGGATCCTTAAAAGGACCGTTACTTAAAGCTGGTCTCGGGGATTGAGCTGGTATTCAGGGGTCATGCTATATAGAAATGGACTCCCCAGAGCCAACCCGTTTAATAAGCCCTTTAGTAACCAGAGAGCGAGCTGAGACAATGCTTCTCCATCCATAGGATGGAGAGTATGACCGGATTGGGTCCATAGGATTTGAATTTCGGTAATACCTACTCTTGAAAACTCTAGCGAACAGAGAATCCGAGAAATCCATTAACCTCCATAACTGTTTAGCCAACAATGCCGTGTTAAAGGCATCAACACTAGAAAAGAGAGAGAAATATGAGAAGGAAATCATATATATAAAAGTAAGGTTTCACTCTCTCCTTATTGGTCCATTTGGCATGTACTGCAATTTTAACAAAAAAATATTTATATTAAAAACACAAATTTAGAAACAATTAATTTTCACATTTACCTCACATAATATAAAACTGAATTCATATAAATTCCCCTATAAATTATGCATTAACTTTATTTCTCCACTAAATTATATTAATCAATTGTATTAAAACAAAACAATAAATTAGAATTGTAACTCTCATTTTTCTAAATGTAAATTTTCATCATTTCTCTTCCTATAAATATTCATTATCTTATTCTCTTAGTCTATCACTCTTTCATTCTCTCATCTTCTTCCACTATTCTCAAATCTCTTTTTTTTTGTTTTGTTTTGTTTTGTATTTTTTTGTTATTGTTGTTGTATGGGTTATAAAAAATCAAATCAAATATCATTGTAAAAGCTTAGTTTTAGAGTTTGTATGATATATATTTTTTAATCTTTTAAAAGGTTTATCTCCATTTTCTATTTTATATTAACATCTTATAAGTCATTATTTTCATAATTTCTTACAATATTCACCACAAAATAAGATCATGAAGTTGAAATGATCCATATCTAATTATCTATTATGTCTATGGTTATCTCACATATTCATGTATCATTTTTAATAATTCATAAAGATCAATATAATGTTTAAAGATCAATATAATTATCCATTTATAAAGTCTATTTTGTTTTGTAAAGTCTATCAACTCTATTTATAAAGACTATTTTGTTTTGTGATCCAATTGATAAATCTGCAATGATTAATATAATATATTTTTTTTAATGATTTGAAGTTTTTGAAAACAAAAAGAACATAATTAAACAATTGGTTTTTGTGTGTTTAATCAAAATAAAAATGATCCAAAAAAGAAATCATATTCAGCTGGAACTTAAATATAAAAATAAATTATAATTTTAAAAAATACCATTTAACTAAATTCTCTAAAGATGAAACTATTAGTATGAAATCTAGCACTATAAATTAAATTGATGAGTGAAAAACAAAAAAAAACCAAAAAAATATAAGTTATCCTTGGGATTTTAAAAATTATTGAGATTGAAGAATTCATATATTTTTATAAGAAAACTAATTTAGTGTGTCACTTCAAAAGTAATATTTTTTATTTTGAAATATTATGTGTAGGTGTTGAGTTTATATCAACAAACAACCAAATCATGTGAATTTTGATTCAGCCACTTGGTATTTCTTTTATTTTAGGTTATAAAAAAATTAAAATATTTATTTATAATTAAAGGCATGTAACTCCATTTAACTCAAATGTAACTCATATCCAATAATTGTACATTAATTCATTCCTCCTCCTAACTTCTTTCTCTTTCAAGAGAAAATATTTTTTGTTAAATTTTAATATTTTTTAATTATTTTGGTTGCCTAAACTTATATTCATATTTTGGTTGGCTAAATTAATATATTTCTAATGTAAAATTATTGTTTATAATATATTTCTCATTTCAAAGTTTAAAGCTATATATCATATATATAAAAGTAAGGTTGAAAAAAAAGTAAGGTTTTTGTCTCTCCTTATTGGTTGATTTTCATTTAATGTTTTCTAATTTTTTATTTTCTATTTGCTTTCTAATTGCTTTATACAATATTTAAGACCTAATAAACACAAAAAATTTAACTCACACATTAAAATAAAATTATAACTGAAAATAAAATAAATTATGCATTAATCATATTCTACCACTCAATTTTATTCAAACACAATAAATTACTATTGTAACTTCATAATTCTAAATGCAACTTCCATCATTTCATATAATATAAATAAGCATTCTCTCAATCTCTCATTCTCTCATATTGGCATTCTTTTCCTATCTCATTTTCACGTTCTGTCATTCTCTTCTACAATACCTCAAATCATTTTTGTTTTTTTTTTTTATTATTTTTGATTTCTTATTTTTGTTGTATGGTTGTAAAAAACAAATGAAATATCATTGTAATTTTTTAATGCTAAATTTTAATTTTAGAGACTACATGATATATATTTTACATTGTTCTTATTTTAAAAGATTTATATCCATTATCTAATTTGGATTATTATCTTGTAAGTAATCATTCTCTCCTCCTCTCCCACCAATATTGTAACATCCGTGTTCTGGGAGTATAGTTTGGGATGTGTTGAGTAAACCAAAGGAATGTGTTTTAATTGATTTTTGGTTTAATTAAATCCTGGTTTAATCAAATTAAACCAAAAACCCTTATTTCTCCTTCTAATTGTCGATGCCTCCTCTCTCCTTTTGGTGCTTTTGTCGACATTTTCATCAGAGAGAGGGAGAGAAAGAGACATAATTCTTGGTTATTGGATGTAAAGGAAAAAGAGAAGGAGATCAATCTTTTTCCTTAGAGTTAAGAGAGAAACAGAACTGTCACGGTTTGAGAGAAGGAGGATCCGAATGGTCTAATCGTTTCGAAAGGTACTGCTATTTGGTAGGATTGTAGCTAAGAGTTTTTCGTACACTCTGATTTTTACAGAAGTGAATTTGAGTTAATATTCTAGGAGATATTGGCAATTTCGTGGGGCGTTGCTTCTCATTCGTGGATTGAGATCAGCGGATGTTACGGGGACGATTGCTGTTTCATATGTTATCTGATCGTGCTGAAATTTTGTGGGAAGCTTCTGGACGTATAGAACTTGCTTTGCACTGGAGGGATTAGAAAGTTAACGGTTCGTTTTGATTTCGTAGTTTTACTTGTGTGGTTGTTCTTTTCTGATTTTTTTCTATCAGTTTGTTTTCAATGTTTGTTTGTTGTTGTGATTGGTTGTAGGAGCGAGTTTGGTTGTTCTTGGATATTGGAGAGCATCTCATTTGGTTGTAGTTATTTTCTTGAATCACTTGTTAAGGTGAGTGCGTGACCATGAGCTTATCTAAGCGATTGAGTTGTATGACTTGTTTTGTGTGATAATGTGTAGGTGTGGTGAAAGTGTTATTGGTTGTTCTGTTTAAATGGTTGGTTTGTTATATTTTATTTGTAGTTGTACTCTTGATTTGTTTGTGTCTATAGCTCGTAGATGGGAGGATCGCCTCACTGAGTATTTCTGGTAATACTCACGCATCTCATTGTGTTTGTGGTGTAGGTAGAGGCAAAGAGTGACTGTGGGATCATGGCAATGAAGAGGAGGATGTTCTAGTGGCTCGTTTGGTTGTTGTCTGGCTTTTTGTAGGTTGCTAGAGTTGAGTCCTAGAATGTTGTTTAGGATTGCTGGTTCTATGGTTTATATTGATTGGATCTTTAGCTTATGATTTTGGAATTATTACGGTTTAATTGATATTGGTTATTGGTTTATTGGTTTTATTATTTCCGCTGTTGGTTGTGGTTGTGGTTAGGTGACTAGTGGGTATGAGACCACTAGTTGTAGTTTATTTATTATATTATATTTATATATTTATTATTAAAAAAAAAAGGTCGGTCCTTTCATTTTGGTATCAAAGCCCTTACGGTTCTAGGTTTGGATTCACTAGGTTTCTGTTGTAGATGTTTGGTATTGCATGCTTTGATTGATTATGTGAGTTAGTCAATTGTGTGTGGCATGGAGTCCTAGAACATACTCTTCGAGCCTTCAATGAGATTCCACGGTGAGTTATTGTTATGTTTCTTTGTGTGGTATTGTTTTGTTTTCTACTTGTTAGCCTCTGTTCTTGGAAGATAAGTGGTTAAGGTGTTTGAGTTGTTGGTCGTGGACGGGGACGTGGTCGTGGTCATTGTCGGGCGGGTCCCGAGGCCAGCGAGTGTGTGGTCCAGAGTTCCACGAGGAGGTACGTCAGAGGGTCGCAAGCGTATCAGGAGGGACCAGAGGGGATTAGCCGGTGAGCGTGCCGGGGGTGCTGGGAACCCAGGTGTGGGGTTGCAGCAGGTGGAGCCCAGGGTCGAGATGATCGCTTGGCGGATCTGTTGGCGTGCTGTTGGAGCGGTTACCGAGAGGGGTACCAGTGTAGGCTCCAGTTGTGCCGCATGTGGCGGGGTGCAGTCGAGGGCTGCGGATGTTGAGGACTTTCCACCTTATGTTAAGAGGATGGAGCGGTTGTAGATGACCGGTATGAGATTATTCTCAAGAGGTATCGGGCCTAGAGAGGCGGATAGGTGGACATATGCAGTTGGAGCAGATATTTCTCTGCTTGGTGGTTAATCCAGTTGGATATAAGTTGAGTGGGCAGGTGTAACATTGCAATGTTATACTCGGACCACAGGAGGTACTTGGTGTCGAGAGATGTTTAAAGTCGTTAAGGATTGTTGCTCCTAAGGGGATGGTGATTCCCCTGAATACCGATAGCTCGAGGGGCTANAGAGTTCCACGAGGAGGTACGTCAGAGGGTCGCAAGCGTATCAGGAGGGACCAGAGGGGGTTAGCCGGTGAGCGTGCCGGGGGTACTGGGAACCCAGGTGTGGGGTTGCAGCAGGTGGAGCCCAGGGTCGAGATGATCGCTTGGCGGAGCTATTGGCGTGCTGTTGGAGCGGTTACCGAGAGGTGTACCAGTGCAGGCTCCAGTTGTACCGCATGTGGCGGGGTGCAGCCGAGGGCTGCGGATGTTGAGGAGTTTCCATCTTATGTTAAGAGGATGAGTAGTTGTAGATGACCAGTATGAGATTATTCTCAAGAGGTATCGGGCCTAGAGAGGCGGATAGGTGGACATATGCAGTTGGAATGGATAATTCTCTGTTTGGGGGTTAATCCAGTTGGATATTAGAAGTTTAGTGGGCAGGTGTAACATTGCAATGTTATACTCGGACCACAGGAGGTACTTGGTGTCGAGAGATGTTTAAAGTCGTTAAGGATTGTTGCTCCTAAGGGGATGGTGATTCCCCTGAATACCGATAGCTCGAGGGGCTAAGGGCTCCGAGAGTGGCAGAGGGGATGATGTTCTCCTGAGGGGATGAGTAGTTCCCCTGATACCGAGATCTTGAGGATTGTGGTCCAAGAGTGAGACGGTATAACTCGAAGACGCTGGTCTGAGAGTGAGATCGGTATGACTCGAAGGTTGCGACCTAAGAGTGGAGGAGTTGGGAGCAAGCAATTCCTAGGACGTGAGTATAAACATAACGATTGAATGTAGACCTCAAGAGATTGACGGTGGTTTAATCTCGGGTTTTGGATGTGTTGACCATTGGGACAGGGTTTTATGACCAGAGCAGTTATGAATGTTTGGCTGTGCGCCAAGATTGTGAGGCCGGTGGTGCTGGAGTCCCGGGAAGGGGAGCTACAGCAGGTTTGAGCCGGGAAAGGCATGTTTGCCAGATAGATAAGCTCACGAGAAGCCTTCATTGCAGGATCAACTAATTGTTGCGACGATGTTGGATGAAGTTCATTGGAGATGGACAGGGTTGCTAGATTCAAGGTTTTTGGTAAGCTTGTTGGAGGGAATAAGTCAAGTGGTTTGAGTAAGCGGCCTGCAAAGCATTTGAAGCGGTGAATCAGAATATGCGAAGGTATGGTACTTGTTTGTTTTATTACGCTCGTATTGATGATTTGTCGTGGAGAATTGCCAAGCGGAAAGCTATTTCTGGAATAACCTATCTTGTGGAAGTTTCCCTAACTGGCAAGCTACTAGAGGTTCTTGGACGAACAAGAGGGTTGATATTCAAGTGGTGGTGAGTTGTTGTGGGCATACTTGATTATTTTTCTAGTAGAGTTGGAGACGCAAATAGAGGATTGGTTGAGCAGGGGACTCTTTTGGCTTAACACTTCACTGTGGGGAGCGTCGGTGCTCGTCAAGAAGAAAGACGAGGTATGTGTTTATGAGTTTGTGGCGATGTCGTTTGGGTTGACAAACGCGCCTACAGCGTTTATGAGGTTGATGAACAGCGTGTTTCAGGAGTTTCTAGATGTGTCTGTCATCATTTTCATCGACGATATCCTGGTTTATTCTAAGAGTCCTGAAGTGCATGCAGTGCATTTGAGGGCAGTTGTGGAGAAGCTGCGGGAGCAGAAGTTGTTTGCTAAGTTGAGCAAGTGCAGTTTTTGGTAGCATGAGATGGGCTTTCTGGGTCACATTGTTTCTGCAGAGGGGGTTTCTGTAGATCCAGAGAAGATTCAGGCTATTAGGGATTGGCCTAGACCGCAGAATGCCACAGAGATCAGGAGTTTCCTTGGATTGGCAGGGTACTACAGGAGATTTGTGCAGGGGTTTGCAAGCAGAGCACGTCCTATGACTAAGTTGACAGGGAAGGATGTTCCTTTTGTCTGGTCAGAAGAGTGTGAGGAAGGCTTTGCAAGCCTGAAGGAGATGTTGACTACTGCGCCAGTGTTGGCTTTGCCTGAGCAGGGAGAACCCTATGTGGTTTATACAGATGCATCTAGAGTTGGTTTGGGGTGTGTTCTGATGCAGCATGGGAAGGTGATTGCCTATGCTTCGCGGCAGTTGCGGGTGCATGAAGGCAACTATCCTACTCATGATTTGGAGATGGGTGCTGTAGTTTTTGCCCTGAAGATTTGGAGATCTTATCTTTATGGTGCAAAGGTACAGGTGTTTACAGATCATAAGAGCCTGAAGTATATATTCACTCAGCCTGAGCTGAATTTGAGACAGAGGCGGTGGATGGAGCTTGTGGCAGATTATGATTTGGAGATAGCCTATCATCCTGGTAAGGCTAACACGGTTGCAGATGCTCTGAGTCGGAAGAGGGTAGCTTCGGCTCAGGAGCAGGAGATGGAGTCTCTGGTAGGGGAGATCAGTGCTTTGAGCTTATTTGCTGTTTCACAGGAACCGTTGGGTTTGGAAGCGGTATATAGAGCAGATCTTCTGAGTAGAGTGCGGTTGGCTCAGGAGAAGGATTTGGGGCTAGTGAATGCCTCTAAGAATGTGGATTCAGAGTATCAGGTCTCAGATAATGGTACTATCTTGGTGCATGGTCGGATTTGTGTGTCCAAGGATGAGGAGTTGGGGCAGGAGATTCTGAGAGAGGCTCATGCGAGCAAGTTGTCCATTCATCCAGGAGCGAGTAAGATGTACCGTGATCTCAAGAGTTACTATCAATTGGTTGGGATGAAGAAGGATGTAGCGGGTTGGGTTTTGAGGTGTGATGTGTGTCAGCTAGTGAAGGCTGAGCATCAGGTTCCTGGCGGGTTACTGAAGAGTTTACCCATTGCTGAGTGGAAGTGGGATATGATCACTATGGATTTTGTGGTGGGATTGCCAGTGTCACGGACCTTTGATGCTATTTGGGTCATTGTGGACCGGTTGACTAAGTCAGCACATTTTCTGGCCATTAAGAAGACTGATGGAGCAGCGGTCTTGGCTAAGAAGTATGTGAGAGAGATAGTCAGATTGCATGGGGTGCCAGCGAGCATTGTGTCTGATAGGGATTCTAAGTTCACTTCGGTGTTCTGGAAGGCATTTCAGGCAGAGATGGGCACTAAGGTGCATATGAGTACAGCTTATCATCCCCAGACCGATGGACAGTCAGGGAGGATGATCCAGACGCTGGAGGATTTGCTGAGTTGGACTGGGGTGGCCATTGGGCAGATCACCTGAACCTGGTAGAGTTTGCTTACAACAACAGTTATCAGGCGAGTATTCAGATGGCTCCTTATGAGGCTTTGTATGGGAGACCATGTCGTACACCTTTATGCTGGACTCAGGTGGGGCAGAGGAGCATGTTTTGTGCCAGTTTTGTTCAGGAGAACTCAGAGAAGATTCGGGTTCTCAAGCTGAACATGAAGGAGGCTCAGGATAGGCCGAGGAGTTATGCTGATAAGAGGAGGAGAGATCTTGAGTTTCAGGTAGGAGACAGAGTGTACCTCAAGATGGCCATGTTGCAGGGTCCGAACAGGTCAATGTCAGAGACTAAATTGAGTCCGAGGTATATGGGTCCATTCAGAGTGATTAAGCGGGTTGGACCAGTGGCATATAGATTGGAGTTACCTGAGGT
>NC_025699.1:21435722-21437371 GCF_000633955.1 Camelina sativa
TAAGATTCCTGAGGATCTTCAGCCTAACATGACTTTGGAGGCGAGACCAGTGAGGGTTCTCGAGAGGAGGATCAAGGAACTTCGGAAGAAGAAGATTCCTTTGATGAGAGTCCTGTGGGACTGTGATGGTGTGGAGGAGCAGACTTGGGAGCCTGAGGCAAAGATGAAGGCAAGGTTTAAGAAGTGGTATGAGAAGCAAGCCGCGACTTGAACTTGTCTAGCTTGGTCCTGTCTGTAATCCATGGCTGGAGCGGAATGGAGTATTCCAGCCCATCTCTCTTGTTACTCGGTCGCTTGGGTGGTTGGTTGTGCGACTCAGTAACAAGATGAGGTGGTGCTCGGGATACAAATTTTTCCGTGAGGCGGGATTTGGGAAAAGTTTCCCGAATTAGAAGTTTCCTAAAGTGGAAAGTTTCCAGAAATGGAAAGTGCCAAATATGGAAAGTTTTACGGAAGTTAGAATTTGTCCATTTTAGCGTTGGAGAGCCTGGGAGGGGCTCGTGTGGCCTTTGTGGTGGACTTTTGGGTCAGTGTGCCATGTGTGGCGGTCTTTTTAGACATTGTGTGGCCTTTGTGGCGGGATTTTTAGCCAATTGTTTGGCCTTTGTGGCGGGCTTTTTAGCCAGAGTGTCTTTGTGACGGTCCTTCGGGACAGATGGTCTTTGTGACGGTCCTTCGGGACAGATGGCCTTTATGGCGGACTTTTTAGCCAGAGTGTCTTTGTGACAGTCCTTCGGGACAGATGGTCTTTGTGACGGTCCTTCGGGACAGATGGCCTTTGTGGCGGGCTGTTTAGCCAGAGTTATTTGTGATGGTCCTTCGGGACAGATGGTCTTTGTAACGGTCCTTCGGGACAGATGGCCTTTGTGACGGGCTGTTTAGCCAGAGTGTCTTTGTGACGGTCCTTCGAGACAGATGGCCTTTGTGGCGGGCTGTTTAGCCAGAGTGTCTTTGTGACGGTCCTTCGGGACGAGTGGCCTTGGTGGCGGTCCTCTTTAGGACATTCGTTTGGCCTTGGTGGCTGTCCTCGGTAGTACATTTTGTTGGCCTTTGTGGCGGCCCTTGTGGCGTGTATATGATCCTTGTGTGGTCATGGGGTATCCCGGTGAGGGGATATGTGGTTGGTAGGACATTGAGATGTTTTTACGCGAGCCACAGGAAGGAAACTTGGATAGGGATAGGACTCAGACGTGTTCAGAATCGTTTGCTCGCGACTCTTGGGGGACTTAGGTTCTCCTAGTACTGTCATATTCAGAGACTTTGTGGCTCGGGAGTATGGTTGGTATATCGACTTTGGATGACGATCCGGGGGCGCGCTGTATGGTGGCAACCCGAGAGACGAGTTTGGACTTTTCCTTATATATATTGGCATGCGGGCTTAGGCCCGATGAGGAGCCAACTTTTGGCATGCAGACTTATGTCTGATGAGGAGCCAATAGAAACTCAAGGTCTAGGCCTATGAGTAAAGGAAAGTCTAAAAGTCGAGAGCAAATGACGCCTGGAGCGTGAGTCTATCACCTAGAGGTGACCTTCTGTAGATCGGTCGGAGGAGTGCGGGCCGTGGAGACGGTTGCACGGGAGTCCTTGGCTGATGGTTGTTCGAGATTCGAGGACGAATCTAGATTGGTGGGGGAGAATTGTAACATCCG
>NC_025699.1:21437591-21443837 GCF_000633955.1 Camelina sativa
GCGGGCTTTTTAGCCAGAGTGCCTTGGTGGCGGTCCTCTTTAGGACATTTGTTTGGCCTTGGTGGCGGTCCTCTTTAGGACATTTGTTTGGCGTTGGGGGCGGTCCTCTTTAGGACATTTTGTTTGGCCTTTGTGGCGGCCCTTGTGGCGTGTATATGATCCTTGTGTGGTCATGGGGTATCCCGGTGAGGGGATATGTGGTTGGTAGGACATTGAGATGTTTTTACGCGAGCCACAGGAAGGAAACTTGGATAGGGATAGGACTCAGACGTGTTCAGAATCGTTTGCTCGCGACTCTTGGGGGACTTAGGTTCTCCTAGTACTGTCATATTCAGAGACTTTGTGGCTCGGGAGTATGGTTGGTATATCGACTTTGGATGACGATCCGGGGGCGCGCTGTATGGTGGCAACCCGAGAGACGAGTTTGGACTTTTCCTTATATATATTGGCATGCGGGCTTAGGCCCGATGAGGAGCCAACTTTTGGCATGCAGACTTATGTCTGATGAGGAGCCAATAGAAACTCAAGGTCTAGGCCTATGAGTAAAGGAAAGTCTAAAAGTCGAGAGCAAATGACGCCTGGAGCGTGAGTCTATCACCTAGAGGTGACCTTCTGTAGATCGGTCGGAGGAGTGCGGGCCGTGGAGACGGTTGCACGGGAGTCCTTGGCTGATGGTTGTTCGAGATTCGAGGACGAATCTAGATTGGTGGGGGAGAATTGTAACATCCGTGTTCTGGGAGTATAGTTTGGGAGGTGTTGAGTAAACCAAAGGAATGTGTTTTAATTGATTTTTGGTTTAATTAAATCCTAGTTTAATCAAATTAAACCAAAAACCCTTATTTCTCTTCTAATTGTCGATGCCTCCTCTCTCCTTTTGGTGCTTTTGTCGACATTTTCATCAGAGAGAGGGAGATAAAGAGACATAATTCTTGGTTATTGGATGTAAAAGAGAAAGAGAAGGAGATCAAGCTTTTTCCTTAGAGTTAAGAGAGAAACAGAACTGTCACGGTTTGAGAGAAGGAGGATCCGAATGGTCTAATCGTTTCGAAAGGTACTGATATTTGGTAGGATTGTAGCTAAGAGTTTTTCGTACAGTCTGCTTTTTACAGAAGTGAATTTGAGTTAATATTCTAGGAAATATTGGCAATTTCGTGGGGCGTTGCTTCTCATTCTCTGATTGAGATCAGCGGATGTTACGGGGACAATTGCGGTTTCATATGTTATCTGATCGTGCTGAAATTTTGTGGGAAGCTTCTGGACGTATAGTACTTTCTTTGCACTGGAGGGATTAGAAAGTTAACGGTTCGTTTTGATTTCGTAGTTTCACTTGTGAGGTTGTTCTTTTCTGACTTTTTTTCTATCAGTTTGTTTTCAATGTTTGTTTGTTGTTGTGATTGGTTGTAGGAGCGAGTTTGGTTGTTCTAGGATATTGGAGAGCCTCTAATTTGGTTGTAGTTATTTTCGTGAATCACTTGTTAAGGTGAGTGCGTGACCATGAGCTTATCTAAGCGATTGAGTTGTATGACTTGTTTTGTGTGATAATGTGTACGTGTGGTGAAAGTGTTATTGGTTGTTCTGTTTAAATGGTTGGTTTGTTATATTTTATTTGTAGTTGTACTCTTGATTTGCTTGTGTGTATAGCTTGTAGATGGGAGGATCGCCTCACTGAGTATTTCTGTTAATAGTCACGCATCTCATTGTGTTTGTGGTGCAGGTAGAGGCAAAGAGTGACTGTGGGATCGTGGCAATGAAGAGGAGGATGTTCTAGTGGCTCGTTTGGTTGTTGTCTGGCTTTTTTTAGGTTGCTAGAGTTGAGTCCTAGAATGTTGTTTAGGATTGCTGGTTCTATGGTTTATATTGATTGGATCTTTAGCTTATGATTTTGGAATTATTACGGTTTAATTGATATTGGTTATTGGTTTATTGGTTTTATTATTTCCGCTGTTGGTTGTGGTTGTGGTTAGGTGACTAGTGGGTATGAGACCACTAGTTGTAGTTTATTTATTATATTATATTTATATATTTATTATTAAAAAAAAAAGGTCGGTCCTTTCATTTTGGTATCAAAGCCCTTACGGTTCTAGGTTTGGATTCACTAGGTTTCTGTTGTAGATGTTTGGTATTGCATGCTTTGATTGATTATGTGAGTTAGTCAATTGTGTGTGGCATGGAGTCCTAGAACATACTCTTCGAGCCTTCAATGAGATTCCACGGTGAGTTATTGTTATGTTTCTTTGTGTGGTATTGTTTTGTTTTCTACTTGTTAGCCTCTGTTCTTGGAAGATAAGTGGTTAAGGTGTTTGAGTTGTTGGTCGTGGACGGGGACGTNGTTGTAGTTATTTTCGTGAATCACTTGTTAAGGTGAGTGCGTGACCATGAGCTTATCTAAGCGATTGAGTTGTATGACTTGTTTTGTGTGATAATGTGTACGTGTGGTGAAAGTGTTATTGGTTGTTCTGTTTAAATGGTTGGTTTGTTATATTTTATTTGTAGTTGTACTCTTGATTTGCTTGTGTGTATAGCTTGTAGATGGGAGGATCGCCTCACTGAGTATTTCTGTTAATAGTCACGCATCTCATTGTGTTTGTGGTGCAGGTAGAGGCAAAGAGTGACTGTGGGATCGTGGCAATGAAGAGGAGGATGTTCTAGTGGCTCGTTTGGTTGTTGTCTGGCTTTTTTTAGGTTGCTAGAGTTGAGTCCTAGAATGTTGTTTAGGATTGCTGGTTCTATGGTTTATATTGATTGGATCTTTAGCTTATGATTTTGGAATTATTACGGTTTAATTGATATTGGTTATTGGTTTATTGGTTTTATTATTTCCGCTGTTGGTTGTGGTTGTGGTTAGGTGACTAGTGGGTATGGGACCACTAGTTGTAGTTTATTTATTATATTATATTTATATATTTATTATTAAAAAAAAAAAGGTCGGTCCTTCCATATCAATTGGTGACAGCTTGTCCTGTGGGAAGGGTTTTAAAGGGTGAGGACCAGGGTTCGAGGAACGCCTGGCGCACCAATAACCTACTGGTGGATTGGGATATCCACAGTGATGGGTTAGGATCGATGCCCTGCAGGGCCAGCTTGGGTTTCTTTTGGGCCGGCTAGCAGTGGGCTAGCAGGGTCCACAGACGGTCCGTTGGGGCAGCTAGCGGTGGGCTAGTGGGGTCCGCGGGACGGGTTGTCACAAATATCAAATGTTGTTATATCTCATATGTATTGTAAGAGTTTGATTTTATATTTTAATTTAGAAAATATTATATATATATATATATATATTACATTGTTCTATTTTTTATAGATTCATCTCCATTATCTAATTTGGATTATTATCTTATAGTAATCATTCTCTCCTCCTCTCCCACCAATATTAAATGTTGTTATATCTCATATGTGTTGTAACTTGTAAGAGTTTGATTCTATATTTTAATTTAGAAAGTATTATATATATTTAACATTGTTATCAATTTTTATTTTCTTTATATAAAAATACAATATTTATTTTATATTTCTTTCCTTTCTAATCTATTCATATTTATTTATTAAATTTGCATTATTAAATTTAAATTCACATATGTTGGTTTTAACAAAAAAAAAGTCAACTTTATCTGAGAATTAGATGTTCCTATTCATTTTTAAACAATCAATGTGTAACATAATATATATAAGCATTTTGTGTAACATCCGTGTTCCGGGAATAGAGTTTGGGTTATGTTGAGTAAACCAAAAGAGTGGATTTTAATTAATTTTGGTTTAATTAAATCCTAGTTTAATCTAATTAAACCAAAAAGCCCTAATCTCTTTCTCAACTCACGCCTCCTCTCATGCTTTTGTGCTTTGGTCGACATTTTCATCTGAGAGATGGAGAGAAAGACAGTTAAGAGAGAAACAGAACTGTCAGGGTTTGGGAGAAGGAAGATTCGACTTGTCAAATCGTTTTGAAAGGTACTGATTTTTGGTATGGTTGTAGCTAAGAGATTTTCGTACTCTCGCCTTTTTACAGAAGTAAATTTGGATTAATATTCTAGGAGATATTGGCAGTTTCGTGGAGCGTTTCTTCTCGTTCGCGGATTGAGACCAGCGGGTGTTACGGGACGATTGCGGTTTCATCTATAATCTGATCGTGCTGAAAATTTGTGGGAAGCTTCGTGACGTATATATTTTGCTTTGCACCGGAGGGATTAGAAAGTTAACGGTTAGTTTTGATTTCGTGGTTTCACTTGTGAGGTTGTTCTTTTCTGTTTTTCTGGCAGTTTGTTTTCAATTTTTGTTTGTTGTTGTGATTGGTTGTAGGAACAAGTTTGGTTGTTCTTGGATATTGGAAAGCCTCTCATTTGGTTGTATTTAGTTTTGTGAATCACTTGTTAAGGTAAGTGCAGGACCATGGCTTATCTAAGCTGGAGATTTCTCTAATCTGCTTGTTTATGCGTTGTTTGGTTTGTTGATTGTTGATTGTTGATTGATGATTGTTGGTTGATGGTTAGAGATGCCTCTATTGCTTGTGTGTATAGCCCAGTAGATGGGAGGATTTCCTTACTGAGTGTTTATTAAATACTCATGCATTGCAATATGTGTTTGTGGTGCAGGTAAAGGCAAAGTGTGACCGTGGAATCAGGGTGATGAAGAGGAGGATGTTCTAGTGGTTTGCTTGGTTGTCTGACTTCTGTTAGGTTGCTAGAGTTGAGTCCTAGAATGTTACTTAGGATTGCTGGTTCATTGGTTTATGTTGTTTGGATCATTAGTTATGATTGGAATTAATACTGGATATTGTTGATGTTATGGTTATTGGTTAATATTGGAGTATTATTAGATATTTAATTGGTATTGTTATTTCCGCTGATGATTGTGATTGTGGTTAGGTGGCTAGTGGGTATGGGACCACTAGTTGTAGTTATTTATTATATTATATTTATTATTTATTATTAAAAAAGGGTCGGTCTTTTCATTTTGGTATCAGAGCCCTTACGGTTCTAGGTTTGGGTTCACTAGGCTTTGTGCTGTAGATGTTTGGGATTGCATGTCTTGATTGATTATGTGTGTTAGTCAATTGTGTGTGGCATGGGGTCCTAGAACATTCTCTTCGAGCCTTCAATGAGATTCCACGGTGAGTTATCGTTATGTTTCTTTGTGTGGTATTGATTTGTTTTANTATGATTGGAATTAATACTGGATATTGTTGATGTTATGGTTATTGGTTAATATTGGAGTATTATTAGATATTTAATTGGTATTGTTATTTCCGCTGATGATTGTGATTGTGGTTAGGTGGCTAGTGGGTATGGGACCACTAGTTGTAGTTATTTATTATATTATATTTATTATTTATTATTAAAAAAGGGTCGGTCTTTTCATTTTGGTATCAGAGCCCTTACGGTTCTAGGTTTGGGTTCACTAGGCTTTGTGCTGTAGATGTTTGGGATTGCATGTCTTGATTGATTATGTGTGTTAGTCAATTGTGTGTGGCATGGGGTCCTAGAACATTCTCTTCGAGCCTTCAATGAGATTCCACGGTGAGTTATCGTTATGTTTCTTTGTGTGGTATTGATTTGTTTTATGCTTGTTAGTCTCTGTTCTTGGAAGATCAGTGGTTAAGGTGTTTGAGTTGTTGGTCGTGGATGAGGACATGGTCGTGGTCATTGTCGGGCGGGTCCTGAGGCCAGCGAGTGTGTGGTCCAGAGTTCCACGAGGAGGTACATCAGAGGGTCGCAAGCGTATCAGGAGGGACCAGAGAGGATTAGCCGGTGTGAATGCCGGGGCTGCTGGGAACCCAGGTGTGGGGTTGCAGCAAGTGGAGCCCAGGGTCGATATGATCGCTTGGCGGATCTATTGGCGTGCTGTTGGAGCGGTTACCGGGAGGGGTACCTGTGCAGGCTCCAATTGTACCGCATGTGACGGGGTGCAGCCGAGGGCTGCGGATGTTGAGGACTTTCCACCTTATGTTAAGAGGATGAGCAGTTGTAGATGACCGGTATGAGATTATTCTCAAGAGGTATCGAGCCTAGAGAGGCGGATAGGTGGATATATGCAGTTGGAGCAGATATTTTTGCAGCTTGGTGGTTAATCCAGTTGGATATTAGAAGTTGAGTGGCAGGCGTAACATTGCAATGTTATACTTGGACCACAGGAGGTACTTTTGGTCAGGAGATGTTTATAGTAGTTAAGGATTGTTGCTCCTGAGGGGATGGTGATTCTCCTGAATACCGATAGCTAGAGGGGCTGGGGGCTCCGAGAGTGGCAGAGGGGATTATG
>NC_025699.1:21444716-21456054 GCF_000633955.1 Camelina sativa
CTTATGTTAAGAGGATGAGCAGTTGTAGATGACCGGTATGAGATTATTCTCAAGAGGTATCGAGCCTAGAGAGGCGGATAGGTGGATATATGCAGTTGGAGCAGATATTTTTGCAGCTTGGTGGTTAATCCAGTTGGATATTAGAAGTTGAGTGGCAGGCGTAACATTGCAATGTTATACTTGGACCACAGGAGGTACTTTTGGTCAGGAGATGTTTATAGTAGTTAAGGATTGTTGCTCCTGAGGGGATGGTGATTCTCCTGAATACCGATAGCTAGAGGGGCTGGGGGCTCCGAGAGTGGCAGAGGGGATTATGTTCCCCTGAGGAGATGTGTAGTTCCCCTGATACCGAGATCTTGAGGATTGTGTTCCAAGAGTGAGACAGTATAACTCGAAGACGCTGGTCTGAGAGTGAGATCGGTATGGCTCGAAGGTTACGACCTAAGGGTGGTGGATTTGGGAGCAAGCAATACCTAGGACGTGAGTATAAACAACCCGATTGAATGTAGAGCTCGAGAGATTGATGGTGGTTTAATCTCGGGTTTTACATGTGTTGGTTTTATGAACCAGAGCGGTTATGAATGTGTGGCTGTTTCGCCAGGATTGCGAGGCTGGTGGTGCTGGATTCCCGGGAAGGGGAATTACAGCAGGTTTGAGCCGGGAAAGGCATGTTTGCCAGATACATAAGTTCACGAGAAGCCTTCATGGCATGATAATCTAATCGTTGCAACGATGTTGGATTACGTTCATTGGAGATGGACAGGGTTGCACGATTCAAGGTTTTGGTAAGCTTGCTGAGGGAGACAAGGCAAGAGGTTTGAGTTGGCGGCTTGCAAAGCATTTGACGCAGTGAATCAGAATGTGCGAACGTATGGTACTTGTTTGTTTTATTACGTTCGTATTGATGATTTGTTGTAATAAGCTATCTTGTGGAAGTTTCCCTATGAAACAAGTTACTAGAGGTTCTTCGATGGACAAGAGATGTTGATATCCGAGTGGTGGTAAGTTGTTGTGGGCATACTTGATTATTTGTCTAGTAGAGTTGGAGACGCAGCTAGAGGATTGGTTGAGCAGGGGACTCTTTTGTCTTAACACTTCACTGTGGGGAGCTGATAACACTCTAATTTACATGTTTTTAGCATCCCTTTTTGTCCATATTTTGCATTGTTCATACCTTTAACTTAGCATTTTTAGACCATTTACTGTAGGAATCAAATTTTAGAGCATTTAGGGTGTTGCATTTCTGCATTTGCATGTATTGGATGAAAATAGGTGCTAAAGAGCCAAAAATGGGGAAAAACAAGGACAACTCGAGCATGTACCCGAAGGAGCCATCGAGCTACAAGAACAAGTCCGAACCCCAACACGATCGAAGAGGATCCAAGAGCGCGAAGATCAACCCGAAGATCCACCCAAGGAGTTACCCGACTCAAGCCTCGTGTACCCCATCGAGTAGACCATCGGGCAGGTCTGGGAAGCTAGGTCAAGGNAGGTTTGAGTTGGCGGCTTGCAAAGCATTTGACGCAGTGAATCAGAATGTGCGAACGTATGGTACTTGTTTGTTTTATTACGTTCGTATTGATGATTTGTTGTAATAAGCTATCTTGTGGAAGTTTCCCTATGAAACAAGTTACTAGAGGTTCTTCGATGGACAAGAGATGTTGATATCCGAGTGGTGGTAAGTTGTTGTGGGCATACTTGATTATTTGTCTAGTAGAGTTGGAGACGCAGCTAGAGGATTGGTTGAGCAGGGGACTCTTTTGTCTTAACACTTCACTGTGGGGAGCTGATAACACTCTAATTTACATGTTTTTAGCATCCCTTTTTGTCCATATTTTGCATTGTTCATACCTTTAACTTAGCATTTTTAGACCATTTACTGTAGGAATCAAATTTTAGAGCATTTAGGGTGTTGCATTTCTGCATTTGCATGTATTGGATGAAAATAGGTGCTAAAGAGCCAAAAATGGGGAAAAACAAGGACAACTCGAGCATGTACCCGAAGGAGCCATCGAGCTACAAGAACAAGTCCGAACCCCAACACGATCGAAGAGGATCCAAGAGCGCGAAGATCAACCCGAAGATCCACCCAAGGAGTTACCCGACTCAAGCCTCGTGTACCCCATCGAGTAGACCATCGGGCAGGTCTGGGAAGCTAGGTCAAGGGGGTTTCCATATATAAACCCCCTCTTTCCCTAGCTCACAAACGAGCACGCCGCAGACCCTCAAACCAGAGAGCGAGAGCTTCTATGAGAGAATTGAGCGACTCAACATTTTCTTCTTGTTTTTGTACTTTTAATTTGTAGTTTTTCTTAGATCTTTTATCCCTATTCTTTTCTACTCTACTCTATCTTTTTAATAATGTCATTTTCGTTTATTTCTATTGTTTAATCATTTGTTTCTATGTCCGAGTAGTGTATCAAAGTTTCTAGGGATGGGATAGATGATTAGGTGTTCTTGATCGGTTAGGATGCTTTACTTGATTGATATGATAGATAAATTTCCTTCTAGGTTGATGTTCTTAATGTGGTCAACAGACCGACAGGTTGAGACTAGATCTAGGGCGTTTACAATGCTACAGGCCAAAAGGAGTAGATAAAATGCTTGATTAGGTCAATGCTAGAGGTATACTTAACTTTGAGTGACAAAATCAGATAAGTCTAAGTGTACTGACAAAAATGAATTGTTCTTAATGCCTGCTTGTTCATATTGCTAGTGCGACAGTGTGGTAGTATGTTCAAGGTTGAGTAAGGGAAGAGTTTGCAGAAGATGACGTCCTTAGTCACCCCATTAGCCTTGATGCTAGTCACCAGATCCTCAAAATGCTCAATGTGGTCCAAGGGCTTCTCATTGGGCAAAGCAGAGAAAGGTCTCTGCCCAACTAGTTGAAAGTACGCAGGTTTCAACTCAAAATCATTCCTCTGAAAAGGGGGAGGAACAACAGCAGACCGGTTCTCATACACCAAATCAGCCCGATTGTAGTCAGCAATATTCATGATCAGATCCTGGTTGTTCTCCTGTCGTCGAACGAGGTTCTGTATGTGGTTGGCAGCTCCACGCACGTCTGCAGGTGGGTGTCGATCGATGCCACCTGGTTGGTGTCAATCGACACCAAGATCCGGATCATCAACGACACCAGCTTGCTGGTTCATGACAGCCTGCTCGTTGACAACAGGTTCGGCAATCACGTTTCCTTCTGCATCCAGCTTTTGGCCGTGCTCATTGCGCAAGTGGCCCTCTTGATCCCTCAAAACACCAGCCTTATCACGCATCAGAATGATCGTATTAACCATCTTTGGAGATTTGGCTGCTTTTCTGTTCTCACGCTCAAGTTTTCCCAACTCTTGGTTTGATAACTTCAGAATTGGACCAGTCTTGTTGCTCCTAGTGTTAGGCTTATTAGGCATACACCTCAAACACACAAGAGAGAAGAAAACAAAAGCGTGTTAGTTTGAAAATAAAAAGAAAAATTTAGACAACGGCGCCAAAATTTGATAAGCTCAAATTGTAATACCCTAATGGTACTAACAGCCTTGCAGTTGTAATACTCTAGGGGTCAAATCCACAGAGACTCAAGTTCACACAATAGACTTATTATTCTTTTAATTATGCTAAATCAAAAATATTAAATTAAAAACAATGCAGAAAACAGAATTAAAAGTGTTATAAATTCAAAGAATCAAAAAGCTAAGCCTAGGGAAATTCTCAGGAATTTATGGGATATTAAATCAATCAAATAATTAGGATTCAAGCAATTCAAATTCAGATCTAGAACTCTAAAAACAATTGTAAAATAATTCAGTTCTCACTGCAATTATATTCTATATTTAAAACCAGAAAATCAAAATCTCTTTGCTAAAATTCTAGGTAATAAATCAGCTTTTTAAAAACAAGTTTAGATTGTTCACAAAATTATTAATTCAAATCTCTTTGCAAGAAATAATTTTGTTCATCAAAAGGTTTAATCTGGAAAATCAATTATATTCTCATATCAATTTATTTTCCTAAGTATTAATTCTAGGTGATCAATCAAGAATTAATATGAAGAACAACCTAAGATGAAGATCATAAAAGATAATGAATCCTAAAATTATCAGATCTAATAAACCATAAAAACCCTATGAAAAACCCTAAACCTAACAAGCAAACTACTCAGACATGTTTAATGAAGAACAAGACATCTTTTCTGAATAATAAGCAATTAAAATTAAAAAAGTAAGAAGGAGATTAAGAATTCTTCTCTACAAAGCAGATCTGATCTCTCTCTCTCCAAAGCTCTTAAAATTTCACAGGGTTGCAGAAAAATAAAACTCTCTAGAAAAAGATTTAAGGGTTTGCAAAACCTAAAAATACTATATATATGTCCTAAAACACGTCAGGGACTTGTGTTGCAAATATGGAAAACTTTGGGACAGATTTGTAAAACTTCCAAATTTGAAGATTCTTCATCGACTGAATAGGGTGTCGATCGATACTCAATTCCTTGGTGTCGATCGATGCCCATACTTTGATCCGATTCCAACTTCTCTTCCTTGATGAATTACTCCAAAATCATCTAAATTGCTCCATTTTGCTCCTTTCATGCTAAAAACCTGTAAAGACTCAAAAACAATCTAGAAACAAATGAAAAGACACTAAAAGACTCCTTATATCATGGTTAAAAACCATAAAAACCATGATATATCAACTCCCCCAGACTTAGCCTTTGCTTTCCCTCAAGCAAAACATAAACTTAGACCTGTGAAAGAGGTTTGAAAACTAGGAACTCACTCAATTGCATAATGATTCTTATTTGCACTCTTCATATACCTGACTTAAGAACTTACTTCTTATACTCAACCATGATAAGCATCAACATTCCTTACTCAAATCCCACAATCCTTTGGAATCTCTGAAATCTCCATTGTCATCTCATTAGTCAATATTAAAGCATAAATAAGGTGAATTCTTACCTTGAGTGTATTGATCAGTGGCATATGGATTCTCTTCAGGCCAAGAAATTCTTCTTACATCTCCTTTCCTCTCCCTTTTCTCACTTCCAAATATTTTTTTTTCTTTTTTTCTTATATATTTTTTTCTGAATGAAAGGTGTAAGCGAATACCGGGGTCATCGGTAATTTACCTACCCCTCACTTCCAAGCTTTGTGTGATCATTTGACTCAAGAGTAGAATAATGAGGTCACTGGTAATTTACCTACCTCTCTAAACTGATCAAAATCATCTAATCTTTTATTCTCTTTTTCTGATTTTTTTTTTCTTTTAAAGCACTGAAGGGAAGAGAGAGGGGAGACATACTTTGAAAAATTGCACTGTCTTGCATGGCCTGAAGAAGAAGTCTAGTCCACTGATATCCAACCCCAAAGTAAGAGATTAAGTCCGGTTAAAATCCTGATAAAGGTTGAGACAACGTTAGATCAATCAGATATCCATTGAATAAGGGCTTTCAGGATTGTTGATAAGTCTCATAGTCTTTCTAAGCTTCAGTTCTTAGATCAAGTATAAACAAATAATCATTAGAGTGTTAGCCAAATAAGAGAAATCATTAATCAAGATCATAATTCCCAAAGACAAAAGTAAAAATTTTGAAAAATTTGACTCAAACTTTATGGTTTTGACTGACACAACTGAAACTCAAAAACAAAAACATAGTTAGTAACTAACCTCCCCCAGACTTAAACAACACTGTCCCCAGTGTTATCAAGTAAGAGGAAAGAAAAAATAAAAATAAAAATAAAATAAATAAAAATCTAAATCAAAAGAAAAAGAAAAACCTACCAGTGGGTTGCCTCCCACTAAGCGCTTGTTTTTAGTCATTAGCTTGACTGTGCTTGAGCTCAGGCATCCGGTGGAGCAGAACATAGCATTGAAATCCTCTTCATCCAAGGTGGTGTATAAGCTTTAGGGGCATGAGGCTTGCCAAGGATGTGAGGAGCAGGACCAGGGTGGGAGTTAGGGATGGGTTTGCTTCTCTTATGTCCTGCAAAATCATCAACAGAAGAAACAAGCACTCTACGATAATCTCGTGGCTTGGTTAACTGCAAAACAGTTTTTATCTCTTTGAAATTCTTGTTGATGATAGGAGGAAGTTTAGGAGAAAAAGATGCATACCCTGAGGACTCTGGAGTGTGGAGTGAGAAGTTTTCTGTTTGGGAACAGGTTTCTGACTTGGAGCACCAGTCTTGGAGCTGTTCTGTCTCAGATGTGGAGGGGTGTCGATCGACACTAAGCCTGTTGCTCGTGTAGCAGAAACTTTTTCAAGAGAAAAAGTCTGTCCATCAATAGTAGGAACCCTCCTCACCTTATCCATCTCAAAGTTTATACTCAAACCATCCACATTCAGTGCTATGTGTCCCTTCTATACATCTATGATGGCACCAGCTGTAGCCAAGAAACATATTCCTAAGATGAGAGGATCTTTAGGCTCTTGATCATACTTCAGCACCACAAAATCAGTGGGAATCATGAAGTTGCCAACCTTAACTGGAATATCCTCTAAAACACCTTCAGGAATTCTTCGGGATCGATCAGCTAGGATTAGAGAAATCTGAGTTGGCTTGAATTCTGTCATCCCAAGTCTCACAGCAACAGAATGTGGCATCAAGTTGATGCTAGAGCCAAGATCACAAAGTGAGTGAGAAAACCTTCCTACTGAGATTGAGCAATCAAGTACAAAGCTTCCAGAATCTGGTAACTTCTCAGCAGTCCTACATTGAATGATTGCACTCACTTCCTTAGAGACAACCACTTCCTGCTTTCTCTCCTTCTTCCTCTGAACAGGCTGGTTTAACAGAATCGCACTGACATCCTTAGTAAGCAGTGCTCCTTCCTCAGGGCTCAAACCGTTTGACACCATTCTCTTGACATAGCGCCTAAGTGGTGGTGAAAGCTTCACTGCATCAATCAAATGCATCTCAATCATCACCTTGTCCATCATTGCCTTGCATCTAGCTTCCTCCATCTCCTGCTTGGACTTTCTCGGCTTAGGAAAAGGCACCTTTGGTTTGTAAACCCTTTCAGCAGCTGGAATCGAAGATTTTGCAGTTTCTGGTTCCGACTGGGATGAGTGTCGATCGATGCCTAGGTGGTGTCGATCGACACCATCATCTGAAACCGAGAGATTTGTCGATTTCTCTTCTTCTTCTGCAGAAGCAATATCACCATCATCTTCATCTCTCACTGATATGGCATTGCAAGCATGTCTGGGGTTTGACTCAGTTCTTGCTGGAAGATAATTCTCTTGCCTTTTTACAGACCCAGCAGTCTGTGCAACTTGAACCTCGAGCTTTTTAACATGAACATTCAATGCCTCTATCTTCCCATTCAGCTCAGTGTAGACATTGTCAATCTTTCCATTGAATGTAACTGTCAAATTCTCTTGTCCTTGCAAAAGCTGCTCAAGCATGGCCTCCATTCTACTCTCAGAAGAAGTCTTAGGAAGGGGAGACTGATAAGATGAGTTCCCATAGGTCCTTGTATAGCCATTGTTCTGTTGCTGCTTCTGGTCACCATTGTTAGCTCTGTTGCCCGGCTGATTACCGAATCTCTGTCCTTGATACCCAGCTCCATACACATAGTTGACATTCTCTTCTGTATTCTCTGGCTCTGGCTCAAATGTCTCAACTTCAGCAGCAAATTGGACTGACTTCTTACCCATAAGAAGATTGTGCACTGAATCCAGCTTAGCGTTAACAGAAGCTAACTGGTTTGAATCAAATCCTCCATGCAATCTCTTCCTTTCAGCANGGCAGCTGTTTCAACCACTGAGATGCCTCTCCTGCAAGTGAGTAAGGAAAGAGTTTGCAGAAGATGTAGTCCTCAGTCGCCCCATTAGCCTTGATGCTAGTCACCAGATACTCGNTCTCAATCAACAATTCAGCATCTTCTGGCATTCTTGTCTTGAAATTCCCCTGACTTGCAGCATCTAAAGCCAACTGATACTTCCAGTCACACCCTCTAAAGAAGATACTCAACAGTTGTACCTTTGAAAAACCATGGTGTGGACAGTCCCTCTGGTAAGCTTTGAATCTCACCCAAGCTGCCTTGAAAGCTTCATCTGGTCTTTGCTTGAAAGTGGATAGCTTGACTCTCAATTCATCTGACATTGCATCATCATAGAAATGGTTGAGGAAAGCCACTTTGACTTGTTGCCAAGATGTCAAAGATCCAGCTGGCAGCTGTTTCAACCACTGAGATGCCTCTCCTGCAAGTGAGTAAGGAAAGAGTTTGCAGAAGATGTAGTCCTCAGTCGCCCCATTAGCCTTGATGCTAGTCACCAGATACTCGAAATGCTCAATGTGATCCAAGGGCTTCTCATTGGGCAAAGCAGAGAAAGGTCTCTACCCAACTAGTTGAAAGTACGCAGGTTTCAACTCAAAATCATTCCTCTGAAAAGGGGGAGGAACAATAGCAGACCGGTTCTCATACATCAGATCAGCCCGATTGTAGTCATCAATAGTCCTGATCAGATCCCGGTTGTTCTCCTGTCGTCGAACGGGGTTCTGTACGTGGTTGGCAGCTCCACGCACGTCTGCAGGTGGGTGTCGATCGATGCCACCTGGTTGGTGTCGATCGACACCAAGATCCAGATCATCAACGACACCAGCTTGCTGGTTCATGACAGCCTGCTCATTGACAACAGGTTCGGCAATCACGTTTCCTTCTGCATCCAGCTTTTGGCCGTGCTCATTGCGCAAGTGGCCCTCTTGATCCCTCAAAACACCAGCCTCATCACGCATCAGAATGATCGTATTAACCATCTTCAAAGATTTGGCTGCTTTTCTGTTCTCACGCTCAAGTTTTCCCAACTCTTGGTTTGATAACTTCAGAATTGGACCAGTCTTGTTGCTCCTTGTGTTAGGCTTATTAGGCATACACCTGAAACACACAAGAGAAAAGAAAACAAAAGCGTGTTAGTTTGAAAATAAAAAGAAAAATTTAGACAAAATCTAAAACTCAAATCTAATGGTAGAATCAGAGAGTCCCCGGCAACGACGCCAAAATTTGATAAGCTTAAATTTTAATACCCTAATGGTACTAACAGCCTTGCAGTTGTAATACTCTAGGGGTCGAATCCACAGAGACTCAAGTTCACACAATAGACTTATATTCTTTTAATTATGCTAAATCAAAAATATTAAATTAAAAACAATGCAGAAAGCAGAATTAAAAAGTGTTATAAATTCAAAAGATCAAAAAGCTAAGCCTAGGGAAATTCTCAGGAATTTATGGGATATTAAATCAATCAAATAATTAGGATTCAAGCAATTCAAATTCAGATCTAGAACTCTAAACACAATTGTAAAATAATTCAGTTCTCACTGCAATTATATTCTAAATTTAAAACCAGAAAATCCAAATCTCTTTGCTAAAATTCTAGGTAATAAATCAGCTTTTTAAAAACAAGTTTAGATTGTTCACAAAATTATTAATTCAAATCTCTTTGCAAGAAATAATTTTGTTCATCAAAAGGTTTAATCAGGAAAATCAATTATATTCTCATATCAATTTATTTTCCTAAGTATTAATTCTAGGTGATCAATCAAAAATTAATATGAAGATCATAAAAGATAATGAATCCTAAAATTATCAGATCTAATAAACCATAAAAACCCTATGAAAAACCCTAAGCCTAACAAGCAAACTACTCAGACATGTTTAATGAAGAACAAGACATCTTTTCTGAATAATAAGCAATTAAAATTAAAAAAGTAAGAAGGAGTTTAAGAATTCTTCTCTACAAAGCAGATATGAGCTCTCTCTCTCCAAAGCTCTCAAAATCTCACAGGGTTGCAGAAAAATAAAACTCTCTAGAAAAAGACTTAAGGGTTTGCAAATCCTAAAAATATTATATATATGTCCTAAAACAAGTCAGGGACTTGTGTTGCAAATATGGAAAACTTTGGGGCAGATTTGTAAAACTTCCAAATTTGAAGATTCTTCATCGACTGAATAGGGTGTCGATCGATGCTCAATTTCTTGGTGTCGATCGATGCTCATACTTTGATCCAATTCCAACTTCTCTTCCTTGATGAATTACTCCAAAATCATCCAAATTACTCCATTTTGCTCCTTTCATGCTAAAAACCTGTAAAGACTCAAAAACAATCTAGAAACAAATGAATAGACACTAAAAGACTCCTTATATCATGGTTAAAAACTATAAAAACCATGATATATCAGCTATGCGCCTAAGAAACCATACCAAGGCTCCTACAACCAACCACCAGGATTCCAACAACAACAAGGTCCACAGAACCAGTCACAAAAAGCCGAGTTACGAGGTCTTATTCAGCAAATGATTCAGAAACAGGCTACAGCTTCTATGGACATCGCAAAACGATTCACGGAAATGAGCAACAAAATTGACTCAGGATACAATGACCTCAACGCCAAGTACGAATCACTCAACCCAAAGGTTCGATACCTGGAAGGCCACCACAACAACCAACCCGCGCCAAAGATCAATCAACTGCCGGGTAAAGCTGTTCAAAACCCCAAGGATTATGCGACTGCTCAAGCCATTTTCCTAGATGATGATTATGAGGACTACCTCACTGGGGACAATGATCATCAAGATGGGGAGGATGTGGATGACTCAATGAAGAATGAGGCTGAATATTATATTTCCGAGTATGAACCCGAGCCTTCACCCGATGAGACTAATCGAGTTGATGATCGAGCACTGGTTCGAGATTCACAAACTGACAAACAACCCAAAGTGAAACCCGATGACCTACACTATGATGTTGATCGGATGATGCATCGAGTAGATGTTGAGAAAGAAGATCAGCCTCAACCACCTGCACTGGTAGGAGGGGAGTTGGAGGAAAGGTTCAATACTGCACTCTACATCCAGTTGGAAGCGCTTGCAGAGCGAATGGCTAAGCGCAAAGCTCCACCACCTAAGCTGCATCGAGTAGATGGTCAAGCATTTTCCACTAGGACCAAACAGAGAAAAAGGATACATCTTGAAGAGGTTAACACCACATTTTCCATGGAACCTGGACAAAATCTGGGAGATCTTTTGAACCAACCTACTGTAGTGGAGAGGATTCCAGAACCTTTTCCACATGGATCCCATGCTTAAGGAGCATGAAGAGTCAAGCTTAGTGACTCTAAACAAGCTCACTTGGGAGGAAGTCCCAAAGGTATCTTTTAGTTTGAGTCTATTTGCTTTATTTTGTTTTATTTAATTTTTCTATTTTTGCAATTTTATAAAAAAAAAGAATGGAAAATTGGGAAGAGGGAATTGATAAACCCGAGGGTCAACCCGACACCGTACTCGACGCGCCTGATCGTGTCCCTGCTTGGGTAGCGAGTGGAGTCCGAATTCCACAAG
>NC_025699.1:21456641-21459499 GCF_000633955.1 Camelina sativa
AAGCCCACCAACCGAAACCCTAGCCTATTTAAGGAGGTCGAACCCTTCTCCCTCCTCATCACCGATAAGTCTCCCTCATTCTCTTAAGCTTTTCAATTTCCATAAGTTTCTATTCTTCTCTCTCGATTCCAAGCTCATTCGATTTTCTTTGGAGACTAACCCTATTAATCCCAAGAACTAGCTTTTCTTTTTCTTCTCAAGGAATCGACATGGAGCCAACCGCTAGAACCTACCAAAGGATGGGAAGAAGATCCACCTCCGCCGCTGCTACAACCGGAGGAAACGTTCCACATTCCCGACCGTTAGGTAGACGTTTAGCCTCCCCAACCCGATGCACAACTCGATCCACCACCCGACCTGATGCTCGAGTAACCGATCGAGTAAGCCCCCGAGTTCGCTCACCGAGTTCAATGGCGAGTGCTGTCCGCCGTTCTCCTCGACGTAGGGACCTGTCTACGTCCGAAAAGACGCTTACCGACCCTATGGAGGTCGATTCTGATGCTGGAGGAGAAGAACAAGGTGAGATCCAAACCTCTCGATCAAGGAGTAGAGCCGCAATTTCAAGGAGGAAGAGACCGGCTTCGGAGAAGGCTGAGAAGGTGGTTGAGAGAGCAGTGGTTGAAGAGGATCAACACGCTGAGGAGGAGGAAAGAGAAAGAGAAGAGGAGCATAGAGAGAGGACCCGCCAAGCCTCGCGGAGGCTTAAGCAAAAGGAAGTCGACACTCCGGCGAGATTGTTCAAAGTCTTCTGGAAGATGAGCTTCATTGGTACCCGATACCCTCACCGTGAGACAATGAAGCAATTGGGCATCGCTAGAGATGTTGAGTTTTTTTTGATATGTGCCACCTGGGCAATATGATGCGATCCCATCTAGAAGCTTATGAAGAGGAGACGGTCCACTTCCTTTCAACCCTGAAGCTGCACTATTTCGAGGACCACCCGACCCTACTACCCAATGGGGGGATCAGGTTCATCACCTTCTCCGTTCGGAACACGGAATACCGGCTGACTTTCAAGGAGATGGAGACGCTGTATGGCTTCAAGGCTGGTAGTGGGGAAGGTATGGAGGTCAGCAAGGAAGAGATGAGGTCCCTATGGCTGACAATAGGAGACAAGCACCCCTACAAGTCCACGAGCTCCAAATCTGCTCAAATAAGGAGCTCTGTTTTGAGGTATTTTCACAAGTCCCTCGCATGCACTCTCTTTGCTAGAAAAGAGACTGGGAACGTGAACGACCATGAGCTTCAGTTATTGGATGTTGCATTGTGTGGAGTTTTGGATAGTGCTAGGGATAGAACACCGCTAGCAGGAGACATAGCTGATACTAGANCCTTGACTTCGCACCGCCGTTGGAAGAGCTGTACAACCCGGAGGAGGAGTCCGAGGCTGAGAAGAGAGAAGAGACCGGGCAGAGACATGGAGATAGCTCGGAGGAGTTTGATTTTGAGGAGTACGCATGCTCTCAAAAGCAACCAGTAGGAGTGAGGGAAGCTCACAAGAGAATTGGCTGGCTGAAGAAGATGAACAAGTTCCTGGTGAAAAAGGTGAAGGATCTTGCCGGTTCAGTGAAGGTAATGGGAGGTCAGATCAAGGAGTTGCCAGACAAGGCAAGCTGTGCCTCAGCTCCTACCTCGGCAAAAGCACCTACATGGATGGGGAGAAGCGGACCACTAGGAGGAACTCGAGGACTGCCACCTCCGGAGCCTCATAGAGCATCATCATACGAGCCCCAAGCTGAGGAGGATATCACCCGACCAGAAGCATCGAGGAAAAGCCACTCTGACGCTTACCCGTCACCCAATCCGATGGGGTACACGATGCACTATCCGATGCACCCATCGAGCACCCAATCGGGTGATTATGCTAGAATTTTTCCTCCACCGTACCAGATGCCATACACGATGCCTTACACGATGCACCCTGCGAGTGGATGCACCGGTGATCATTCTGGGCCTCTTCCGCCATTTCCATCCTACCACCCGATGCCCTACCCGATGAGCTACGCGATCCCACCCTCGATCAACACCTCGGATGCTGGTCCGAGCAAGTCGTCTGTACGCATATCTGAGCTCTCTGACGAGCAAACACCGGCACCTGCTGAAGACGGAGATGACCCTGGCTATACGTTGGCAAGCATGGAGGCTTCTGCAACCTCCTTCTTCACCAACCCATGAGGTACCTACTTCATCCAACACTTGTATATAACATTGCATTTAGTTTCATCTTATTTTGTGTGCTTCTTGGATTCTTTTCCAACTTTTATTTACACAGGGACTGTGTAATTTAAGTTTGGGGGAGGGTCCTAGAATGTATTTAACATTGTGTTTTATTTTCTTATTTTTATTATTTCAAATTTTTGCATGCTAGTTTTATTCATTTGAGTTTGCATCTATGTGCATTAAAAAAACACAAAAAATTTGAAAAATTTCGAAAATAAAAATAAAAAAATAAAAGAGTGTTCATGTAGTTGCATTTACATATTAGGATTGAGTCTAGTATGTTTCATATAGGATTGTTGCATATGCATCTTAGGGGACAATGATTAAAACCACCTTGTTTAAAATCAAACCTTAGGATTGAAGCTATAGCCCTTAGTCACAGTTCATTGTTGCTAGATCAATCTTTGGAAAAAAATGAAAAATTTTTGCTTAGACCCTTTGTGCCGATTGAATGCTTCCTCCACTTGCTTGAACATTAGAACATCTCTATATTATTGGATTTAATTTGAACTTTAATTGTCTTGCTTATGGAACTTGAATACTTGCTCATGGTAACTCTAAAATTCGGGTAAGCACTCCATATTTTTACCAATCTTTTCGTTTAACCCGATTCATTTGTCCTACCCATGAACCCAAAC
>NC_025699.1:21459706-21467798 GCF_000633955.1 Camelina sativa
TAAAAAAAAAAAAAAAAAGAAAGAAAAAGTTCTTGCTATAGTCTCCTAGAAAGAAAGAAAAAGAATATATGTATATTAGGAGTTTAGCAAAGAAACAAAAAAAAATTTAAAAAAAAAAAGAGAGATTAAGAGCTAGAATTTCAAAGTCTAAAGTCTAAACCTTAGGGAGTAAAAAAAAGAGTTAAAATCAAGGTTGTGAATAGTTAAGTTCTAGGAGGTTTAAATAAAAATATATATATATATATATAATGAATGTATGAGAAAATGGTAGATCATCAAGAGTTAAGCTTTGTATGCCCAAATTGTTCTCAATCTTAGATAGTTTTCACGACTGTCTAGCATTCCACTTTTTGAGAGAAAACCATCTAAAGAATTTGCTTGAAACCACCTTATCAAAAAGCCTTACCCTTGAAACCGATTGAGCTTGATTCACCTTCTATTTGCAAGAATTCGCCAAACACTTAATTAAATGTGAAAGAGATGTTCCTTATCTTTAGTTGGAGGTTGAGCTAGATCAATGCATGGTAATAAGCATAGAAAAATATTTGTAAGTATGTTGATTGATCTTAGCACCATTAAACTATCATTAAGGACTATAGCTTGCATCCTTCGGTTAGCATCTTAAGGTTATGAGTCCCCACTTTCAAACCGTACCTTCTTACTTACTTGCTAGAGGACTAGCAAGATTTAAGTTTGAGGGTCTGATAACACTCTAATTTACATGTTTTTAGCATCCCTTTTTGTCCATATTTTGCATTGTTCATACCTCTAACTTAGCATTTTTAGATCATTTACTGTAGGAATCAAGTTTTAGAGCATTTAGGGTGTTGCATTTCTGCATTTGCATGTATTGGATGAAAACAGGTGCTAAAGAGCCAAAAATGGGGAAAAACAAGGACAACTCGAGCATGTACCCGAAGGAGCCATCGAGCTACAAGAACAAGTCCGAACCCCAACACGATCGAAGAGGATCCAAGAGCGCGAAGAGCAACCCGAAGATCCACCAAAGGAGTTACCCGACTCAAGCCTCGTGTACCCCATCGAGTAGACCATCGGGCAGGTCTGGGAAGCTAGGTCAAATGGGTTTCCATATATAAACCCCCTCTTTCCCTAGCTCGCAAACGAGCACGCCGCAGACCCTCAAACCAGAGAGCGAGAGCTTCTGTGAGAGAACTGAGCGACTCAACATTTTCTTCTTGTTTTTTTACTTTTAATTTGTAGTTTTTCTTAGATCTTTTATCCCTACTCTTTTCTACTTTACTCTATCTTTTTAATAATGTCATTTTTGTTTATTTCTATGGTTTTATCATTCGTTTCTATGTCCGAGTAGTGTAGCAAAGTTTCTAGGGATAGGATAGATGATTAGGTGTTCTTGATCGGTTAGGATGATTTAGTTGATTGATATGATAGATAAATTTCCTTCTAGGTTGATGTTCTTAATGCGGTCAACAGACCGACAGGTTGAGACTAGATCTAGGGCGTTTACAATGCTACAGGCCGAAAGGAGTAGATAAAATGCTTGATTAGGTCAATGCTAGAGGTATACTTAACTTTGAGTGACAAAATCAGATAAGTCTAAGTGTACTGACAAAAATGAATTGTTCTTAATGCCTGCTTGTTCATATTGCTAGTGCGACAGTGTGGTAGTATGTTCAAGGTTGATTGTTACTAGTGCGACATTGTGGTGACAAGGTTTTAGAGGTTCATTGTCTAGGAAATAATTGCTTGAGGCATGTAAGGCATCCGTATTGGTCTAGAACACTTAGGATTCGATTACCCCCATCCTTAGGAAGTTTCGTATTTCATTCTTTGCATTTTCCTTACTTACTCGACCACTTACCCGATCAGGTACACGATAACCAGCATCGAGTAATACCTCGAGCTGTTCATAGTTCATTTGCATAGTCGATCACCCCACTCGATCCTGTACTCGATTGCTTGCATCGAGTGATTAGGTCGTGTGGTTCACTTGTTTATATTCTTTTACTCTGTTTATCTTAGGACTGTTACCAAACCCCCTATTGCTTGGCCTGACTTGCTTGATTCTGATTGCATCCTATCTGCTAGCATAACAACCATTTGGATTGATAACCCTTTGTACTACAACTGCATAGGGAATTGATACCCTAGGTGAAAACTAGTCTATCAGGAGCGTCGGTGTTCATCAAGAAGAAAGACGAGGTATGGGTTTATGAGTTTGTGGCGATGTCGTTCGGGTTGACTAACGCGCCAGCAGCATTTATGAGGTTGATGAACTGCGTGTTTCAGGAGTTTTTGGACGTGTCTGTCATCATTTTCATCGACGCTATCCTGGTATTTTTTAAGAGTCCTGAAAAGCATGCAGTGCATTTGAGAGCAGTTCTAGAGAAGCTGCGGGAGCAGAAGTTGTTTGCTAAGTTGAGCAAGTGCAGTTTTTGGCAGCATGAGATGGGTTTTTGGGTCATATTGTTTCTGCAGAGGGAATTTCTGTAGATCCGGAGAAGATTCAGGCTATCAGAGATTGGCCTAGACCGCAGAATGCCACAGAGATCAGGAGTTTCCTTGGGTTGGCAGGTTACTACAGGAGAGTTGTGAAGGGTTTTGTAAGCAAGGCACGTCCAATGACTAAGTTGATAGGGAAGGATGTTCCTTTTGTTTGGTCACAGGAGTGAGTGGAGGGTTTTGCAAGCCTGAAGGCGATGTTGACTACTACGCCAGTGTTGGANCTCGATCCTGTACTCGATTGCTTGCATCGAGTGATTAGGTCGTGTGGTTCACTTGTTTATATTCTTTTACTCTGTTTATCTTAGGACTGTTACCAAACCCCCTATTGCTTGGCCTGACTTGCTTGATTCTGATTGCATCCTATCTGCTAGCATAACAACCATTTGGATTGATAACCCTTTGTACTACAACTGCATAGGGAATTGATACCCTAGGTGAAAACTAGTCTATCAGGAGCGTCGGTGTTCATCAAGAAGAAAGACGAGGTATGGGTTTATGAGTTTGTGGCGATGTCGTTCGGGTTGACTAACGCGCCAGCAGCATTTATGAGGTTGATGAACTGCGTGTTTCAGGAGTTTTTGGACGTGTCTGTCATCATTTTCATCGACGCTATCCTGGTATTTTTTAAGAGTCCTGAAAAGCATGCAGTGCATTTGAGAGCAGTTCTAGAGAAGCTGCGGGAGCAGAAGTTGTTTGCTAAGTTGAGCAAGTGCAGTTTTTGGCAGCATGAGATGGGTTTTTGGGTCATATTGTTTCTGCAGAGGGAATTTCTGTAGATCCGGAGAAGATTCAGGCTATCAGAGATTGGCCTAGACCGCAGAATGCCACAGAGATCAGGAGTTTCCTTGGGTTGGCAGGTTACTACAGGAGAGTTGTGAAGGGTTTTGTAAGCAAGGCACGTCCAATGACTAAGTTGATAGGGAAGGATGTTCCTTTTGTTTGGTCACAGGAGTGAGTGGAGGGTTTTGCAAGCCTGAAAGAGATGTTGACTACTACGCCAGTGTTGGATTTGCCTGAGCAGGAGATGGAGTCTCTGGCAGGAGAGATCAGTGCGTTGGGGTTGTGTGCTGTTTCACAGGAACCGTTGGGTTTGGAAGCAGTTGATAGAGCAGATCTTCTGAGTAGGGTGCGGTTGGCTCAGGAGAAGGATTTGGGGCTGGTGAATGCCTCTAAGGATGTGGATTCAAAGTATCAGGTCTCAGATAATGGTACTATCTTGGTGTACGGTCGGGTTTATGTGCCCAAGGATGAGGAGCNTGTCGTTCGGGTTGACTAACGCGCCAGCAGCATTTATGAGGTTGATGAACTGCGTGTTTCAGGAGTTTTTGGACGTGTCTGTCATCATTTTCATCGACGCTATCCTGGTATTTTTTAAGAGTCCTGAAAAGCATGCAGTGCATTTGAGAGCAGTTCTAGAGAAGCTGCGGGAGCAGAAGTTGTTTGCTAAGTTGAGCAAGTGCAGTTTTTGGCAGCATGAGATGGGTTTTTGGGTCATATTGTTTCTGCAGAGGGAATTTCTGTAGATCCGGAGAAGATTCAGGCTATCAGAGATTGGCCTAGACCGCAGAATGCCACAGAGATCAGGAGTTTCCTTGGGTTGGCAGGTTACTACAGGAGAGTTGTGAAGGGTTTTGTAAGCAAGGCACGTCCAATGACTAAGTTGATAGGGAAGGATGTTCCTTTTGTTTGGTCACAGGAGTGAGTGGAGGGTTTTGCAAGCCTGAAAGAGATGTTGACTACTACGCCAGTGTTGGATTTGCCTGAGCAGGAGATGGAGTCTCTGGCAGGAGAGATCAGTGCGTTGGGGTTGTGTGCTGTTTCACAGGAACCGTTGGGTTTGGAAGCAGTTGATAGAGCAGATCTTCTGAGTAGGGTGCGGTTGGCTCAGGAGAAGGATTTGGGGCTGGTGAATGCCTCTAAGGATGTGGATTCAAAGTATCAGGTCTCAGATAATGGTACTATCTTGGTGTACGGTCGGGTTTATGTGCCCAAGGATGAGGAGCTGAGACAGGAGATCCTGAGAGAGGCTCATACGAGCAGGTTTTCTATTCATCCAGGAGCGACTAAGATGTACCGTGATCTCAAGAGATACTATCAATGGGTCAGGATGAAGAAGGATGTGGCTAGTTGGGTTTCGAGGTGCGATGTGTGTCAGCTAGTGAAGGCTGAGCATCAGGTTCCTGGCGGGTTACTGAAGAGTCTACCCATTCCTGAGTGGAAGTGGGATATGATCACTATGGATTATGTGGGAGGATTGCCAGTGTCACGGACCTTTGATGCTATTTGGGTCATTGTGGACCGGTTGACTAAGTCAGCACATTTTCTCGCCATTAAGAAGACTGATGGAGCAGCGGTCTTGGCTAAGAAGTATGTGAGAGAGATAGTCAGATTGCATGGGGTTCCAGCGAGAATTGTGTCTAACAGAGATTCTAAGTTCACTTCGGTGTTCTGGAAGGCATTTCAAACAGAGATGGGCACTAAGGTGCATATCAGTACAGCTTATCATCCCAAGACTGATGGACAGTTAGAGAGGACGATCCAGACGCTGGAGGATTTGTTGAGGATGTGTGTGTTGGACTGAGGTGGCCATTGGGCAGATCACCTGAACCTGGTAGTGTTTGCTAACAACAACAGCTATCAGGCGAGTATTAATATGGCTCTTTATGAGGCTCATGGGAGACCATGTCGTGCACCATTATGCTGGACTCAGGTGGGGGAGAGGAGCATGTTTGGCGCTAGTTTTGTTCAGGAGACCTCAGAGAAGATTCGGGTTCTCAAGCTGAACATGAAGGAGGCTCAGGATAGGCAGAGGAGTTATGCTAATAGGAGGAGGAGAGATCTTGAGTTTCAAGTAGGAGACAGAGTGTACCTCAAGATGGCCATGTTGCAGGGTCCGAACAGGTCATTGTCTGAGACTAAGTTGAGTCCGAGGTATATGGGTCCGTTCAGAGTGATTGAGTGTGTTGGACAAGTGGCTTATAGACTGGAGTTACCTAAGGTTATGCGTGCATTCCATAAGGTTTTCCATGTTTCTATGTTGAGGAAGTGTCTCCGTGAGGATGATTAGCTAAGATTCCTGAGGATCTTCAGCTTAACATGACTTTGGAAGCGAGACCACTGAGGGTTCTCCAGAGGAGGATTAAGGAACTTTGGAAGAAGAAGAGTCCTTTTATGAGCGTCCATTGGGACTATGATGGTGTTGAGGAGCAGACTTGGGAGCCTGAGGTGAGGACGAAGGCAAGGGTTAAGAAGTGGTATGAGAAGCAAGCCGCGACTTGAGCTTGTCTAGCCTGGTCCCATCTGTAATCTGTGGCTAGAGCGAGAATGGAGTATTCCAGCCCATCTCTCTTGTTTACTTGGTCGCTTGGGGTGGTTGGTTGTGCGACTCAGTAACAAGATGAGGTGGTGCTCGGGGTACAAAGTTTCCGTGAGGCGGGGTTTCGGGAGGAAAGTTTCCTGAAATAGAAATTTCCAAAAGTGGAAAGTTTCCAAAAATGGAAAGTGTTAAATATGGAAAGTGTTATGGGAGTTGGAATTTGTCCATTTTAGCGGTGGAGAGCCTTGGAGGGGATTGTATGGGCTTAGTGGCGGACTTTTGAGTCAGTGTGCCCGTGTGTGGCGGTATTCTTTTGTTATTGTGTGGCCTTTGTGGCAGGCTGTTTAGCCAGAGTGCCTGTTTAGGCGGTCCTTCGGGACAGACGGTCCTTCGGGACTGATGGTCCTTCGGGACAGACGGTCTTTCGTGACTGATGGTCCTTCGGAACAGACGGTCCTTCGGGACTGATGATCCTTCGGGACAGACGGTCCTTCGGGACTGATGGTCCTTTGGGACAGACGGTCCTTCGGGACAGATGGCCTTTGTGGCGGGCAGTTTAGCCAGTGTGCCTGTTTAGCCAGTCCTCTTTAGGACATTTGTGTGGCCCTGGTGGCGGTCCTCTTTAGGAAATTTGTTTGGCCTTGGTGGCGGTCCTCTTTAGGACATTTGTTTGGCCTTGGTGGCGGTCCTCTTTAGGACATTTTGTTTGGCCTTTGTGGCAGCCCTTGTGGCTAATATATGATCCTTGTGTGGTCATGAGGTATTCCAGTGAGGGGATATGTGGTTGGTAGGACATCTAGAATGTTTTACGCGAGCCACGGGAAGGAAACCTGGATAGGGATAGGACTTAGATGTGCTCAGAATCGTTTGCTCGCAACTCTTGGAGGACTTTGGTTCTCCTAGTACTGCCATATTCGGAGACTTTGTGACTCAGGATTATGGTTGGTATATCGACTTCGGATGACGATCTGGAGGCGCGCTGTAGGGTGACGACCCGAGAGACAAACTTGGATTTTTCCTTATATATTATGGCATGCGGGTTTCGGCCCGATGAGGAGCCAACATTTGGCATGCAAACTTAGGTCTGATGAGGAGCCAATAAGAACTCAAGGTCTAGGCCTATGAGTAAAAGAAAGTCCAAAAGTCGAGAGCAAATGACGCCTGGAGCGTGAGTCAATTGCCTAGAGGTGACCTTCTATAGATCGGTCGCAGGAGTGGGGGCCGTGGAGACGGTTGCACGGGAGTCCTTGACTGATGGTTGTTCGAGATTCGAGGACGAATCTATGTTGGTGGGGGAGAATTGTAACATCCGTGTTCCAGGAATAGAGTTTGGATTATGTTGAGTAAACCAAAAAAGTGGATTTTAATTAATTTTGGTTTAATTAAATCCTGGTTTAATCTAATTAAACCAAAAAGCCCTAAACTCTTTCTCAACTCACGCCTCCTCTCATGCTTTTGTGCTTTGGTCGACATTTTCATCTGAGAGAGGGAGAGAAAGACTGTTAAGTGTTGGTTATTTGGTGCAAAGGAGAAAGAGAAGGAAATCAAGCTTTTTCCTTAGTGTTAAAAGAGAAACAGAACTGTCAGGGATTTGGGAGAAGGAAGATTCGACTTGTCAAATCGTTTTGAAAGGTACTGATATTTGGTATGGTTGTAGCGAAGAGATTTTTGTACACTCGCCTTTTTACAGAAGTGAATTTGGGTTAATATTCTAGGAGATATTGGCAGTTTCGTGGGGCGTTTCATCTCATTCACGGATTGAGACCAGCGGGTGTTACGGAGACGATTTCGGTTTCATCTATAATCTGATCGTGCTGAAATTTTGTGGGACGCTTCTGGACGTATATACTTTGCTTTTCACTGGAGGGATTAGAAAGTTAACGGTTAGTTTTGATTTCGTGGTTTCACTTGTGAGGTTGTTCTTTTCTGTTTTTCTCACAGTTTGTTTTCAATATTTGTTTGTTGTTGTGATTGGTTGTAGGAACAAGTTTGGTTGTTCTTGTTTATTGGAAAGCCTCTCATTTGGTTGTATTTAGTTTTGTGAATCACTTGTTAAGGTAAGTGCAGGACCATGGCTTAACTAAGCTGGAGATTTCTCTAATCTGCTTGTTTATGTGTTGTTTGGCTTGTTGATTGTTGATTGTTGATTGATGATTGTTGGTTGATGGTTAGAGATGTCTCTATTGCTTGTGTGTATAGCCCAGTAGATGGGAGGATTGCCTTACTGAGTGTTTATTAAATACTCATGCATTGCAATATGTGTTTGTGGTGCAGGTAAAGGCAAAGTGTGAC